>NC_062229.1:65632951-65932951 GCF_902686445.1 Sciurus carolinensis | reverse complement strand
GAAGCCAATATCACCCTGATACCTAAACCAGACAAAGACACATCAAGGAAAGGAAATTTCAGACTAATATCCTTAATGAATACTGATGAAAGAATTCTCAACAAAATCTTAGCAAATCGCATACAAAAATATATTAAAAAGATAGTGCACCATGATCAAGTGGGTTTTATCCCAGGGATGCAAGGTTGGTCCAACATACAGAAATCAATAAATGTCATTCACCATATATCAACAGACTTAACGTCAAGAATTACATTATTTCTGTAGATGCAGAAAAAGTATTTGATATAATACAGCATCCCTTCATGCTCAAAACACTAGACAAAATAGGGATAGTGGGAATATTCCTTAACATTTTAAAGGCCATCTATGCTAAGCCCATGGCTGTTATCATTCTAAATGGTGAAAAACTGAGAGCATTCCCCATAAAAACTGGAACAAAGCAGGGTTGGCCTCTTTCACCACTTCTATTCAACATTGTCCTTGAAACTCTAGCCAGAGCAATTAGACAGAACAAGGAAATTAAAGGGATATGAATAGGAAAACAAGAACTCAAACTATCCCTATTTGCTGATGGCATGATTATATATTTAGACGAACCGGAAAATTCCACCAGAAAACTTTTAGAACTCATAAGTGAATTCAGTAAAGTAACAGAATATAAGATCAATGCTCACAAATCAAATGCATTTTTATACGTAAGTGATGAATCTTTGAAAGAAAAGTTAGGAAACCTACCCCGTTCACAATAGCCTCAAAAAAATAAAATACTTGGGAATCAATATAACAAAAGAGGTGAAAGACCTCTACAATGAGAACTACAGAACTCTAAAGAAAACCTTAGAAGATGTAAAGATCTCCCATGTTCTTAGATAGGCAGAATTAATACTGTCAAAATGGCCATACTACCAGAAGTGATATACAGATTCAATGCAATTCCAATTAAAACCCCAATGACATACTTCACAGAAATAGAGCAAGTAGTCATGAAATTCATCTGGAAGAATAAGAAACCCAGAATAACCAAAGCAATCTTTAGCAGGAAGAGTGAAGCAGGGGTATCACAATACCAGAATTTTAACTACACTACAAAGCAATAGTAACAAAAACGGCATGGTATTGGCACCAAAACAGACAGATGGATAAATGGTACAGAATAGAGGACACGGACTCAAACTCAAATGAATACAATTTTCTCATACTAGACAAAGTTGCCAAAAACATGCAATCAAGAAACGATAGACTCTTCAACAAATGGTGCTGGGAAAACTGGATATCCATATGCAACAGAATGAAACTAAACCTCTATCTCTCACCCTGCACAAAACTCAACTCAAAATGGATCAAGGACCTGGGAATCAGACCAGAGACCCTCCATCTTATAGAAGAAAAAATAGGTCCAAATCTTCAACATGTCGGCTTAAGATCAGACTTCCTTAACAGGATTCCCATAGCTCAAGAAATAAAAGCAAGAATCAATAACTGGGATAGATTCAAACTAAAAAGCTTTCTCTCAGCAAAGGAAACTATCAGCAATGCTAAGAGAGAGCCTATAAAGTGGGGGAAAATATTTGCCACTCATACTTCAGATACAGTACTAATTTCCAGAATATATAAAAAACTCAAAAAAATCTACACCAATAATACAAATAACCCAATCAACAAATGGACTAAGGAGATGAAAAGATAC
Source organism: Sciurus carolinensis (assembly GCF_902686445.1). NCBI lineage: Eukaryota > Metazoa > Chordata > Mammalia > Rodentia > Sciuridae > Sciurus > Sciurus carolinensis. The sequence goes on along the minus strand of NC_062229.1, from coordinate 65,931,261 downwards.
TTCACAAAAGCAATCAATAGATATATGAAAAAATGTTTAACATCTCTAGTAATAAGAGAAATGCAAATCAAAACTACCCTAAAATTCCATCTCACCCCAGTTAGAATGACGATTAACAAGAAGACAAGCAACCATAGGTTGCAAGGTAAGTGGGTAAAAAGGTACACTCATACATTGCTGGTGAGGTTGCAAATTAGTGCAGCCACTCTGGAAAGCAGTGTGGAGATTCCTTAGAAAACATGGAATGGAACCACCATTTGACCTGGCTATCCCACTTCTTGGCCTATACCCAAAGGACTTAAAATCAGCATACTACAGAAATACAACCACATCAATGTTCATAGCTGATCAATTCACAATAGCCAGATTGTGGAACCAACCTAGATGCCCTTCAATTGATGAATGGATAAAGAAACTGTGGTGTGTGTGTATATATATATATATACACATAAATATAATGGAATATTAGTCATAAAGAATAATAAAGTTATGGCATTTGTAGGTAAATGGGTGAGATAAGCCAATCTCAAAAAACCAAAGGACAAATGATCTCGCTGATAAGCAGATGATGACCCATAATGGGTAGTGGGAGGGGGGCATGAATGGAGGAAGGAGGGACTGTATAAAGGGAAAAGAGGGGTGGACGGGGTGGGGGAAGGAAAAAATAACAGAATGAATCAAAAACTATTACCCTATGTAAATGTATGATTACACAAATGGTATGCCTCTGCTTCATGTACACAGAAACAAGATGTATCCCATTTGTTTACAATAAAAATAAATTTAAAAAAAGAAATATGCACTGAGCTGGATGGCACAGAGGCACATGTCTATAATCCCAGATACTAGAGAGTCTGAGGTAGAAGAATCCCAAGTTCAATGCTAGCCAGGGCAACTATTTCAAAATTTTAAAAACCCTATCTTAAAATAAAAAATAAAAACGGCTGGGAATGTAATTCATAGGTAGTGCCCATAGTTCCATCTCCAGTATAACCAAAAAAAAGGGGAAAAAAATGCATTAAATATGTGAATGCATTAATATGGTATTAGAATTCTTAATAGCAATTATGAAAGCTAGAATACAGTAAATAAAAATGACTTAAATTCTATAGTTAAGCACACTATTAATAGTTGAATGTATAATATACTTCCAGATTTATAAGAACTTAAATATTTATATTCTTTGGTATACTTTCACAGGTAGCCATAAAAGTATGTACCCCTACAAAAATGAGGAAACATATCAAGAAAGAGATCTAAAAAATAAAAATTCAACACAGGAGGGAGTTGACATGAATTTCTAGAATGATAAAGAGAGTTCTAAGATGATGGCTGGGTCAGAATCTAAGACAGCAACCAGTCCAAACTGGAGAATGCCAGGAAGGTGGTTTCCAGGTGGAAGAGGAGAAAGGGAGGGGAGGGGAGGGGAAGAGAAAGCCCTGACAGATTTTCTAATTAACCTTCTCTCATAAAAATTTGCTATAAAAGGTCAGGGGAAGACCAAGCAATATATCTTAAAGAAACAAATATACGCTTTAATGAGGAAACTCTTAAACTTCAGGAAAAGAAAATATAATAAACACCATTTGATCTAATTGTGAGTAATATTTGCCCCAAATGTGATAAGTATAGGCAAGGTAGAACATGGAATCCTCATTATTATAAAACAAAATCAGTAAACATTATTTAAATTAATGATTCAAAAGAGGGAGCAATATAAAAATGTCATTTATAAATGAGGAAGTATCAATGGGGAACAAGAAAAGGGGTGAGGAGACATGGGGTAGGGAACTTTGGTTAATTTCATTTTAAGTGTTTAACCAGTTTGCATTGGTTGCTAGCCTCTGACCCAGAGCCACTGAAAAGACTCAACTTTCCTCATAATACAGGAATTCCTGCTACTGTCTAAATTATATACATTTTACTATGTTAGAATAACTAGGAGATATTCTCCAGACTGAGAAAATTATTTCCAAAGCTGCTGTGTTCCATTTTGGGTTATTTTTGTCTTAAATGAATGACCACAGAAAGTTAACAGCATTTAGATAATAAATTATGAAATAATTTAGATTGATAGAATAATACTTTCCTTAAAATATTGCTTTAAGTAAAATGTGAAGAAATAAATCATCCAAGGCTAGCCTGGGAACGTAGTAATCATTTAGAACATTTAGTATAGTCATCCCTTGGAATCTGGGACTGGTTCCAGGATAACCCACACCACAGATACTTAAGTCTCTCACAATGCATAATAATGTTATAAAATGCAATGTATTACAATGTATTTGCATATAACCTACATATATCCTGCAACTTTAAATCCTTTCTAGATTATTTTTACTTATTTATTTTTTGGGGTGGGGTACTAGGGATTGCACCCAGGGCCTTGCACATGCTGGACAAGTGCAATACCACTAAGCTATACCCCAGTTTTTGTTTTTTTTTTAATTCTGAGACAGGGTATTACTAAATTGTACAGGCTGACCTTGAATTTGCAATCCTGCTGCCTCAGCCTCCTGGGGAGCAGGGATTACAGGTGTTTGTCTCCATGTCCAACTCTAGATTACTTGTAATACCTACTACTATAGAAATATTATGTAAATAGTTACACTGTTTTATTTAGGCAATGATGACAATGAATAAAGTCCATATGTGTTCAGTACAAATGCAAACACCTTAGGCATAACTGCATTTTCATTATGTGGCTGACGGAATCCATGAGTATGGAAGCCACATATATAAAGTGCTGACTGTGTATTATTTCTACAGGAAAATGAATTGGAAAGGGTGGAGAAGACAGGCAACAAATTTGACATAAGTGTTCATTCTATGCTAAGCAACATCATACGTGTTCTACATATTTATTTCATTTGATCCCTAAAATGTTTGAAGGTGGTAAATAATTTGTTCAATGTCCCACAGTCCCTTGAACAGACAGGTTATAAAATGATTTTTAAAACTGTAACAAACTTTAAACAGCTATAAGCAAACAATTCAATTTATTTCTAAAAAAATATTTCAGATTGGGAATACAGCTCAGCAGTAAAGGGTTTGTCTAGAATGTATAGGGCCCTGGGTTCCATCTCTATTACCACAGAAATAAAGAAATAAAGAAGGAAAGAGGGATAGGGTGAAAGGGAGAGGGGAGGGAGAGAGGAATGTTGTTTTATTCTTTCCATGTTGCTAGGCCCAAATGTGTTCAAATACAAATTTGGTTAACCTGTTTATTATTATTCTAGTCTTTTCATTAGATTCAACTTAGGGTCATAGTTATAGTCCTGCTTTTGCTACCTATTGGAATGAGAAAAATTAATTTGAAATGGTAGGTAACATGCATGGTTTTATTTTTTAAATGTCAGCATAAGGTAATACATAATATACGCATAGCACAGAATTTCTGGGGGTGGGTACCAGGGATTAAACTCAGGGGCACTCAACCACTGAGTCCCATCCCCAGTCATATTTTGTATTTTATTTAGAGACAGGGTCTTACTGAGTTGCTTAGCACCTTGCTTTTGCTGAGTCTGGCTTAGAATTCATGATCCCCCTGCCTCAACCTCCCAAGCTGCTGGGATTACAGGCATGCATCACCACGCCTAGCTCATAGCACAGAATTTTATCACCATCTTTCAATGTGTCAGTATTTTTTTAAAATCAAACCAAGTATTCCTTGTACCTAGAATTCGTTTTTCTTTTTTAGCTTAAATGGTTCCCTCTCTATCACATTCCCTTTCAATTTTCCTCACTGAATTTACGTACTTATTTTCTTATTCACTGCCTGTTGCTCCCTTCCAAATGGAAGTGGGGCCCCAAAAGTACTAAATAAATCTTTTTGAATGAATAAATTAGAAAATAACATGCTTAAATAATGCACAAATGTGATGATCACTATTTAGATGCCTCTTTCACACTAATTTGTTTGCAGAGGATTCTATAGTTTCTTCATTAAAATGATGAGAAGAATTATCTGAATAATAAATTCCAAACCCAAATGGTTTGTATCAAATACTTACCACAGGAGCTACGTTCTGAAGAAGCAGACACTGGAGTATTTGGAGAGGTTGGTGTTGACACCATTGATTCAAGCTCAGTTTCAGCAACCTCACTAAAGGCTACTCTTATAAGTTTCTCTTTCTAATGTTGCTGGATGACTTCGTACAGTGCCCGAGGTAGAGCCAAGCTGCCCTGAATTAGGTCTTATTCCAGGAGATTTTAAGGAGTAGTTTGATTTTCTAGGCTAGGAAAAGTAAACATAATTAATATTTATTTGCATATATTTTGTTTTTATGACTTAGAGCTACACTATTAATTTTCAAGGAACCAGTTAAAAGAGTGCAATGAAATCTCAATCTGCAGGGCCAGTTTGTGGCATTTTAGTAGGAACTTCTGGATTTAACTGGATTAATTTTAAAATGGACCTGAATATAAGTAAATCCCTTTTAGTAAGTGTAGAAATAAAATGCTTGAAAATTTGTGTCATAAACAACTTTTTCCTCCTAAAACACTTGCACCTAAATTTTCCTTTCAAATAATTTATATCAGTTTAATATTTACTAGGAACATAATTTTAATATAATATGCTATGTGGTTCATTCTTTTAAAAAATCCTCTTTTCCCCTATTCTTATACTACACATTCAACCTTTACAACAGTGCTTTATAAAGTCTAGTGAAGAGTGTTATCATTGTTCCTTACCCTAATCTCTGTCCCATCTTTAAAACTATGGCAGTGGTAACCTCACAAAAAAATACGGAAGGTGAGTTAGGGTCTGATGCTGTGGAGAATGCCTATAATCCCAGCTACTCAGGAGGCTGATGCAGGAGGATTGCTAAATTTGAGGCCAGTCTGGTTGTTGTGATTTGGATATGTGGTATCCCCCAAAATCTAATGTGTGAGACAATGCAGGAATATTGAGGGGTGAAATGATCAGATTAGGGGGCTATAACATAATGAGTGGGTTAATCTACTCAAATGAATGAACTGAATGGTAACTATGAGCAGGTAGGGTGTGGCTGGAGGAAGTAGATCATTGGGAGCTGTGCCTTTGGGTTTTTATTTTGACTCAGGTGAGGAGAATTGCCCTCTGCTTCCTCATTTCCACATCTTTAACTAATTCACCTCCTCCATGCCCTTCTGCTTCTGCCTGATGTTCTGCCTCACCTCAGGCCCAAAGCTATGGGTCCACAGACCACGGACTGAACCTCTGAAACCATGAGCCAAAATAAACCTTTTCTTTTCAAAGTTATTCTTGTTGGTCAGTAATGAAAAGATGACTAAAACACTGGGCAACTTAGTGAGATCCTGTTTCTAAAATAAAAAAAGACTGGGGATAGAGCTTGGTGATGGAGCCCTTGCCTTCCATGCATGAGGCCCTGGGATAGATTCCTAGTACTGTCCTGCCCCTAAAAAAGTGTTGAGTTAAAATCTCAACTGGGCCAATAACTAACTATTCAGTCTTGAAAAGTTATATAATCTCTTTTAGTCTTAATCTGTTATTTTTTCATTCATAAAGAAGGATAATCTCTATTACACTCATGTGAAGGTGAGATAGTATTCAACTAGCTAGTTTACTGCTTTGCCAAAGCTGGTCTGTTTATAAAGGTTTCTACTTTTTTCCCAAATCTTGCTTCACTCTCACTACTTAAAATCAATCTTGCACTATTTTAGTTGCCACTGCAAACCTGTGAATAACTAGAAAGTGTACAAGCAATTCCTAGGTGTGAGAGAAGGGTTTCACTGACCACCATGGACCATGGAGCCCTAAGGCAAGAGCCAGTGTTCAAGCCCAAAATACTATAATACTTCTGCTTACTCCTTCCCAGGTTCTTTCACTTCTTTTGTTCCATTCAGCAACCTACTAGGCTCACATATTCTCATACCTGTTCCTCTTATACGAGAAGGGATCAAACATGAGTAGATAGATAAGTGGTACTAAATCAAAGAATACATCAGAGTTTATCAAAAAAGGTGACATCTTCCCTTATAGTATACATAATTTTAGAAATAGTATAGTACTATAAACATCTAAAAATAGCTATTTGATTACAATTTTAAGGGAATAGATTTCTAAATATTGAAAATAATATTATTCTTCAAAATAGAAAAAATTTCCAACATTGTCATGGACTTACAAATTGAGGTGGCTATTTGCAGTTTCAGGGTTCAATTTCTAGTGACTTGTTGAACAAATAATCAGTAAATGCTTCTTCAGATGAACTTCCGATGGGGTTAAGGTTATTAAAGAACCTCTGGAATTAAAGATAAACACCTAAGCATGCACTTTAGATCTTATTCTACTCAAATATTTAATACATAAATTGTATACTATTTTAATAATTTTGGAACATGTATATACATACCCATTTAAATACTAACAGGTATGGCTAAAATTAAATTCTATTCCAAAGATATCCTTGCAATGACTTTAAAACCTAACATTTGGGCGATCCAAGATGGCGGCCTAGAGGGAGACTGCACCCCCAGTCGCTCCAGAACCCAGGAGTTAAGAAGGGGAGGCATTGAGAGACTCGGACTAAAATAGAGCCACAGGTGGGTCTGCCCACTGGGTAAAGCTCGGCCCGGGTGGCAGGCCCAGATAGAGGTGGCTTATCGGAGCCGGGCAGGGCAGCTAGAGTCATCCACAGGCAGCCCTGCGCACTCCGGCGGTGGGCCCCGCCCACACAGCCAGCTTCTCCAGGTTCTCGGAACGGAACTGGCCCGCTAGTGAGAGCCTTTCTGACCAGAACAAGCTCCGAGTCCCGGAGCCACTGCAGCGCAACGTACTCCAGCACACAAGCAGCTTCAGGGACCAGGATAGGGCAGCCAGAGACCTCCCCAAGTAGCCTGGACCCCTGCAGTGGGAGGTGCCTTTCAAGGCTAGCTTCTCAGACCAGACCGCCCAGTGAGAGGTTTTCTACATAGAACCAGCCACAAGTCCCCGAACCAACGGAGAGCTTTGATCCGCAAGCAGCCTCTGGGATCAGGGCAGGGCAGCCAGAGAACTCTTCAGGCAGCTTTGCCCACTCCGGTCGCAGGCTCTCTTCACAGGGCGATCCAAGAAGGTGGCCTAGAGGGTGACTGCACCCCCAGTCGCTCCAGAACCCAGGAGTTAAGAAGGGGAGGCATTGAGAGACTCAGACTGAAATAGAGCCACAGGTGAGTCTGCCCACTGGGTAAAGCTCGGCCCGGGTGGCAGGCCCAGATAGAGGTGGCTTATCGGAGCCAGGCAGGGCAGCTAGAGTCTTCCCAAGGTAGCCTTCCACATTCTGGCAGTGGGTTCCTCCCACACGGCCAGCTGTACGGTGCAGGCCCACAGTGAGAGCATTTCCGCACAGAACCAGTTCCAAACCGTGGAACCAGTAGGGGGCTAGGGGCAGTTTTCTTCGGATGTGCTGCTTTATCAGATTCCTCCAAGACATCAGGCTACTGAAGGCTGGGAGGTGATACACTGGAAATCTACCGGGACACTATAAGCCAATAGCGGAAAACTGCAATATCTCAGGGTCCCACTGACAGCTGACCAAAATGAGAAAACAAGGGAAGAAAATGTCCCAAACAAACCTAGATACTACATCAATAAAACCCAAAGACAGCACAGCAGAAGAAATGTCAGAAAGGGAGTTCAGAATGTACGTAATTAAAACGATCAGGGAAGCTAATGAGGAGATGAAAGAGCAAATGCAGGCATTGAAGGAGGAGATGAAAGAGCAAATGCAGGCATTAAATGATCGCACCAATCAACAGTTAAAAGACCAAATACGGGAAGCAAGAGATCATTTCAATAAAGAGTTAGAGATACTGAAAAAAAAACAAACTGAAATACTTGAAATGAAGGAAACAATAAACCAAGTTAAAAACTCCATAGAAAGCATAACCAATAGGATAGAACATCTGCAAGAAAGAACCTCAGACATTGAAGACAAATTATTTAACCTTGAAAGCAAAGTTGGCCAAACAGAAAAGATGGTAAGAAATCATGAACAGAATCTACAAGAATTATGGGATATCATGAAAAGGCCAAATTTAAGAATTATTGGGATTGAGGAAGGCTTAGAGAAACAAACCAAAGGAATGAACAATCTATTCAATGAAATAATAACAGAAAATTTCCCAAATCTGAAGAATGAAATGGAAAACCAAGTACAAGAGGCTTATAGAACTCCAAACATACAAAATTACAACAGACCCACACCAAGGCACATTATTATGAAAATACCTAACATACAAAATAAAGACAGAATTTTAAAGGCCGCGAGAGAAAAGAATCAAATTACATTCAGAAGGAAACCAATAAGAATATCAGCAGATTTTTCAATCCAGACCCTAAAAGCTAGAAGGGCCTGGAACAACATATACCAAGCCCTGAAAGAAAATGGATGCCAACCAAGAATCTTATACACAGCAAAACTTACCTTCAAATTTGACGATGAAATAAGATCCTTCCATGATAAACAAAAGCTAAATGAATTTACAAAAAGAAAGCCAGCATTACAGAACATTCTCAGCAAAATATTCCATGAGGAAGAGATGAAAAACAACGATGCAAATCAGCAACAGGAGGCGCTAGCCTAAAGGAATAGCCAAATAAAGGAGAAACCACATCATGTCAAAAACAAATATGAGTCAATTGACTGGGAATACAAATCATATCACAATAATAACCCTGAATGTCAATGGCCTGAATTCATCAATCAAAAGACACAGACTGGCAGATTGGATTAAAAAGAAAAATCCAACAATATGCTGCCTGCAAGAGACTCACCTCACAGAAAGAGACACCCATAGACTAAAGGTGAAAGGATGGGGAAAAACATACCATGCACACGGACACAGCAAAAAAGCTGGAGTATCCATCCTCATTTCAGATAATGTGGACTTCAAACCAAAACTAGTCAGAAGGGATAAAGAAGGACATTACATGCTGCTTAAGGGAAGCATAAATCAGCAAGACTTAACAATCATAAATATCTATGCCCCGAACATTGGCTCATCCACGTACGTCAAACAAATCCTTCTCAATTCCAGAAATCAAATAGACCACAACACAATCATACTAGGCGATTTTAACACACCTCTCTCACTACTGGATAGATCATCCAAACAAAAATTGAATAAAGAAACTATAGATCTCAACAACACAATCAACAATTTAGACTTAACGGACATATATAGAATACCATCCAACAAAGAACGAATACACTTTCTTCTCAGCAGCACATGGATCCTTCTCTAAAATAGACCATATTTTATGCCACAAAGCTACTGTTAGCAAATACAAGAAGATAGAGATACTACCTTGTACTCTATCAGATCATAATGGATTGAAATTAGAAATAAATGACAGAATAAAAAACAGAAACTTCTCCAATACCTGGAGATTAAATAATACACTATTAATGATGAATGGATAACAGAAGACATCAGGAGGGAAATAAAAAAATTCTTAGAAGTAAACGAGAACAAAGACACATCATATCAAAATCTCTGGGACACTATGAAAGCAGTACTTAGAGGAAGATTTATTTCATGGGGTGCATTCAAAAAAAGAAGTAGAAATCAACAAATAAACGACTTAACACTACAGCTCAAAGCCCTAGAAAAAGAAGAGCAGAACAATACCAAAAGTAGTAGAAGACAGGAAATAGTTAAAATCAGAGCCGAAATCAACGAAATTGAAACAAAAGAAACAATTGGAAAAATTAACAAAATAAATAGTTGGTTCTTTGAAAAAATAAACAAAATTGATAAACCCTTAGCCACACTAACAAAGAGAAAGAGGGAGAAAACTCAAATTACTAAAATTCGGAATGAACAAGGAAACATCACAACAGACACGAGTGAAATACAAAACATAATTAGAAGCTATTTTGAAAATCTATACTCCAACAAAACAGAAAACCTCGAAGACATCAACAAATTTCTAGAGACATATGAATTACCTAAACTGAACGAGGAGGACATACACAACTTAAATAAACCAATTTCAAGCAATGAAATAAAAGAGGTCATCAAAAGCCTACCAACAAAGAAAAGTCCAGGACCAGATGGGTTCTCAGCCGAGTTCTACAAAATCTTTAAAGAAGAGCTCATTCCAATACTCCTCAAACTATTCCATGAAATAGAAGAGGAGGGAACCCTCCCAAACTCGTTCTATGAAGCCAATATCACCCTGATACCTAAACCAGACAGAGACACATCGAGAAAAGAAAATTTCAGACCAATATCCTTAATGAACATCGACGCAAAAATTCTCAACAAAATTTTAGCAAATCGCATCCAAATATATATTAAAAAGATAGTGCACCACGATCAAGTGGGTTTAATCCCAGGGATGCAAGGTTGGTTCAACATTCGGAAATCAATAAATGTCATTCACCATATCAACAGACTTAAAGTTAAGAATCACATGATTATTTCAATAGATGCAGAAAAAGCATTCGATAAAATACAGCATCCCTTCATGCTCAAAACACTAGAAAAAATTGGGGTAGTGGGAACATTCCTTAACATTATAAAGGCAATCTACGCTAAGCCCATGGCTAATATCATTCTAAATGGTGAAAAACTGAAAGCATTCCCCCTAAAAACTGGAACAAGGCAGGGATGCCCTCTTTCACCGCTTCTATTCAACATCGTCCTTGAGACTCTAGCCAGAGCAATCAGACAAACCAAAGAAATTAAAGGGATACGAATAGGAAAAGAAGAACTCAAACTATCCCTGTTCGCTGATGACATGATTATATATTTAGAGGAACCTGGAAATTCCACCAGAAAACTTTTAGAACTCATAAGTGAATTCAGTAAAGTAGCAGGTTACAAGATCAGTGCTCATAAATCCAATGCATTTTTATACATAAGTGATGAATCTTCAGAAAGAGAAATTAGGAAAACTACCCCATTCACAATAGCCTCAAAAAAATAAAATACTTGGGAATCAATCTCACAAAAGAGGTGAGAGACCTCTACAATGAGAACTACAGAACACTAAAGAAAGAAATTCAAGAAAACCTTAGAAAATGGAAAGATCTCCCATGTTCCTGGATAGGCAGAATTAATATTGTCAAAATGGTTATACTACCTAAAGTGCTATACAGATTCAATGCAATTCCAATTAAAATCCCAATGATGTACCTTACAGAAATAGAGCAAGCAATTATGAAATTCATCTGGAAGAATAAAAAACCTAGAATAGCTAAAGCAATCCTCAGTAGCAACAGCGAAGCAGGGGGTATTGCAATACCAGATCTTCAACTCTACTACAAAGCAATAGTAACAAAAACGGCATGGTGTTGGCACCAAAATAGACAGGTAGATCAATGGTACAGAATAGAGGACATGGACACAAACCCAAATAAATACAATTTTCTCATACTAGACAAAGGTTCCAAAAATATGCAATGGAGGAAAGATAGCCTCTTCAACAAATGGTGCTGGGAAAACTGGAAAACCATATGCAATAGAATGAAATTAAACCCCTATCTCTCACCCTACACAAAACTCAACTCAAAATGGATCAAGGACCTCAGAATCAGACCAGAGACCCTGCATCTTATAGAAGAAAAAGTAGGTCCAAATCTTCAACTTTTTGGCTTAGGATCAGACTTCCTTAACAGGACTCCCATAGCACAAGAAATAAAAGCAAGAATCAACAACTGGGATAGATTCAAACTAAAAAGCTTTCTCTCAGCAAAGGAAACTATCAGAAATGTGAAGAGAGAGCCTACGGAGTGGGAGAATATCTTTGCCAACCATACCTCAGATAGAGCGCTAATTTCCAGAATCTATAAAGAACTCAAAAAACTCTACACCAAGAATGCAAATAATCCAATTGACAAATGGGCTAAGGAAATGAACAGACACTTCACAGAAGAAGATGTACAAGTAATCAACAGATATATGAAGAAATGTTCAACATCCCTAGTAATAAGGGAAATGCAAATCAAAACTACCCTAAGATTTCATCTCACCCCAATTAGAATGGCGATTATCAAGAATACAAGCAACAATAGGTGTTGGCGAGGATGTGGTGAAAAAGGAACACTCATACATTGCTGGTGGGCTTGCAAATTAGTGCAGCCACTCTGGAAAGCAGTGTGGAGATTCCTCAGAAAGCTTGGAATGGAAACACCATTTGACCCAGCTATCCCACTCCTTGGCCTATACCCAAAGGACTTAAAATCAGCATACTACAGAGATATAGCCACATCAATGTTCATTGCTGCTCAATTCACCATAGCCAGATTGTGGAACCAACCTAGATGCCCTTCAGTTGATGAATGGATAAAGAAACTGTGGCATATTTATACAATGGAATATTACTCTGCAATGAAGAGTGATAAAATTATGGCATTTGTAGGCAAATGGACGAAATTGGAGAATATCATGCTAAGTGAGATAAGCCAATCTCAAAAAACTAAAGGATAAATGATCTCACTGATAAGCGGATGAGGACATATAATGGGGGGTGGGAGGGGTTAGCATTAGGTTTAGGGTTAGGTTTAGGGTTAGGGATAAGGAGAGCGGTAAGAATGAAGGAAAGAAGGACCGTATAGAGGGAAAGAGGGGTGGGAGGGGTGGGAGTGGTGGGAGGGGTGGGGGGGAAGGGAAAAAAAAATAAACATCATTGCCCTATGTAAACGTATGATTACACAAATGGTATGCCTTGACTCTATGTACAAATAGAGAAACAACATGTATCCCATTTGTATACAATTAAAAAAAAATAAATATATATAAAATAAATAAATAAATTAAATTAGTAGCTAATTTAATTAGTGCTGCTGCAGAAAATGAACTAAATTCCATGCAAGTATTTCAAAATCATTGGCTAATAATCATTGCTTGTATTTCTGTTGCAATTAAGCTCAGAGAACAAATTATAAAACAATAAAAAAGAGTCAATATAAAAAAAAAAAAAAACCTAACATTTAACTTGATTCTTACTTCAAAGGAAATCCGGGCCTTTTCTAAATCATGGTAGCTCACAACAACCTTTTTGTCTTCAGAGGGCTTAACTGTATCTCTATCATTTGGCCTAACTTGGAGCTAAAAATCTTTCTATAATCCTTTAATAGGTCATGAATCTTAGAATGCACATAATATTTGTTAGCCTTTTTCCCTGTGGCTTCAGAAACATCCCCCTAGTTCTTTTTTTTTTTAACACGTTCATTCCTAACATTCTTATAAAAATTCCTGTTCTATATCTGAAATACTTCATGCATACTTGTTTCACTATTTTCTTCTCCAGTAGTGTGTTCCAAACCAGGAGATAATGAATGTGCAAAAATGTTTCTCATTTGAGAGGTATTCTTAGAGGTGGATTGCGGACTAGCTGAAACTAGATCCTGAATAAAGCTACAGCTAGGATATAGCTGTTTATGCTTTTCAGCAGGATTGTATCCTGTTTCCAGTTATCCAGCATCAGTAAACACCAGAAGCATCTGATAATAAATATTCATGCACTTTAAACAAAATTCCATCCTTATTTTTTGTTGCAAGGGATCTTAGGTAATTCTTAAGAAAATCTTGATCCTGTTTCTAATGGTACTTATACCCATCTTTGACCTCGTAAGGCTGTAATTGTTGGCACTTGCTATCCTCATTTTCCACAACCAAAGCTGGCCCTGTCAGAGTACCTCAGGAGGTGTAAGGCAGGGTCAGACTGTCAGCCACAGAAGTCTTCAGGGAAGGGAAGGATTGAGAACTTATGATCTAATAATTTTTATAAAACTGTCCACCACACAGGGTCTCCAGCAAGACTGTGGGAGACAGAACGGACAGGAGAGAACCTTGGGACAAACACAAGTTACAAAGCTCTGGTAATAATGCAGTAAGAGCTACTGCGTTTACAGACTGGCTCTGGAAACCTTTTAAAGGTGGAGCCTATAGGCCTCGAGGTCTAATTAGCATGAACATTAAAAGGAAGAGTGAGTTTAAGATTTCTACCTGGGCCAAACTGACGGATGAGCTTTATGTACAATGTGTGACATGGTAACGGAAACAAAAAAGACATAATGGCTCTGAGCTACCAGTGGAAATTCAGGTTATTTAGAACCTATGTTACCATCTAGGGGTGCTGGATTCCTCATCTCCATTCAGCAAAGAAGTGAAGAACAGGATGCAGAGATAGTAAGCAAGAAGGGGGCAGATTGAAAAGCAATGGAGATATAGAGACAGACTCCTGAGGAGAAGGGGCCCCAGAGTTGGGCATCCGGTGGGGGAGTTGGGCCTGTTCTTTCTGTGGTCTCTGGATTTCCTCACTTCCTGTCTACTTGCCTGTCCACACGCTCCTGTTATTGATTGGTGCCCCCTCTGTCTACATCTCTTTTGGGTCCCTTAGGAGGATGAGTATGGAAGTGTCTGTGTGATTGGGTCCCCTGCTGTGTCCTGAGCACTTTCATCAGGCAGGAAGTTGGCCTCAGTAGAAGACCTCTCTGTGCTGCTTTGCTCTGGCCGCGATCTCCTTGCTTGCCATCTTGCCCTGGCTGCCTAGGCCCTCCTACACCTGCCTCTCTAGTTGGATGGAGCTCAGGAGGGAGGTGTGAGCTGTCAGAGATGGAACTGTTGTTCACTTGTAGATGAGGTCACAGGAGTGGGTGAGTTTACCTGGAGAAAGCATACCACTTGTATATTTGGCTTATTAAAGTAATGCTCTGCTCTGGGTCCTTCCTGTGCCTAGCATTGTACATACCCTCTCTCTCAGCCCTTACAGGCAGGACTTTGGACCCCACCCATACTGAGGAGGAACTTCTCTAAGCTGTTATGCCTGAGGTCTCACAGCTGGTAGGCAGAAGAGCCAGGCTTACGGTTCTGTTTCTATTTTGTGGTCCCAGACTCCAAGAACCATATGAAAGAAGTATATGAGCCTGACAGATGCACAGGCACATGACATTCCATCTCTAGAATTTCACAAGCTTCAAGCCCATCCCAGAAAGAGAAGACCCAGGATGAAGCCCAGCAAAGACAGATGGAGAATCAACACTACAGAGCAAAGAATTGGAGAGGTAAGGGAAGACAGGGAAGGGTGAGACCCAGATGCTTTAAAAAAATGAGAAATTGAAGGCAGGTACAGTGGTGCACGCCTGTAATCGGAGTGGCGTGGGAGGCTGAGGCAAGAGGATTGCAAGTTGAAGGCCAGCCTTAGCAACTTAATGAGGCTCTCAGGAACTTAGACTCTATCTCAAAATAAAAACTAAAAAAGGACAGGGGATGTAGCTCATCACCATTTTCTTCTCCAGCACCATCTTCTCCCACTTCAGCCTCCTATAGTTCACCAGCCAGCAGGTCCAACACCCACAACCAAATTACCCAGCCCCATACAATGGCACCCTTATGAGAAGTTGCTGGACCCGAAGGTGTTATTCGGGTCCACGTTCCATTTTATATGACTGACCTTACTCAATTAGAAAAAAGGCTAGGTTCTTTCACTACTGACCCTACTAGTTACATCCGTGAATTTCCTCTCTATAGGTCACAGCTTCAAGCCTACCTTGAGGACAGGAGCAGCCACTGGTGTCTGCCTGGACTGCAGTGTGTGCTCACAGTGACGTGGAATGCAGTTTCACAGTGAAATGTTTTCCTGTAGAAAACGGGCATGTTTCTTTATATATTAGCATTTGGGTTTTTTCTTCCAAATAGATTTTAGGATTCTAATGTAGGCTGTATTTCTTTCTTACAAATAGATTAATAATGTTCTATTCCTTTTTATGATTTCTTTAGTAGTACTAAGTTGTTGAAAATTTTGTTGGAAATGTGAAATTTTTCATAGTTTAAAAGAGAAATGGGGGGGATCCCACATGGCGGACTAGAGGAGGCTGCGTTCCTTATCGCTCCGTAACTCTGGTTTCAAGCAGAGGATATCTGTTTCTTCATAAGGCAGTTTTTGCTGCTTATCAATCTCCTGCTGTTTACCCCATTTGTCTGCTGTCATCAGCTCCAGTCTGCCAGTATATCAACGCATCTTTTGAGTGCAGATTGCTCACTGACAGGCACCTATCATCCACCATTTGCCTGCCTCTCGGCTGTCCATCACCTTCCTTACACCTATCCATCACTCAATGCATGAGAATCACCTCCTGATCTTTGGACAACAGTCATCAAACTGATCGCCGACCACCAGTGGAGCACCAGCTGCCTGCTATTGCCTTGAAGTTCACTGTGACAGTACCTGCAGGTTTGATTACATGTGGCTGCTGCCATTTTGAGACAACAGCCAGGCCCTGTAGAACCCCTGGTTGGACTGACTGAGCCCCGTCTCCAAGATCCCCCAGCCCAATCGATCACTCCCTGCCTCTGGGGCCCTCACATTGACTTTCTGCTCCCTGCCGCCAGGACCCCCAGACCAACTGACTGTGCCCTATCACAAGGACCCCAGACTGACTGAAACAAGCCTCCAGGATCCCACAACCACACCAAACACACCAGACCTCCAGGACCCCTGCCTGACCAACCGCATCCCCCCTCCAGGACCTCCTGCTGACCACGGCCACACCCTGAGCTGCAGCTCCCCATTTGCCAACACATTTCAAAGCCAGAGTGGCCATCTTGGATAATCCTGGAAGCCATAGCTCCAATTTTTAGGTGGGGCAAAACCCATCCTGAGACGCCTGCTGGAGGCTTGAAGCTCATTGTCAGTTACCTGTCATGCATCAGGCTACTGAACTCTGGGAGGTTTCATTACTATATGATTGTTATACTGTAGATTTTCTTTTTTCTCCTTATTGAAAAAATTTAAGCTTTTATTTCTTTACTTTTCTTGCACTGTTTTCCTTTTGTTTACCTATTCCCTCAGAGACTTTTTCTCCCTTTTTTGCATGCTAACATCCAATTTCTTTTGATTACACTTGAGAGTAATCAAAATTACTTTTGATTACCCCTCTATTATCTAGAATTTCTGTATATTCTTTTCTTATCCCATTAACAGCCACATTCTACATTCCTCTGCATCCTCTTTGTCCTTCATTTGAAACTGCAGACCTTATTGCAAATCTGTTTGTTTTACTGAAGATAATAGTTGAACTCATTCTGTTTATTATGACAATTTTGTTATTGTCCTCATAGGGGCTATTTGGTCTAGGATTGCATAGTGTCTGAATTGGGCACTGCTAATATTGATTTCACCTTAAAGAAAGGGTTTTGGAAACCTATAGGGCCACTATAAGCCTATAGGGGGAAATCTGCAATACCAAAGATCTGCACTGCTATAGAGGAAGATACATTAAAAACATGAAAAAACAAGGGAAGAAAATGATCCAAACAAATCTAGATTCTATATTATTAGAATCCAATGACAGTATGGTAGAAGAAATGTCAGAAAAGGACTTCAGATTTTACATGATTAAGATGATTCATGAAGCAAAGGTTGAGATAAGAGAGCAAATGCAGGCAATGAATGATAACACCAATAAGCTGAAAGAACAAGTGCAGGAAGCAAAAGATCATTTCAACAAAGAGATAGAGATTCTCAAAAAAAAAAAAAGAAAAAAAAAAAAAAACCAGAAATCCTTGAAATGAAGGAAACAATAAACCAAATAAAAAACTCAATGGAAAGCATCACCAAAATCTAGACCCTTGGAAGACAGAACCTCAGAAAATGAAGACAAAATATTTAATCTTGAAAATAAAGTTGCCCAGAGAAGATGGTAAGAAATCATAAACAGAATCTCCAGGAACTATGGGACATCATGAAAAGACCAAATTTAAGAATTATTGGAATTGAGGAAGGTACAGAGCTACAAATCAAAAGAATAAACAACCTATTCAATGAAATAATATCAGAAAATTTCCCAAACCTGAAGAATGAAATGGAAAATCAAATACAAGAGGCTTACAGAATACCAAATGCACAAAATCACAACAGATCCCACCAAGTCACATTATAATGAAACTGCCTAACATTCAAAATTAGATAGGATTTTGAAGGCCGTGAGAGAAAAGCATCAGATTACATATAGGGGGAGATCAATACGGATAGCAGCCGACTTCTCAACCCAGACTCTAAAAGCTAGAAGGGCTTGGAACAACATATTTCAAGCTCTGAAAAATCATGGTTGCTAGCCAAGAATCCTATACCCAGCAAAACTAACCTTCAGATTTGAAGATGAAATAAAATCCTTCCATGATAAACAAAAGTTAAAAGAATTTACACATAGAAAGCCTGTGCTGCAGACTGTTCTCAACAAAATATTCCATGAGGAGGAAATGAAAAACAACAATGGAGGTCAGCAAAGGGAGGAGCTACATTAGAGAAAAACCACTCAAAGGAGAAACCAAGCCAACTTAAAAACCAAAAATAAGTCAAATGACTGGGAATACAAATCATATCTCAATAATAACCCTGAACGTTAATGGCCTAAACTCATCAATCAAAATACATAGACTGGCAGAATGGATTAAAAAGAAAGACCCAACAATATGCTGCCTGCACGAGACTCATCTCAGAAAAAGGCATCCACAGACTAAAGGTGAAAGGATGGGAAAAACCTACTACACACATGGACTCAGGAAAAGAGCAGGGGTTTCCATCCTTATATCAGATAAAGTGAACTTCAAGCCAAATTTAGACAGAAGGCATAAAGAAGGACATTTCATACTGCTTAAGGGAACCATCAATCAGGAAGACATAATGATAGCAAATATTTATGCCCCAAACAATGGTGCATGCCTGTACATCAAAGAAATCCTTCTCAATTTCAGGAATCACATAGATCACAACACAATGATTCTGGGTGACTTTAATGCACCGCTGTCACCACTAGATAAATCTTCCAAACAAAAACCAAAGAAACCATAGAACTCAACAACACAATCAATATCCCAGACTTAATAGACATATATAGCGTATTCCATCCATCAAAGAGTGGATTCACTTTCTTCTCAGCAGCACATGGAACATTCTTGAAAATAGACCATATGTTATGCCACACAGCAGCCCTTAGCAAATGCAAAAAAAAAATAGAGATACTGCCTTGTGTTCTATCAGATCATAATGGACTGATAGTAGAAACCAATGACAAAATGAAAAACAGAAATTACTCCAACACCTGGAGACTAAATAGTATGCTATTGAATGAAACATGGATAACAAAAAACATCAGGGAGGAGATAAAAAAAAATTCTTACAGGTCAATGAGAATGATGATGAAACATATCAAAATCTATGGGACACTATGAAAGCGGTACTGAGAGGAAAATTCATTGCATGGAGCACATTCCAGAAAAGAATGAAAAGTCAACAACTAAATGACCTAACATTACAACTCAAAGCCCTAGAAAAAGAATAGAATAAAAGCAAAAGTAGTAGAAGACAGGAAATAATTAAAATCAGAGCTGAAATCAATTAAATTGAAATAAAAGAAACAATTCAAAAAATTGACAAAACTGAAAGATGGTTCTTTGAGACAGTAAACAAAATAGACAAACCCTTAGCCACACTAATAAAGAGAAGGAGAGAGAAGACTCAATTACTAAAATTCGTGATGAAAAAGGAAATATCATGACATACACCACTGAGATACAGAACATAATGAGAAGCTACTTTGAAAATCTGTATTCCAACAAAACAGAAATTACCAAAGACATTGAAAAATTTCTAGAGACATATGCTCCTCCGAAACTGAACCAGGAGGACATATACAATTTAGACAGATCAATATCAAGCAATGAAATAGAAGAAGCCATTGAAAATCTACCATTCAAGAAAAGAAAAGCCCAGGAACAGATTCTCAGCCGAGTTCTACAAGACCTTCAAAGAAGAACTCATTCCAATACTTCTCAAAGTATTCCAGGAAATAGAAAAGTATGGTACCCTACTGAACTCATTCTATGAAGCTAATATCACCCTCATACCCAAACCAGGCAAAGATACATGAAGGAAAGAAAATTTTAGAACAATATCCTTGATGAATATAGATGCAAAGATCCTTAACAAAATATTGGCAAACCGTATCCAAAAACATATTAAGAAAACTGTGCACCATGATCAAGTGAGGTTCATCCCTGGAATGAAAGGATGATTTAACATCCGTAAACCAATAAATGTAATCCATCATGTCAATAGAATTAAGGAGAAGAATCATATGGTTATTTCAATTGACATAGAAAAAGCATTTGACAAAATACAACACCCCTTCATGCTCAAAACACTAGAAAAAATAGGGATGGTATGAACATACCTGAACATTGTAAAGGCTATTTATGCTAAGCCCATGGCAAACATCATTCTTAATGGAGAAAAACTGAAACCTTTCCCTTTAAAAATGGGCACAAGACAGGGATGTCCTCTTTCTCCACTTCTATTCAACACTCTCCTCAAAACTCTAGCCAGAGCAATTAGGCAGACCAAAGACATTAAAGGGATATGAATAGGAAAAGAGGAACTTAAGCAGTCACTATTTGCTGATGACATGATTCTAAATTTAGAGGATCCAAAAACCTCCTCCAGAAAACTTCTAGATCTCATCAATGAATTCGGCAAAATAACAGGCTATAAAATCAACACGCATAAATGTAAAGCATTTTTATATGCAAGTAACGAAACAGCTGAAAGGGAAGTCAGGAACACAACTCCATTTGCAATAGCCTCAAAAAAATAGAATATTTGGAAATCAATCTAACCAAAGAGGTAAAAGATCTCTACAATGAAAACTATAAAACATTGAAGTAAGAAATTGAGGAAGACCTTATGAGATGGAAAATCTCCCATGTTCTTGGATAGGCAGAATTAATATTGTCAAAATGGCTATACTACCAAAAGTGCTATACAGATTCAATGCAATTCCAATTAAAATCCCAACGATATACCTTACAGAAATAGCACAAGCAATATGAAATTCATCTGGAAGAATAAGAAACCCAGAATAGCTAAAGCAATCCTTAGCAGGCAGAATGAAACAAGGGGTATCACAATACCACAACTTCAACTATACTACAAAGCAATAGTAACAAAAACGGCATGGTGTTGGCACCAAAATAGACAGGTAGATCAATGGTACAGAATAGAGGACACGGACACAAATCCAAATAAATTGGTGCTGGGAAAACTGAAAATCCATATGCAACAAAATGAAACTAAACCCCTATCTCTCACCCTGCACAAAAATCAACTCACAATGGATCAAGGACCTTGAAATCAGACCAGAGACCCTGCATCTTATAGAAGAAAAAGTACGTCCAAATCTTCAACTTGTTGGCTTAGGATCAGCTTCCTTAACAGGACACCCATAGTACAAGAAATAAAAGCAAGAATCAATAACTGGGATAGATTCAAACTAAATAGCTTTCTCTCAGCAAAGGAAACTATCAAATGTGAATAGAGAACCTACAGAGTGGGAGAATATCTTTGCCACTCACACTTCAGATAGAGCACTAATTTCCAGAATATATAAAGAACTCAAAAAACTCCACACCAAGAATACAAATAACTCAATCAACAAATGGGCTAAGGATATGAACAGACGCTTCACAGAACTACAAGCAATCAACAAACATATGAGAAAATGTTCACCATCTTTAGTAATAAGAGAAATGCAAATCAAAACTACTCTAAGATTCCATCTCACCCCAGTTAGAATGGTGATTATCAAGAACACAAGCAACAATAGGTGTTGGCGAGGATGTGGGGAAAAAGGTACACTCAAGCATTGCTGGTGTTGTTGCAAATTTGACCCAGCTATCCCACTCCTTGACCTATAACCAAAGGACTTAACATCAGCATACTACAGAGATACAGCCACATCAATGTTCATAGCTGCTCAATTCACAATAGCCAGATTGTGGAACCAACCTACATGTCCTTCAATTGATGAATGGATAAAGAAACTGTGGTATATACATATACAATGGAATATTACTCAACTATAAAGAATAATAAAATCATGTCATTTGCAGGCAAATGGATGAAATTGGAGAATATCATGCTAAGTGACATAACACAATTTCAAAAATCCAAAAGATGAATGATCTCACTGATAAGTGGATGATGACACATAAAGGGGGGGTGGGAGGGGGGCAAGAATGGAGGAAGAAGGGACTGTATAGAGGGAAAAGAGGGGTGGGAGGGGTGGGGGGAGGAAAAAATAACAGAATGAATCAAACCTCATTACTCTATGTGAATGTATAATTACGCAAATGGTATGTTGTTACTCCCTGTACAGAAACAACATGAATCCCATTTGTTTACAATAAAAATAAATTTTTTAAAAAAAGAGAGAAATAGGGTTAGAGAAAGCTACTGATTGTTGCACATTTGCCTTCTTTGTATCTACAAAACAAAAATTCTTTCTCATAATAAGCAGTGGGCAGGTTTCTGAGTTATAAAATCATACCACCTAGGAAGAAAGGGTCAGCGGCCTTCTGCTCCCTCACTGTGCCCCCCAGAGCTACGTGTGTGGACAGGGCCCAGTGAGCTGGTCTTCACCCTCCAGGACAGAGCGTCAGCCACATGGGCACTCAGCCTGTGTCTGCCCCATGCTTTGACAAATGTGGTTTACATGTTTTAACAGTTTCCTTCTATTCCTATTGGACTCAGTGTGTTTTTGTTTGGGATGAATAAACATCAGACTGTGAAGCTCTCCTCACCCCTACTTTGTGAATTTATTATAAAATGTGTCTTTGCTAACATGCAGCCCCAGCCCACCTGCAGCCTGAGGAGCACAAGGTGCCCTGTGCTGTCCCCATTCCTGCCCCTGGGGACAGGCCTGTTGGTGCCTGGAAACCCTCCTCCCTGCCTCACCAGCGAGCAAGTGACCCTCTCAGCCCAGCCTGGCCTGTTCTCTACACTTAGGCTGACAACACAAAGTACAATTTTTAAACCTTATTACATATTCCAAATTGTGATCATGAATCTGTGTTAAATTTATCATTAGAGAGGAAAAAAATCCTTGTTTTCAATTAGTAATAGCTTAACATTTGAGTCAGGTACAGGTCTAAGCTCTTTGCCTCTATCCTTAGTCAGATATGTAGAAACTATCATTATTCCTATTTTATGGATGAAAAACTGAGGGTTCAATCATAATTACTTGGACTGAAAATAAAACCCAGTCCGATCCAAGACAGCACACCATGTCATTGTTCACACTGACATGTCATCCCGGACCCACAGACTTAAAGGGGTGGTACTTAAAATTAAGGACATTCAGAGTCCTTCCTCTAACATTACAGAACTAGTTCATTTTTACCCCCCCAATTCCTGTACTGGTGAGTGTTATGCAGACTGGGCCACACAGAGTAAAATAAATATTGCTCACCAGCCCAGCAATTTCCTTTCATAGACTGATCAATACCTCAGTGAACCACTAGCTTATACATACTAAGGGACAAAACAAACTTGTTTTCTACTGCAGCTATTTGTTAAAAACAGCTGAAACAACATGTATGTCCATGAACCACCGAACAGACACCCTAAGGCATATTCCACAGTTGACGATTAGGCAGCAGGTAACCAGAATGAGCAAGATGTCATGGGATGTCCACTGAAATACACCAGGTGGAAGGGTAAACAGGACTGCCTAGTACACTAGGACTCCACAGAGGTCAAAAGAGTTCAGTGCTACCCATTTTCTACAGGACAATACATGCTCGAAAGTGCACAAGAAAAATACTAAAAGCTTATCTCTGAGGATGCAAGGAGTCAAAGGTCAAAGTGGGCTGGGCTTGTGACTCAGTGGTAGCCCTCCTGCCTAGCATGTGAGTCAATAGGTCTGGTTCTCAGCACCACATATAAATAAATGAATACAGTAAAGGTCTATAATATCTAAAAAGTTATATAATAATAAAAAGGTCAAAGAATGACAACACTATGCTATAGTTTCTTACAAGCAAAATAGTGCACATTTTTATAACACATCATAACAAATACTTTCCAACCAAGTAAGAACAGTGAAGTAATGAGAATGACCCCAATTTTGTAAAAGCAGTGAATAAAACATCTCTGCAATGCTCTTGTAGTTAATGACAGCGAGCTCCATGTGCAGGAACACACTGGCATCTGGAGTAGGTCAATAGGCTAGTGCAAGACTATCATTTTTCATTCATGTTTGCACTGACTCAGAAGCTCAGGTGAACATGACTGCCTTTGTCTTTTTAAAGTTAGGTTTTAGAATGAGATGATATTAATGCAGAACAGTCCCCACGTGAAGATGATACTAACACACTCACCTTGTCTCCTATCCGACACAGGTACTCAGGTTTTGCCATCATTGCATCCTGAATCTCACTCTCCCCCAGATTCTTCTCTGCATCCTCCAGCTCCTCATCAAAACGCTTCAGCACTTCTTCATTTGCCTTCTTCATCTTATTGAGGAGGTCCATGTTCAACTGCCATTCGAGGGTTTGTACAAGGCTTCATAATAAGGAGCCATGTCTGAAAGCCGAAAAGAGGGATGTAGGAGTGGGTCACCTGGGACTCTAAAGGCGGTGTCTGCCCGTCTCTGTCCACGCGGTTGTCGCCCACCCGTCTCCTCCAACTCCGGGAAAGGAACCGGAGACCCCGTGGAAAACCACTTGGACAAAGGACAACGTTTGCAGGTGGGGGCTGCACGGGCCCTTCCTGATTCTGGCCATCCTCCCAGGTCTAAAGGGAGGGCGAGCCTCTGCGCTGCACGGCTTCAACGCAAAGGAGGAAACTCGAGTCTGCAAGCAGGAGAAGGCGGGAGCCTCTCTGCACAGGCTCACAGGCGCGCGTCCAGCCACAAGCGCTCAGAGTTGTGAGGACGACAGGAACCGGACCCAACCTCCGCTCCCCCGGAGAGCTTGGCTGACAGGAGCAGCCGCCCCGAGCCCAGCACCAGGCTCCCCGCAAGCGGCCCTCGGACAGAAAGGATCCCAAGCGGACCCCCGGAGAAGCCCTAAGGGACGGAGGGGCGCCCACATCCCGTGCTACGCTGCAGAAAGGCCCGCGGGCTGCGGGCGCGGGCAGCCAGGCCCAGGCCGCTGACTGGGCGCTCATGGGGCCTCACTGTTGTCGCTGACGGCCGCCATCAGCTCTTCGCGCACCGCCGCGTCCCCGCGGTGCTCTGGCAGGCTCAGCAGGAAGCGCAGCTGCGCGATGCGCAGGTCGGTATTCTTGGGCAGACCCTCCTCCTCCAGGTTCTCCAGTGGCATTTCAGAGGCAGCAGGAACCACAGACAGCGAGAAAGCCGGGTGGGAAGCGCTGTGAGGACAGCAGAGGAAGCAGGAGGAGTCGACCAAACCCCAGCCGCCTCCATCCGCGCTTCCGATCCCGCCCCTGCCGCCGCCGCCTACAGCGCCGCCTCCTGACACCGCTGGGAACAACTCGCCAGGCCTGAGCACCTGAGCCCTCCTGTGGTCACTAGTGGCTTTTCCTAGTTCAAAGTCAGGCATAGGCCCTGAGTGACTGGACCCCAACATGGAAGTTCCAGCTTGTGAAACTTTCCTCCCTCCCCTATAATCTCTTTGATTGTTTGGAAATTTTTTTAATATATAAGCATAATAGATAGTAACAATGAAAACAAATCAATTTGTCAGGTCCTTTCTCATCATTTTCATTCTCTTAAGGCTCTGACATTGTAGCATTAGCCATATGTGGGCATGTGATCAACCTGGTGATCCAATAGTTTTGTAGCTCGGCCTAAATAAAAACCCCTAGGTACGCCAGGCGCGGTGGTGCACGCCTGTGATCCCAGCACCTGAGGAGGCTGAGGCTGGAGGATAGCGAGTCCAAAGCCAGCCTCAGCATCTTAGTGAGGTCCCATGCAATTTAGGAAGACCTGCTTCAAAATAAAATATAAAAAGGCTGGGGAGGTGGCTCCATGGCTAAGGGCCCTAGGGTTCAATCCCTCATACAAGAAATGAAAAACACCAAACCTATCTACACTCCAAATTCCAAACGCTTTCCACTCTTCTATGGAGAAACTGTCACCAGCTTTAAGAGAACAGCATTAGCATTTCCTTTACCCATAAATCATTACACGCTGTCCTTTTCAGCCTCTTGTTCCTGTTCCCTGCATTTTCAGGATTGGTACTGGTTACATCAGACTCCATGGAAGACTATTAAATATTTACTCTTACTCTTCCATTATTGGTATCCTTAGGTTGATCAGGGTGTTTCCTTTTCTCATATAAAATTGAGATGATGAGCCCTAAATGCAACTTGGTTCATATTTTGTAATTGTTTTCCTTCTGTAAATTTCCATGCAGGAAAAATAGGCAGAGAAACAGTGAATTTTGAATCTTTACCATCAAATTGTCTTCCAAAAGAGTTGAACTCATTTACGCAGCCACTGAAATGGTTGTGACGGACATGTTCTTATAAGCAGTAGGTATTGTCATGCATTTTTCTTCCTTTTATGTTTATTTTTCATTATCTTTTTTTGAAGGTGATTTTTTAAAATAAATTTTTTCCCTACATGTATATAGGGTAATAATATCTGTGTCAATCTATGGTCCTTTCTATCCCCACCTCTCTACCCTCCCCTTACACCCTCTATATAATTCAAAGATTCTTCATTGTTCCCTCCACATTCCCCACAATGGATCAGCATCCCCTTTTCAGAGAAAACATTAGACCTTTTCCCCATGCATTTTAAATATATTATCTATTTATCTAGTTCTGTAAAAACAAAATACGCTTTACTATTTTTTTGGCTTAATTTTTTTTATATTAGGGATTGAACTCAGGGGAACTTAACCACTGAGCCACCTCCGCAGCTCCATTTTGAATTTTATTTAGAGACAGGGTCTCAGGGAGTTCCTTATGACCTTGCCTTTGCTGAGGTTGACTTTGAACTTGTGGTCCTCCTGCCTCAGCCTCCCAAGCCACTTCACAGGCATGGACCAAAATGCCCAGCAAAAGATCCATTTCCAATACAAATCAAATGATGCAGAAAATAGAACAGCAAAGAAAGTAACCACCAGCACTCCACCACTGCTGAAGAGCTCTCCAAACATCTTTTATTCATTCACAAAACATGATGATCAAGTGCCCAGCCATGTTACAGGGACCAGGATTCCAGCAGTAGAACTAAGCCTGGTTTTGGAAGTCACATTTAGAAGAACAGCTTCATGGAAATGGGCCTAGATCCAGCCCTACCATGGATCCACACTTGCACTTTTGAAGTTGTTTTGTCCATTCCACTAGGCCCATGGCATCCGGCTGCATTGGTAAATAGGTGTCCCGACCCGCGGGACATCAACGCAGGACGGCAAACCTAAGAGAGAAGGAATGAAGGGACAAGAGACACAGGGAGTGACAGCAAGACAGGAATTCTGATCAAGCTGCAAATTTTTATTCTTCTCAAGGGTATTTATGCTGAGGGAATGAGGGGTATGATGAGACACAGGCTGATTGGCTGTGTTTTTCTTTTGGGATCCTGATAAGGTGCAAGTTCACGCCGGCGGGCCATAGGCAGAACTATCAGCCGGAAGTGGGGAGGGGGCGTGCTCCGGGAATCCGTCAGCCTTCAGCTGCAGGGTGCCTGAGTCAGCTGCAGGGTGTTTGTGCAGGGGAGGCAACCGCAAAATGCTCCCTGAGCTGCTGCTTATCGTAAAGGTCAGAACGTCCTCAGAATGAGAACTTCTTCTTGGTCCCTGACATTTCCCCCTTTCTTATATAAAATTATTGACCATATTCTGAGAGCCATATTTTAAAGGGGTGATAGAGGCTATGTGGCGAGGCGGGGGCGTGGCCTGCCCGAACAGGTACAGCGCTGGAGTGACAATCCCTCGGGAACTGCGCCTGTCTTAGGTTGTCCGTGGCAGAGCAACATCCTTACCCGTCATTGGATAATGAGGCTCTAGCCCTCATTTCCTGTCTTAGGTTGGTATGAGCTCTCACGAATCTTACCCGTCACTGGCTGTCCAGTTCAGCTCACAGGGGTGATGGTTTTTTAAGATCACCATCACGATCCATCATCTCCAGTCGATGGTAATGAACCTGAATAGGTTTCGCCAGTATAGCCTCAATATGAGCTCTAAGAAAAGCCATGATCTTATTGAATATCAAAGGACCTATAGATATGATAAGCAGCAAGCAAAGGAGGGGACCTTAGCAGGGTCCTCAAGTCCTGCATGGCTGTGGGAGAGCAGTGAACAGGCAGCCATTATCCAGAGAAGCAATGGTGTGCAGTCACAGGGTTGGCCATTCAGGGGATTTTTCACATAGATTGTCGGCTGCATCTGTAAGAGAGGAAGATTCATCCTCAGGGGGAAGGTTTCCGTCCCTGGGTTGTGGTAAATCATTGACCTGTTTGACCAGGCGTTCTGGTAACCATCTTGGGGCTGCTTGTTCTTGATCTAATAACAATTGTTAAGATCATAGGTATTAGGTGCAGCGATTAACAAATCATCCATATAATGTAATATATAAACTTGTGGCCACCGCTCTCTCACAGGGTCTACTGCTTGAGCAACATATTTTTGGCAAAGACTAGGGCTGTTAGCCATACCCTGGGGAAGGACCTTCCATTGAAATCTTTGCATAGGGCCCTGAAAATTGATGCAGGGGAGGCTGAAAGCAAAATAGGGTCTGTCATCAGGATGTAAAGGAATAGTAAAAAAGCAATCTTTTAAGTCAATGACCATTTTATAATAGTCCCTAGGAATAGCTACCGGTGTAGGGATGCCTGGCTGTAGTGCCCCCATCGGGCGCATAACCTTATTGATAGCACGCAAATCCTGTAAAAGGCGCCATTTGCCTGATTTCTTCTTAATAACAAAAATAGGAGTGTTCCAGGGTGAGGTTGAGGGTTCCACATGGCCGGCTGTCAACTGTTCCTGTACTAACATGGAGGCAGCCTCTAATTTTTCTTGGGTAAGGGGCCACTGATCCACCCACACAGGAGTTTGAGTTTCCCAAATAATTTTGTCTGCATGGGGTACAGGAGGGTCAGGGACCGACACTAAAAATCCACATACCCAAGTCCAAATTTGTCTGTTTTTTGTATGGGCTGTACAGGCTCAACCTGTCCTTGTCCTAGCCTCCCAAGGCCTGTACCAGGGATAAAGTCCATACGAAGCATTTGATGAGTGACTAAAGAGTCAGGACTAGCAAGAATAACTTTCATTTGGCTTAGAATGTCTCGTCCCCAAAGGTTGACAGGGAGATCAGGAACAACGAAGGGGATAACAGTTCCTTTATTTCCTGTGTTACCTTTTGTGTCACTCCAATTGAGCGCCCTGGAGCTAACTAAGGGGCTTTTTGATTGCCCTATTCCTTTAAGGTCAGTTAGTGATGAGGTGAGGGGCCATTCTGATGGCCAATATTTTTGAGAAATAACTGTGGCATCCGCACCAGTATCTAGGATCCCTTGGAATTTCTTTCCTTCAATAAATAGGGTAAGAGTGGGTCTTTTGTGGGAGATAGGTTGGACCCAATACACATCAGAGGAACCTAAAGAGGCCGTGTTTCGTGGTGAATTTTGGGCAGCGGGAGTGTTTCCTGAATTGAGGGGAAGGAGTATTAATTGTGCAATTCTTGTTCCTGCAGGGATGGCCGCTATTCCGTTAATAGCTGTGGCCAGTATTTTAATTTCTCCAGTATAATCATTATCAATGATGCCAGGGAAGACCTGAACACCTTGTAAGGTGGTAGAAGCTCTCCCAAGAATAAGAGCACACATATGAGGTGGAGGGGGGCCTACAACCCCAGTGGATATTATTTGGGGTCCTTGCATAGAGTCTAATATTGTATCAGTGGAGGCACAGAGGTCCAATCCTGCGCTGCCTGGGGTAGCGCGTTGAAGGGAGGTGATTGTGGAGAAGGACAGGGGGCCTGGATTGGGTTGGGAGTCTGAGAGGGAACAAACCTTATTGCCCCTGGGTTTGTTCTGGGGGCAGTTTCCCGGGAAGTTAGAGGGAATAGGCTGTCCAAGGACATTGGTCTTGGATCTACACTCCTTGGTCCAGTGGCAACCTTTACCACATTTAGGGCAAAGGGTGAGCAGAGGTGGTTTAGCCCCTGTTTGAGGAGATATGGGTCCTTGACCCAGTCTCCTTGTTGGGCACTCTCGCGCAAAATGGCCAGGTTGTTTGCAAGTAAAGCAAGTACGTGGGCCAGGGTTATGAAGGGCCTTGGTGAAGGCGGCGCCAATAGCGAGACCCATGGCATGGGCCGTTCCTACCCCAGCACACAGCCTAATGAAGTCAGAAAGGTCCCCTTTATCTTTATGGAGCCGAAGAACATCTTGACATATTGGGTTGGCATTTTCAAAGGCAAGATATTTTACAAAGGAGCTCTCGCTTTCACTTGGTCCAAGTAAGCGCTCCGCAGCTAGATTAAGCCGGGCAACAAAGTCACTGTAAGGCTCGTCAGGACCCTGACGAATTTTTGCTAGGGAGGTGATGGCTGAGCCCTTTTGAGGGAGCCGTCTCCAAGCATGCAAACCAGCAGTTTGAACCTGTGTTAGGAGCCCAGTAGGGAAGCGCGCCTGTTTAGGGTTAGTATCAAATGGTGCATTACCCACTAGTTTAACATAGGTCCAGGATTTAGAGGAAGCCTTGGTTGAATTTTTTTGGACAGTTTCCCGACAGTATTCCTTAAAGTCTGCGTCCACAACAGGAAGTCACCTACACTGAGGGTGGCTCGGGCCAAAAATTTCCAATCATTAGAGGTGAGCCACTATGTACTATGGTTCTCTAGCAAGGCCAGTGTATAAGGTGCAGTGGGGCCATATTGAGCACAAGCCTTTTTAAGTCTTTCAAGAAAACGGAGGCTCAGCCTTTTATAAGAACCAAGGGCTCCACTCTGTCCAGAGGTGGGCTCCTCCTCATCCCCTGATTCCTGGTCCTCCTCTTGTTCTCCCTCTGGTTCTACCTCTTGTTCCTCCCGATTCCTTTTCCTGACCTCCTTCTAGACCCTCTGCCTTAGTCTGTGTGAGCTGATCTGCTTGACTGCGAGTAACTGGAAAGGCAAGAACAGGCTGACCACGCAGCTTCACCTTACGAGTATTAAGGGGTTTGGGGCCAGTTTGTGTTAACTCTGTGTCCAAGGACAGTGAGCGAATTTCGGCATCAAGGGCTTTTAGTTCTTTTAAAAGTTGGATTTGTTCCCACCTATGTTGGAGAGACTCGCGTAAAGGTGTTAGATTAGGCAAGGGAAGCGGGGAAAAAATATCTGGGGGGGGGGGCAGTAAGTCCCTGAAGGGCTGGAGCACGAAAGGCAGGGGGTGTATAAGTGGGAAGTGGATTTTTAAGAGGTGGCAGGTCTGGAGAATGGTGTTGAGCCGCTGCCTCCTGCAGGGTAGCCTTCTCCTCTGGGGTCACCTCATCATAGGGATTTAAAACCGGATAAATCTTAGGGGGATTTTTAGGGAACTCTTTTGGTAAGGTGGGGTCTGGGAGGGTCCCGGGGTCTGGGAGGGTCCCAGGGTCCTGAGAAGGCTGAGTAGGGGGCATTTGAATACTAACTGAAGGGCATGCCGAGGGGGGGCGAGAGGTGGATTGCATTGCCTGATCCCCAATTTTTACAAGTTTTAAAGTACCACTGTCAAAGGGTGAACTTTTAAGAATCTCATTAATTAAATTCCAATAAGAAAAGGCAGTGACAGGCACCTTTTGAGGACCAAAAGTCTCATAATAATCTTTGAGGCAGTCTCCTACTCTGAGCCCCCTTTAACCATCAATTGACCCCTCGAGGGGAAACCAAGGACAAAAATCCTCTATGTATGAAAAGAATAATTTTAAGTCCTTTTTCTTAACACGCGCTCCCCGAGTCTTGAGGGCCTCCTTGAGACCCGACAGAAACAAATCATGTGACGAAACTCCTTGTCCCATGGTGTGTCACTCACCTTGCGCCGGCCTCACTCTCCTCCTGGATCTGACTCCCGGTCGCGTTTACCGAGGCGATCCCGAATCCCGCTTGGCCAAGTCTTCCCCGGAGGGCGGCGTTCGCTTCTCTGGCAAAGGTTCCAATCAACCATGTTGGGTGCCAACTGTCCCGACCCGTGGGACATCAACGCAGGATGGCAAACCTAAGAGAGAAGGAATGAAGGGACAAGAGACACAGGGAGTGACAGCAAGACAGGAATTCTGATCAAGCTGCAAATTTTTATTCTTCTCAAGGGTATTTATGCTGAGGGAATGAGGGGTATGATGAGACACAGGCTGATTGGCTGTATTTTTCTTTTGGGCTCCTGATAAGGTGCAAGTTCACGCCGGTGGGCCATAGGCAGAACTATCAGCCGGAAGTGGGGAGGGGGCGTGCTCCGGGAATCCGTCAGCCTTCAGCTGCAGGGTGCCTGAGTCAGCTGCAGGGTGTTTGTGCAGGGGAGGCAACCGCAAAATGCTCCCTGAGCTGCTGCTTATCGTAAAGGTCAGAACGTCCTCAGAATGAGAACTTCTTCTTGGTCCCTGACAAATAGGGACTGACCACATAGGAGCCCATCATATTACAGGTCAGCTGCTCCCCCTCAGTCCTGAACTGGTATCAGCTTGGACCCTTTCCATGTCTCCGCTGTTAGGAACGTGGATTGCATGTGGATGATGTGAAGACCCATGTGCTTTCCATACTTGTGTGATTATTTCTTAATCCAAAGCCCTAGAAGAGCTGTTGCTCCATGAAGGAGCATGGACATTTGACATCTGGATACATTCTGTAGGGATCAGATCATTCATTTCTCCATGACATTCTGAATACTGAACAGAAGCCCTGTGGGTGCAGAAGGAGTAATATCCTTCACTTGGCTGCTGCCAGCTTCATGACTGAGGTCGCTGGTTGAGGTGGTGCCTGCCTGAAATGCCAGCAGCTCAGGGGGCTGAGGCAGGGGATTGCAAGTTCAAAGCCAGTCTCAACAACTTAGTGAGGCCCTAAGTACCTCAGTGAGATCCCTGTCTCTAAAAAATTATAAAAAGGACTCTGGGTGTGACTCAGTTTTTAAATGCCCCTGGGCTCAATCTGTGGTACTAAATAAATAAATAAATAATAAATAAATAAATAGACAGATTGACTGCCCAAAGCATGCAGATGTACTGAAAGTAAGTTCCAGAAGACATGCGAGTTGTGGAAAAGAACATGCAAAGAAACAGGCAGCCTGTGTGTTTTTGTGCCATCTTGGATGAACAGTGGTCTCTCCTGCAGAAGCTTCATGGGACACAGGGGCCCTGAGCCTGTGGCAACAGACTGGGGTGAGCAGCAAGGCCCAGTTCAGGTTCCTCTCCGTGTCTGTTGAGACAAGATGACACCTATTGTCTCAGGAACGGGAAGGGCACCTTTGGACAGACCTACTTTGGAGGAAGGAAAGATTTGCTTATGCGCTGATTCAGGAGAGAAGATGGCAGTCATATTTCTTGTACTGTCCTCTGCAAGGACAAGGTATGAGGCCTGTCTCCCCTCTGTCAAAATGTGCTTTTTTAAATTATTTTTCATTTCCTGTTTGTTTGTTTCTTTGTTATTGGTACTAAGAATTGAATCAGGAATGCTTAACCGCCAACTCACATCCACAGCCCTTTTTAAATTTAATTTAGTGACAGGATCTCACTGAGGTGCCTAGGGTCTCACTGAGTTGCTGAGGCTGGCTTTGAACTCCCTCCTCCTGCCTCAGCCTCCCAAGCTGCTGGCATTACAGGCGTGCACCACAACTGGTGGACAATTTTTTCACGGATAAGCTTTGCTCACAGTACCTCAGCTGCCTTCCCTTTGCTTTGCTTTTATTAGTGATGAGGTTTCTTTTCACATCTATACTGACTAGAAATCATTCCTGTTTTATGAAATTCCAATGCTCTGTGGACCTCTCCTCATCAGTTCATAAGCAACCATCACATTTTATAAAGTGTAATTTTTTCAGGTGCGCAGTTTCCCTCTTGATTATTTTTCTGTCTTTAATGTTTTCTAAGCATAGTTTACAATGTTCATAGAGTTAAGTCAATAAGTCTCTTGTGATCTGTGATGGGAATTGGAGATGTTATCATAAGCTAATCTTTTTTGGCATTTGCAGGTAAATGGATGGAGCTGGAGACTATCTATCATGCTAAGTGAAACAAGCCAGTCCCCAAACACCAAAGGCTGAATGTTCTCTGATAAGCTGAGACTGTTACACAGTGGGGGTGTGTAGGGAAGAGTGAGGAAACTCTGTGCAGAGGGGAGTGAGGGAGGGTGGGGGTGGGCCGCCTGGGCACCCAGACTTCCAGTCTGGGTGGGCGTAGCCACCTCGCAGCCCTTGCCTAGGGCCAGGGCACTGGTCAGTCCATGAACTTAGTGTGCAGCAGCCATTCCGGGAATTTTCTAAGTATCTCAGGAGGAAGATAGGAAGGAAACCACTCAGGAAAAGCAAAGTACATCCTTCCACACCCCTGTCCCCAGTGGTTATTTGAGTTACCAGCTAAGCAAAAAATATGGATTTTAGACCCCGAAGTTCACGACTGTTAGGGCTGGATATGAGGTGTCCTCCAAAACCTCCTGTGCGTAACTATGCAGGAATGTGCACAAGAGGATGACCAGCCGAGGAGCAGCCTAATTGGAATGGATGAAGGAAGGCAGGCAGGTCGTGGTGTGGCTGCAGGAAGTAGGTCACAGGGCGTGTCCTTGGGGTAACAGTTTTTCCCAGTCCCTTGCTCTTGCTGCCTCTGCTCCCAGGCTGCCTTAGCTGAGACTTTCCTCTACTGCACCCTTCCACCAGGATCTGCCTGACATTGGTTCAGAGCTCTGGAGCCCACTGTCCAGGGACTGAGCCTCTGCAATCCTGAGCCAAAATAAACTTGCCCTCCTCTAAATTGTTCTCCTTCTGGTCACAACCAGGAAACCCTGACATGAGGACCACTGATGACACACATGTCGCTGGTTCCTGCCATACGTTAGTCAACCATGTAATGATTGAAGGCCTATGTCTGTTCTATTCTATATCATAAGTCCTGGGGGGGCGCTGCTGGAGATGTGACCTTGGCCATCAAGACAGATGAACCAAACGTTCCTTTGATAAATTCCAACTCCATGAATTCTTCAAAGTTATGATGATACCAACAGGTGGGATTAGCTGGGGTTTTGTCTGTTGGTGTTTTGGTACCAGAGTGGAACCCAGGGGTGCTCAACCACTGAGCCAGAACCTCAGCCCTTCTTTAAGTTTTAGAGACAGGCCCTGGCTGAGTTCCTTAGGGCCTGCCTGAATTGCTGAGGCTGGCCTTGAACTTGTGATCCTATATGCACTCTCAACTCATTGGGGCTATAGGTGTGAGGCCCGGCCCATTAGGTATTTTTATAAGAACACTTATCATCAGTTTAAGCAATAAGCCAGTATTCTTGAACAGGTCCAGACACAGAAAACACATATTTGAACCACAGCTGCATCTAAGACTTTGTGACATACTCATTCTGATTTCCTTGGTAGATTGACTAGTTTCAGTTTGCAGAGAAAACTTTCTTTTGTGTTATTTCTTATAATAGCCAAAAAATAATGATATTGACATCTAACTTGCATTTAGCACTTTCCTCGTTCCAAGTGATTGATAGGAATGCCTGGCCTAGGAAGCCATTTGATCCATATAACAAACCTATGAGAGAGATACTTTATTTAGACTATTTTATGTGACTACAACAAAATGCCACAGACTGGGTAATCTATAAAGAAGAAGAACATCTTTCTCTCATTTCTGCAGGCTGGGATCAAGGTGTCTGCCTCTGGGGAGGGCCTTGTTGCTGCATCACAATGTGGTCAATGGCATCATCCCCAGGTCAGATAGCAGGCTTAGCTCTCCCGTCCTCCTCTTATGAAACCACCAAAGCCATCAGGGGACACCACACTTCTGACTTCATCTAACACTCATTACTTCCTAAAGGCCTCACCTCCAATTAGCATCAATTTATGAATTTGGGAGTGAGTTTTCCAACGCCTGAAATTTTGCAGGACACATTTAAACCAAAGCACTATAGTGATTCCCTGTAGCAGAAGTTCAGAGATGTTACGTTCCAAGGGAGGTCACACAGCAAATACACAATACAGTAGGATGTGAACTGAGAACATCTAGATCCAGACTCCAGGTTGCTGGTCATAACATCTTCCTGATATCAAATATTTTTTTTATTATTGTACACAAATGGGATACATGTTGTTTCTCTGTTTGTACATGGCGTAAAGGCATACCATTTGTGTAATCATAAATTTACATAGGGTAATGTTTGATTCATTCTGTTATTTTTTTCCCTTCCCCCACCCCTCCCACCCCT
The DNA here is from genome assembly GCF_902686445.1 of Sciurus carolinensis. Classification (NCBI taxonomy): domain Eukaryota; kingdom Metazoa; phylum Chordata; class Mammalia; order Rodentia; family Sciuridae; genus Sciurus; species Sciurus carolinensis. The sequence continues at coordinate 65,895,155 of NC_062229.1, read as the reverse complement.
CTTTTCCCTCTATACATTCCTTCCTTCCTCCATTCTTGCCCCCCTCCCTAAACCTAACTCTAACCCTAACACTAACTCTTCCCACCCCCCATTATGTGTCCTCATCCACTTATTAGCGATATCATTCTTCCTTTGGTTTTTTGAGATTGGCTTATCTCACTTAGCATGATATTCTCCAGTTTCATCCATTTGCCTGCAAATGCCATAATTTTATCATTCTTTATGGCAGAGTAATATTCCATTGTATATATATATACCACATTTTCTTTATCTATTCATCAATTGAAGGACATCTAGGTTGGTTCCACAATCTGGCTATTGTGAACTGAGCAGCTATGAACATTGATGTGGCTGTATCTCTGTAATATGCTGATTTTAAGTCCTTTGGATATAGGCCAAGGAGTGGGATAGCTGGGTCCTGATATCAAATATTGACGACATACTCCTCCAAAGGAAAGGAAACTTCCAGCAGGGGTGGGGTGTATGCCTGTAATCCCAGCAGCTCAGGAGGCTGATGTAGGAGGATGGTGAGTTCAAGGTTGGCCCCAAGAACATAGCGAGGGCCTGAGCAACTCTCTGAGACCCAGTCTCTAAAAGAAAAGAAAAAGCACTGGGGATGTGGCTCAGTGTTTAAGTGCCCCTGTGTTCAATCCATGGTACCAAACTAAACAAATAAATAAAATAACCAAATAAACAAACTTCCAGAGAGAATCAAATTACTGCCCCTCTTGAGTCTCTACCTTCAATCATGGGTGATCCATGACTGTCCCGGACTTGGCTTCCTCTCTCCATTTCTGAGGAAATGCCCAGTCACGTCACACCCCCTTGACGTCTCAGAGCAGTTAGAATCTCTTTGCTGTTTGACTTGGGTTTTTCCTGAAAGAGCATCGTGGCAATCCTAACCTGTTACTTTCTGTTCTCTGTCAATAAACCACCAATTCTGTCACTTTTTATAAAAATCCAATTGAAAATGTGTCCTTTAAAATTGAATCACCCAGGTGGCCCAGACTGCAAACCTCTGTCACTTGCCTCTCATCAGCCCAAAGTCCTGGGCCAGGTGGTGAGACAACTCCTCCTCTGTCCCTAGAACTCCTCCCACATCTCTGCCTCTGGGTCTCCAGCCCCTGTCTCCCAGAGTCACTGCCAGACTCAGCTTCCAGAGCCTGGACTAGAGCAGGAGGGATAGAGGGGCGGCACAACAGAGCAGAGGAGCCGCGCAGGAGTGGAGGCTGCTGCCTTCCCGCTCTGCTGGGGGAGGAGGCTGTGGATGGGTGGCCTCTCAGGGAGGAGGAGGCTGAGAGCCAAGGAGCAGAAACCCAAAGCCCCATCCTGGCAGTGGAGTGCCAGGCAGGCCACCTGGGCAGCAGTGGGTCATGGGCCACTTGGGACGCTGATGAGCCTGGGTTGCAGTGCAGCAGCACAGTGTTGAGATGCTGCAGGTTCTGAGCAACTCCCTCAGCAGCCTCCGTGTCCTCCTGTGTCACTGCCTCGGGCGCATCAAGCCCAGGGACAGCAGGTCGGCCACGCGTGCAGTGGGATCTTCTGCACTGCTCTCCGCGGGCAGGGTCTTGACCTGCTCTCCTTCAGCTGACAGTGTGGTCATGGGTACAGTGTTAGTTCCAGCCTCATCTTTGATGAGACGCAGTGACCATACCTAGAGTGCCATTGAGGAGACTCCCTGAGACAGCGTCTTTTGATTGTTGAACTGTTCCTTGCAGGCACGGTGGCAAACTCCTCTCCGTTCAGTTTCTTGGTAGACAGAGGTTGGAGGACACTATTTCTACACCAGCCTCAGCAAAGGAGAGAGGGCCTCCTCCACTGAGCAGAGGCCCATTCTCCAAACAGAGAACAAACAGGGCCAGGAGGGGCCGTGGTTAAGCACATTTGGGGTCCATCCCTGGGACCCAGAAGAACACAGAACAGAAGAAGCAAACACAGTGTTTTCTTCTTGGGAAAGAAGCTCTTTCTTGGTCTCAGAGAGGAGTGGAGAAATCCTACTTCTGACTCTTTGTTGGGGAGAGTGTGACTTGGCTCCATCTCTGAATCTTTAGTTAGTGACTAATTGATCTGCGAGAAGTTACTTGCACTGAGCTTCAATATGAGGATGAGAAAATAGGAAGCTGCCTCGGGTTCTGGGTTTCCAGGTCTGAGGCGGGTGGAGGCTCAGGACCTGGCACAGAAAGATGAAATGGCCAGGAGGGCAGGGATGTTCCCTCAGTCCCTGTTGGACTCAGAATGGAGTGTGGCCTGTCGTCCTCGCTCCCTCCTCTCTGTGTCTAGCTCATCTGTGTGTTTGTGAGTGACCAGCCTGTGACCCCAGCATTAGAGGCTCCCCAGGTGATACAGGTGAGTGATGACCCACACACCTGAGGACAAGCTCAGAGCAGATGGCAGAAGGACCCTGCAAGACATGTGGGCAGGTAGGGAGGCCCTGCAAGCTCCGATGGCTCATCCACTGTCACACAGAGAGCCCAAGGACGGGAAGGGTCTGAACCCATCTGCCTCCCACTCTTGTGAAGCTGCTCCCCAGGCCTTTGCTGAGCACGGAGGGAGGGTGTGTGGGTCAGCCACTCTCACTTGTGTCACAGGCCAGGAGAACGTGTGACTCCAAGATGGCTCCCATTTTTTGAGGTAGTGACTCTGGTAAGGGGACCCCAGGAAGTGACCTCACTTCCTGGCAATGGAACAAAGAGAATTTGGAACCCTGGTTGCCAGGCACCCAGAGACCAGGCACAGCACAGTCTGTTCATTTGTGTGGAGAGAGTGATCCAGAGCCATGAGCTCTTGCTGTCTCCCGACAGGTTGCTGTGCAGACCTCAGGAAGGCCCTGAGCAGGGGCCTGTCCCGAATGTGGAGGCGCTGGTTCAGTGTCCGGCTCCCTCCCATCTTACGAAGGTTTAGGAGGAACTGGAGAATGAGACACAGCAGCCCAGAGCAGGTGAGCTTAGGCTAGCCCCCCACTCTGAACCTGTGTTAGAGACCCCAGTGCCTCACGGATGTGTGCATGTCTGTGTGTGTGTGTGTGTGAGAGAGAGAGAGAGAGAGAGAGAGAGAGAGAACAGAGAGAGAGAGGGAGAAAGGGAGAGAGAAAGAAGAGGATGTCTTTGGATCTCACTTCATGATCTGCCAGCATAATTTGTAGGTGGCCACTGTTTCCATGTTGAAGTGTCCCTTTGGTGCCCACACTAGGAGGAACAGAGCAAAGCTGCACCAGGGAACATGTCCAGCCTGGTGCAGGCATTCAAGGCATTGGTGGTGGAGGACATCATCAATGGCCTGGTGCCTGCCCTGCAGAGGGGCAACGAGGCCTTCGTCCACGAATTCCTGCATACCTACCAGACTCTGACCAGCACCCACAAGCTGTTGGAACAGCTGTGCAGAAGGTGTGCCCCTTCTCCCTGCCCAGGGACCCGCCCCCTCCAGCATGTGTGTGAGGCCAGGCATCACTGAACCCCATCACTGTGGAAGGACAGACCACAAGGACCACCCTGCCTGGGTGTGGGCAGGACCAAGGAGAAGGAGCCCTGGCCAGGTTGGCCTCAGGCTGGGGCCCAGGGCTCTGAGCTTCTCCCTGGGCCTGTCCTCAAGCTGTGAGGCCTCAGGAAAACAGCTTCCACATTTGGGAAGAAAAGGAAAGTGTGGATCACTTCTGCTAGGGTCCCTGATCACCACGGAGCCAGACAGGGACCCCTGGGATGCATGTGGGGACCTGGTCATGGAGACATAGAGGAAGAGGGTGGTGGTCCATTCATCTCTCAAGGAAGCCTGTCAATCAGGAGGAGGGAGACACACCTCCCAGCCCTTGGGGCTCCGTGACTCTCTGAAGCTGGTCAATCTCACCAGGCACCTAGGAGGTAAGGGGCCTGATTTGTAAGAGGTGAAAACTGCCTGGCCTTCTCTAGGTATGGAAACATCGGGGCACAAGAGGAGGAGGAGCAGCTTAAAGTGAAAAAGTGAGTGGTCTTTAGTCAGAGAGGGAGGGTCCCCTTATCCAGATGGGGCACTTGGGAGGCTGGTGTAGAGGAGGCTGGGCAAAGTCAGGTCCACCCTGCTGTGACTCCCAGCAGAGGGCTTTGCCTGTAGCAGGACACAGAGGGGAGGGTCAGGGATCCAAGGAGCAGAGGACTGGCCGGGGTCACAGAGCCAGGCCCTGTAAGGACCCCATCAACATGGTTGATACCTCCAGAGCACCCACACTCTCCCAAATGGAGACTGGACACAAGCTGGGGGACCACCGGCCACAAACACCCCTCAGGATCACCCTCCTTGCCCAGTTCCCCGGGGTGCTGACAAGCCACACTGAGGGAAGCCCATTATGCAGGGGGCCTTGGGAGGGTCCAGCCTGAGGCGCCAGGTGCTGACGGCTGCCTGCCCACTCCCACTCCACAGCGCCCTCTGCTCCATCATCCAAACGCTGCTGCGTACACATCCTGAAGACTTCCTGGGGGCCCCAGGTCTGGACACCCTGAGGTGTCTCAACAACTTCCTGCAGCTCACCATGCCTGGGACGGAGCTGAGCCTCCAAGTGCACGGACTCCTGGCACAGATGGAGGACACTGATCCCAGTGAGTTTGGGCCTGTGAGGAGGACACTGGGGTGGATGACAGTGTGAGGAAGCCTTGTGCTGTTCCCACAGGAACTGGTTTTTGTTCTGAGCCTCACAAGCCTGGTGGAACTGGTCTGAGAAGACACCTGCCATGGGAGAGGAGCTGCCTTACTCTCAGGGCAGGTGCTGGAAGCAAACGGGAAAGGCCCAGGGCAAGGTGGTCATGTTGGGCTCTTTCCTTCTGTAGCTGCAGTGCCACTAGAAGTGCCTCCAGCAGAAGAGCCCCAGTTTCCAGTGACAGAGCTCACAGCCATACCCGCTGAGCTGGGGGGAGACCCACCATCGAAACTGGAGAACAGATCCACCAGCCCACCATCAGCAGAGGGAGTGCCAGGGCCTCCAGGGGTCACCGGGGCACCTAGGGCCCAGGAGGCAGCTCAGCTGCCAGTCACCAGGCCAGAGGACGTTCACCCCTGCTTTTCTGGGGCTGTGCAGGGCAAGAACCGTGTACACAGGTCTTGGAACGGATTCTCCTCCCTCTCTGGTGGCAGCAGTTGCAGATACCAAGAAGCTAGAGGTGGAAGGTTCAAGAGGAGACAAGGCAAAGTCCACTCCACTCCTTCCTTGTTCCCAACAGAAGAGATCTCTTTCCGTTGTAACAGCTATCCATAGGTAAGTGTCATGGTGAACTACATTCACACAGCCAGGTCTGAAGGAGCCATAACCACATCTTTGACAGCACCAGGTCACCAGAGGTGGGCATTTGCCCAGCTGATGACAGAGTGCTCCTTCCCACCTGGGTCCACCTCCCCTCAGAGGCTGATATCGGATCATGTTCACTGCTACCTTTCCTCCCCTTTGAATGTCCCTTTACTCTGCGGAAGTGGACAGGGTGGACCCCTGCCTGGCGCTGGAGACCCTGCCCTCTCCCCTCCAGCCTCCAGGCCCCCAACCTTGCCTGTGAAGACAAACCCCCTGAAACACGGGTCACACCTTCTGATTTTTGTGACTCCATTGTTAACAACTTTCAGAGCCTTGATCCTCCTGAGAGCCGTGCTCACTGATGGTGGTTCCAGGGCGGCCAGCTACTGAACCCCCCTCCCTCCTCCAGCAGTACACTGCAGGCCTGTCCTGGAGTGAGCCTTGTCCCCATCTGTGGTCCCTGGAAGGGTTAGTTCTCCACAGTCCTTCCTCACCTGCCTTCTTTTTCAGAGATGAACTGAGGACTCTCAGAACCTTCCCCTTGTAGGTCACAGCTTCAATCCACCTTGAGGACAGCAACAGCCACTGGTTTCTGCCTGGACTGCAGTGTGTGCACACAGTGACGTGGAATCCACTTTCACAATATGTTTTCCCATAGGAAACGGGCCTGTTTCTTTATATTTTAGTGTTTAGGTTATTTCTTCCAAATAGATTTTAGGATTCTAATGTAGGCTATCTTTCTTTCTTGCAAATCTATTAATAAGATTCTTTTCATTTTTATTAAATTTTTTAGTAAAATAAGTCATTGAGAATTTTGTTGGAAATGAGAATTTTTCATAGGTTAGAAGAGAAACACTCTCAGAGAAAGCTACTGTTTGTTTGTTGCACATTTGCCTTCTTTGTATACAGAAACTCGCATAATAAGCAGTGGCCCGGTTTCCGAGTTATAAAATCATACCATCTAGGAAGAAAGGGCCAGCAGCCTTCTGCTCCCTCACTGCCCCCAGAGCTACATGTGTGGACAGGGCCCAGTGAGCTGACCTTCGCCCTCCAGGAAGGAGTGGCAGCCACATGGGCACTCAACCTGTGTCTGCCCCATGCTTTGCCAAATGTGCTTCACAAGTTTTAACTGTTTCCTTCTATTCCTATTGGACTGAGTGTGTTTTTGTTTGGGATGGATATACATCAGCCTGTGAAGCTCTCCTCACCCCTCCTTTGTGAATTTATTATAAAATGTGTCTTTCCCAACATGCAGCCCCAGCCTGCCTACAGCCTGAGGAGCACATGGTGCCCTGTGCAGTCCCCACTCCCACCCCCGGGGGACAGGCCTGCTGGCACCTGGAAACCCTCTTCCCTGCCTCACCCGTGAGCAACCGTCCCTCTCAGACCAGACTGAGCCAGCTCTCCACACTTAGGCTGACGATGTCCCTCCTGGGGCTCCTCTCCCCAGGTCACCCTGTGGTCTTCCTGTTTCCACAGGCTGAGTCCTGCTGAGGAGGTGGTGTCCCTGAGGCAGTCACCTCCTCTGGCTACTGGCCATGGAGGGAGCGGTGTGCCCCTCAGTTCAGCCACAGGTCCCACGTGTGCTCCTAGCATGGCTGCAGGCTGCGTCCTGCACGTGGCTCTGGTGGCTCTGAGGCTCCAGGATTTGCTCCTGACACACCCGCTCAGGTCTTTGCCCATCCTCACTGTGCATTGGGCTTTCTCCTGGGCACCCCTGCAGACTTAAGGGCTCCATCGTCTGCTGACTGGTGGCTCCCGTTGACCTACAGCTGCCCTCTGACCTCAGTGCTCAAAGTCCCAGTGGACGGTGCCTCTTTGGATGGTGGTCTCCACCAGCCCTGGACTCATCTGCCCGGTCCCCTTCTCACTCTCTGAGTGTCCTCCCACCTCTTTAGGGCAACAGTGCTGTTTCCATGTTGTCCTGTTCACCCTCCTCTACCCTTCCAGCGGCCTCTGTGAGGTGCCTGATGACCTCAGACCCGTCCCTTGTTCAGCAGACAAGGATGTTCCCCTGAGGTCCTCCACAGGCTGTGCGAGGTCTGAGCCTCTCCCCGGGGCCTCACCACCTGCACCCATCTGTGTGTCTGGTGTCACGCTTCCATAGGGGCAGCAGGCAGGGTGGGCATCCCAGCTGGGGTCCATACTCCGTCCATCGAGGTCCACAGGCTGCACTCTAGTTTAGTTCTGCCTCTGCTGCCACTAGGAGCACCCTGGCTCAGGGACAGCAGCATCACCACCGTTCTCCAGTGAGGCAAGGGAATCCTCGGCCATCATCCTTTATAGCACATTCCAGTCCCTGACCTTCTGCACGTGGATATGGGTTTCAAATCAGCTTGTGAAGGTCCCAAAAAGAGACCATGCAGTGACAATGTGCTGTATGTGCAGGTCCATCTAGCCTGGGGTGACTGCTGTGCAGCATCTGCCCAGCCTGAGGGGAGCCTGTGCCTGGGTGACTCAGCGGGGACACAGCAAGCGCCACCAGAAGGAGATATGACCATGCCAGGGCTGCCCACCACAGTCTGAGCCTCAGTTTCCCATTAGCAGATGGCAGACACGTTCCCTCTCCTACCCTTGTGAAGATGAAGGAGGACCCAGTGGGCACTGCAGACCCAGGCTTCTCACCAGCTTCATGCAGAAGCACCTGGTTGGGTGCTGCCTGGGGGTCCTGAGCTGCCCTCCACTGAACAGAACACCCAGTGCCAAGAGCCTTTTCTCCTCACAGCCTTGGAGTGATGGCCCCTTCCTTGGGTCCAGGTCTGCTCTGCTTGGCTTGCAGCCTGGGAGAGCAGCATCCACTTCCCATGGGCACTTGGCTAGGCCCTGGCCAGAGGCAGGCTCCAGGCAGCCAAGGTCCTCTGCAGACTGCAGTAGCTAAAGACAGCAGGCCGCCACTGGGTGGTGGCTCCACACAGTGCAGGCCCAGCGTGGGCAGCTCTCTCAACCCCTCCACGTCCACCTAGGTATCCACAGCGCCATGCTTCTAGGGACCTGGAGGGTGCCTCCCACACTTGAGCTCTGAGCATGACCCAGCCCAGTTCCTGGGCATGGCCAGCCTTCCAGCACCTGTGGAAGCGTCTACTGTATTTGTGATGCAAATTTTTCCATTGCATTATAATTATTAATTAGCAATAAAATTTCATGCCAAGCAGGGCACAGTGGCACATGCCTTCAATCACAGTAGCTTGGGAGGCTGAGGCAGGAGGATCATGATTTCAAAGCCAACCTCACCAAAAGTGAGGTGCTAAGCAACTCAGTGAGGCCCTGTCTCTAAATAAAGTACAAAATAGGGTTGGGGATGCAGCTCAGTGGTTATGCACCCCTGAGTTCAATCCATGGTACCAAAAAGGAATAAAAAAAAAGAAGAAAAATTTCATGTTGAGTCATGGATAGTGGCAAGTCAAACCTTGTGCCATGCTGCGCCACCCTCCACATTGTGTAGCTGCAGACAAAGTCCCCAGCAGAGCAGGAAAGTTCTGTGGGGGAGAACACACACACACACACACACACACACACAGACACACACACAGACACACACACACACACACACACACACACACACAGAGTCAACACTGAAGAAGGTGAGATAGAAGCTCCTGGGAATGAGGCCCAGGAAGGACACTGAGCACGCTGGGTACTCAGAGGAGGCTGCCTTCCCTGGGGCACTGCCCCTGAGGGTTAGGGATGGAAGATCCCAGTTCAGGCAGAGTGGGTGTCTCTGGAAATTTCATCCCATTTGGACATCATATTCCTCAGCTGTGAAATGGGCCAGCAGTCTGCTCCCAGGGTGGTAGGAACACAAACTGAATGTGGTGGCCTGCGAGCCCCCTGCCTGCCTTGTTCTAAAGTAAGGGCAACAGCCATTCATGTGTGGAAGACACAAGGCGGAACTGGACGGGCGGAGAGTTCATGTTCAAGAAGCATGTTCATCTCTTCCAGAGTCTATCGCAGGCTGGGTGGAGGCTCAGTGGTAGAGCACTTGCCTAGCGTTGCTCCCTGTCGAGCAACAAGGTCCAATGTATCTCCTCAGGGCCTGCCTGAGGAGAATACGGGGCCGAGCTGGATGATGAGTGTCGGCGGCAATGGAAACCCACCAGAGCCGGGAGGTCTGTCAGCGCATGAAGCACAGCAGGAACTCATTTATTGAGGAAGTTACACAGCTTTTATACAGGGTGGGGGCTAGATGGGAACCAATCAGCTTAAAGGTCAGCAAGGCACGGGGAATTCACGAGGGAGAGAGTCCCATAGGACTAAATGGCAAGCAAGAGCTGATCACGTTCATGGAACTGCTGCTAATCAATCCCAGACAGTAGGGGGTGGAGATGAGCAGGCCACTCAGGGAGTTGCTGGGTAAGAACACATTTTTCAGTTTCCTGGGGAGAGTAGCAGTACAAAGAAGTCCGGGTAAACTGTTGGTGGATCAGGCAGTGCCACGTATGAGGAAGAGGTTGTCACGAGGGTGCAGCCGCCATTAGGGTGCATCCCCTACACCCGGGGTTCCATCCTCAGCACCACAGGAAAAAGTAAGTAAATAAACTAACAAATAAATCAATGAATAAGATAAAGCATCGTGAACCCAGAGGTGCTTCACCCTGAGCTGCTTCTCCACACTGTTGGTATGTTTCTTTTGAGAGGATCTCACTGATTTTCCAAGGCTGCCTATAAATGTGAATCCCTGCCTGACTCCTCAAGATGCTGCAAGGCAGGCCTGTGCATAGGCCCAGCTACGTGGAACTTGTCACAGGACTTGAAACTGGGCCTTGTCCTTTGGGGTGGAGTCTCAGTGAGGGTCACTGTTCAAAGTGATTCATGCACATTGGATGCTGGGAAGGTCCTGGGAACACCCACTGAAGTCTCCATGAGCCAGGGAGCATCTTCAGGACTAGGCCTTTGAGGACCACCCTTGCAAAGGCCCTGGGATTGTCAGACTCAGAGCCCCAGGCCTGCCTGACTGGAGGCAGATGCTGCGGGAACCACCCAGATGTACCGCCGACACATGGCCTCAAAAAAGACAGCCCACACCATGGTGTCCTAGAGGTACATGCAGCTCTCAGGGCAGGGCATAACTCAGGCATGAAGAGGTGACTTGCAGATCCTGTGACATCCTACAGGTAGCATGCCTTAAAGTGGGATCTCAGTCCAGGACACTGCCACGCTGTGGTGGAGACAGGACTCCAGGAGAGGAGGAGACCTGGAAGACACTGAGTCTGCCCAGCTGAGGGAACAGTGGCAGAGACCAGAGTCCATGCAGCAGTCTGTCTGCCAGGGTCACAGCAGAAGGAACACCTCTGTCTCACTGTGTCCCTGCAGGGCCCTCTTCCCTCCACAGCAGGCACTGCAGTGCAAACTCTGATATCTGCCAAATGGGCATGATATGTGTGTTCCCATTACACAGATAGGGAAACCGAGGCTTGCTAATGCTCCCCTCCGCCAAGCAGATGACAGAGCCAGGGTCTGAATGCTAGTCTGAGAGGCTCAGTGGGGCCCAACTGATGAGAGGGTCACACCAAAGGCCATGCCCGCCCCCTGCTCCGCACTTCCATGGTCTGCTCCTCATGTCCACAAGTCAAAAGTGCATTTAGGACCCTGTTACAGTGTCGATGGGAATGTCCCCGACAGGCACGAGTGTTGAAGACCTGTCCCCTCTGCAGCAGTGCTCAGAGGTGGAGCTCTCAGTAAGTGATTGGGTCACAAGGGCTCTGACCTCATGGGTGGATCAATCCTTTGATGAGTTCGTAGGTGAATGATGATTGACAGGTGGTAAAACCACAGGAGATGGGATCTAGTTGGAGAAGCCAGTCATGGGGCACGTGCCCTGGGGACCACAGCTTGTACCTGCCCTTCCTTTCCTTTTCCTCTCCCTCCCTCCCTCGCTCCCTGCTTGTCACAGGCCTATTTGTTCTTTGGCAACTTCCCTGAGATACCCGTGGCCCTGCCCGTGGGACTTCTCCCCTTTTTATTCCTGGGACTTGCATCAGGAGAGACGAGGAACATGGGGAGGTGACAGAGGAACTGAGCAGCTGATGTCCTCACCAGGCAGAATGGAGGAAGCAAAGAGGCAGAATGAAGTGGCAGGTGATGAGTAAAGGATTTATGGGAAAAGAAATGTTGTCGAGCCTGAGACTCAAATGTTCTTGAGGACAGGTTACCAGAGAAGAAAACAGGCATGGAGTCCCCAACCGCAAACCAAACCACTACAGGAGGGGCCCAAGAGACAGGAGGGGCGCAGAGCAAGTCTTCAGTTGGATCACTTGCAAACATCTGGAAAGGCAGCAAGATTTAAAGCCTGATGGGAGCAGCAGGGTCCCTGACACACCCAGGTGTAACCTGCATCTTCCCGTGATCATGGACCTATGTCCCTTGGTCACTGTCCCTGACTAAACTGGAACACAGTTAGAGGACAGCGAGCTACCTGCAGTCAGCAACTGTCTGTTCATGGCACTTGTGACAGGAAAGTACCGGGCACAGTAGGTGCTCCCTAAGTAACACACACTCTGTAGACTGGAAAGAAGGAATGGAATATTACTCAGTCACATAAAGAATGACTTTATGGCTTTTGCTGGTAAATGGATGGATCTGGACACTATTATCCTAAGCAAAATAAGCCAATCCCCCTGCCCCTGTCAAAACAAAAACAAAAACAAAGATCAAATATGCTGTCTGCCATGTGGAAGCTAACCCACATAAGGTGGGGGACAGAAGTTCAGTAGATTAGCCCAGGGGAATGAAGGGAAGGGAGCGGAGCAGGAACGGGAGAGACAGTGGGATGCATGTGACAGAACTGTCCTACCTTCACATGTGAATGCGGCACAGTGAATCTCCACATCATGTATGACCACAAGGCTGGGATCCTAATTAGAATAAGATATCCCCCATGTTTGTATAAATATGTCACATATACTCTACTGTCATGTGCAACTGAAAAGAACAGATTATTTGAAAAAAAGAATGAATGGAAATGGAATGCTATGAAACTCCCAATTGTATCATCTGTTTTTAAAAGCATAAGATCATTCTTTTTCTTTTTTTTTTTTTTTTTTTTTTTTTTGCGGTGCTGGGGATCGAACCCAGGGCCCTGTGCTTGCAAGGCAAGCAACTGATCTATCTCCCCAGCCCATAATCATTATTTTCTACTTGATGTGATTGGTGACACAGTCATGGGACCACATCAGGCACACGAACTGTAACTTTTGCAGCCTCTTGTGGTCCTCGAGACAACTCTGGAAAGATCCTGGTAGCTGCTCTATGTACAAATACATGATTGTTGTTCTGGAATAAATGTTCAGAATTGAAATTGGTTGACCAAAGCAGGTGCAAACAGTGGAATATTATTCAGGTATTTATTGACACTTTGTTCTATAAAAAGGAAAAATGTATCAATCAATGCACCCATAAGGATGAACCCAGAAAACAGCATGGTAAGGAAAGAATCTCGACTGGGAAGATCACAAGATCCACTGTTCAGACTAGTGGATCTATGAAGACAGGAGGTAGATTTACAGTTGCCTGGGACTGGGGAGAGTGTGATAGGGGTTGACTGCATAAGGCACATGGGGTTCCCTTCTAGCATGAGGACAGAGCTGGGGAGTTAGAGATGCAGCTTGGTGCTTCAAGTGTGCTAAACATCCCTGAAACCATTTGATTGTTTGAATTGGTTAATTTTAGATTCTGTGTATATCAGCTCAGTTCCAAAACCAAAGCTGGCTCAACATCAAGCCCCCTTGCCGCCAACGTGTGTGTCCACTAAGGATGCATCTGGGTGCCTGCCACATCTATTTCCTACCACTCCAACACTTGACACCATTCCATTGAAAGATCATCCTCCCTCTTGGGGGCCATACACATGGTATGTCTCCATGTGCAGTTGCTTTTAATACTAATAGTCAATATATCCTTAGATTTAGATTACAGAGAATACTGGGGAGATTTCATAGTGCTGGGACACAAAATAACATACAATAAAGTTTAATATTAATACTTAGATGAAATCATAAATAAGCAATTATGATTTGCTCAAATTTGTAAGGAGCCTGTGATTTCTTTTAGTATACAAAAATTTTCTAAAATTTATATATGACAGTGTATTCCTCCGAGCTTTGATGTGGTGTTTGGTCTTCATTGCTTTCTTAGTGTCTATGATTATGTTTAAGGATATTTTTCCCACTTAATAAATAAATAGGTTAATCATAGGTACAATTTGTATTCTTCCTATGTCTAGTTAGATTTTTAGTCCATCTTTGAGTTCAGGAAATAGAATAAATATTAACTATAAGCTAATTCCTCTATTCTCTGTTAGTAATAGCAAAAACTTTCCACTGTTAATAACTAACATTAGACTTCTTGGAAGGAGTAATTTCTACAGAAACTTAATGTCATATTCTTTCAGGGAAACTAAAATTAAATGGAGCATGGTCCCTTTACCTTGCCTAAAAGCCCCACCTCTGAGCTTTGCTGCACTTTTTCTTTGTTTTGTTTAATTTCATTTTGCTGTGTTTTCAGGACTAGAGATGGAACCCAGGGATGTTCTAAAATCACCAACCCTCTTCCTTCTTCCTTCTCCTCCTCCTTCTCCTCCTCCTCCTTCTTATTATTATTTTTTAAATTTAGGCCAGGTTTTGGTCAATTGTCAAGGCTGGTCTTGAACATGGGATCCTCCTGCTTCAGCCTCCTGAGCCACCGGGCTTTCAGGCACGCAGCACTTCACTGAGCACTTTCTGGAAATTTCTATGGAAAATAACAGGAAATTGTTTTAGATCAATAGTAAATGGTGACTGCTGAATCTGGAGGTGATTGACAGGTGTTTGTTTTGTTATTGTGATGCCACCAGAAATTGCACACAGGGCCCTCTTCAAGGTAGGCAAGGGCTTCACCATTGGCCTTTCCATTTTTTATGTTGAGACAGGGTCTCATTTTGTTGCCCAGGCTCCCTGGAATCTGGGATCCTCCTGTCTGAGCCTTTGGAGTAGCTGAGATTGAAAGTATGTACCCACTTGTACCCACCTCTGACAACTTCTGAGCCACATCACCCACAAACAGATTAAGTCCTCTTTGAAATTTCCACCTTACAATTTGTTCCAAGGCTGGGCATGGTGGCACCTGCCCGCAATTCCAGTGACTAGGGAGGCCCAGACAGAGGATTGCACCTTGGAGACCAGACTCAGCAATTCAGCATGGACCTAAGCAACTTGGTGAGACATAAAACAAGCCAAATAGTCAGTGTTTCCTAGGGCTTTAAGCATGCTAGGCAAGTGCTTTACCACTCAGTGACATTCTGAACACTCCAATTCATTTTTCTAACTCCCTTTTTTAAAAAAACTATTTTTATGTGTAGGTGGATACAATACCTTTATTTTATTTTTTAAAAATATTTTGCTGAGGATTGAACCCAGGGCCTCAAGCATACTAGGCAATTACTGTACCACTGAACTACAACCCCAACCCTTAACTCCCTTTTAATTAATTTCCCTAACATAGAAAAGTGTTCCTATGAATTAGTAAGACTGAAATCAATATGAAAAAAAAGGCATGGAAAGATAGTTCACAGAAACGGAAATATAAATGTCTCTTAAACATATTAAAGATGCTCAACTTTGTTTTTATTAACATACAAATTTAAATTATACTTATTATTTTCATCTATAGAACAGCACAGCTCAAAAAGGTTGAGTGCCCACTGTGATGGTAAAGATATGAGGAAATAGTAACTATATTATTGATAGGAGTATAAATTGATCATTTATAATATTTGAAAGGAATCACACAGAGACACAAACCAAAGCCAAATGCTGGAGCAGTTCCCTTTTATTTTAAAAGTGTACACACTTATATAGGACCAGGAAGAGGTTGATTGGTTGGGGCATGAAATGGGTGAGAGTTGATCGGGTGAGCCTTGTTGCTAGGGTCTGGGTGGGGTATCAAGCTCAGTGGGCTGCAAGTTCCAGGGGTGGGAGAAGGTCGGCCAAGCACAGATTGGGAAAAATAAGAGTAGTGACCTTATAATATTTATTGAAACTTTAACCAGGTGGGATGGTGTGTACCTGTAGTCCTAGTTACTTGGCAGAGGGAGAATCACTTAAGCCCGAGTTGGAGATCAGTCTGGAAAATATAGTAATATCTTCATCTGAAAAAAACAAGCTAAAGAAAGGGAAAAAGTTTGAAAGGTAAATACCCTTCTAGGAGTGTGTCCCAGAGGTATACTTGTTCATATGAAATCACTTAGAGACAAGGTTATTCATTGTAGTGTTGTTCCTTATGACAAAAACAAATCAAATCCACCTTAGAAACAATAAATTTAAATAATTAGAAGGAATAGGATGCAGGTTCAATAAATAATAGTGAATTCATATGATGAAACCTATAAAGTTAAGACCAAGACCCGGTGGAACATTCCCCAAAATACACTGCAAAGTAAAAAGACCAGGATGCTAAATATAATACACAGAATATGGTACAACTTATATTTTTAAAGTATGTACCATTTTATGTACATAGAGTTTCTTTGCAAGACTACACAATATTCTTGTAACAGGGATGAAAACTGGGTGACTGAAGAGGAGAGGGACTTTCCACTCTACCTTTTTTGTAACTTGGATTTTCAAGCATATGAATGTGGTATTTGTCCAAAACACCGATTAAAAGTTATTTTTTAATGAAAACATTTCAAAACGATCATAAAATTTTGCTTCAAGTGTAAAAAAATGAAAATATTAAGCACTTTGAGGAAGGGTGTACATATACATAACAAAATTCAATTATAAATTTGAACTGAAGTTAATAAACTAATTACTACATTAATAATTTGATAGTAGTAATTTTGTCTGCCATTTAAAATTTAAAATGGCTTTGGTAGATAATTTAAATGCCCCAATCACATCTTTGATTTTAAAAGGCAGATAAAATTTTACCACTGATATTCTCCCACTGAAAAATAGTTTCTAAAAGCATTTATTCAACATTTCTCCCATTTACTATTTCATACTTCCTTAATTCATTTAAAACTACAAGTGCTGCTGTCAGTAGCAAATCAAATTAACACCATAGGAAACAATTAATGTTCCTTTCATAGTTTGCTGCCATACATGGTACTTTTATAGTCGACCTGCCTGAAAGAAGTGGGAGGAGGGTCACAGAGAGATTATCTTTTGACTTACAACCCTTACAAGAGGCTCTTTCCAGGAAGCCACATGCCCTGCAAAGCAATATGAATGATATTGTCCCAAAAAGAACTATTTTAATGAAACTCCAAAAGATTCATTGTGCCCCTATGGAACAAACATGTATTTATGTGTTACATACAATCTGCTATTAAACAAAAACAGTTGTCCTGTTGCTCTGGAGTATGAAAATGACACTGAGGTCATATATGTATTGCCAACACTACCGGATAGTCAGTTTTTTGTAAGTACTTGTCCCATTCAAGTTCTTATAATTTGTATTATCACAATAAAATCCTTCCAAGTCCTGGAGATTATCAAGTTGATTTTTCAACAATGAATGTATTCATCATCTGTTCAGTATACCTTCCAGACAGGATTTGGTTGCTTATCAATCACATATGCATGCTGAAACTGATTACAGAAAGGGAACTTAGTAAAGAGAAAATAAATTAAAAATATTGATTTCTTTGACCCAAAATGTTAGCACATATAGTAATTTACCTATATTGTTTTCTATTCAAGACTAATTAGTAGGTGTGACAGATGTAGCATGTGGCAGGCAACATACATTCTACCACCCTATTATCACAGATAGGAAAGCTAAAAGCTAGACTCCATAGCAGCTAGGATTCTGGAAATGATTTAGGATAGGCTTATCAGATACACGAGTGAGATCTCAGAAGGAAGAAGTGAGGTGGAAGGGGCAAATCTCATACTTCTGCAGGCAAGCATCATTCAATCAATAGTTTTGTGCAGCAGCAGCAGCACCAGCAATGAATAGACCAACTTTCTTGCATTCCGACCCTGTTAGTGGATCATAGTTATTTTGGAACTACTCTGTTGGTGGCCAGATTTGAGGTGTGGTTTTAGGACTTGTTCTAAGGATCAACACATCTAGAGTCTACTTAGAATAAATACAGTCTCATTTATCTAGCTATAATGGATTCTATTCCCAGCAACTGAACTCAAAATAAAATATCAAAAGACAAAAAATTCCTCCACAAGGGTAGAAAACATGATATATGTTAGTTTATACTACTAGCCCACAATGAAGTGCCATTTTATTTGATAATTATGATAGTCTACTCTACTCAAGGATACTCAAATTTTTTGTTTTTGCTTTTGTTTTTTGGAGGGCAGAGGTCTTGCTATGTAGTTCAAACCAAGTCTCATACTCCTGAACTCAAGTGATCCGCCACATTCAGCCTCCAGAACATCTGGGATTTCTGGCATGGGCTATCATACTTGGCCAAACTTTAGTTTTTTGCCAAATTCATATATACCCTCTACTTAGGCAAAAATATTTGTGATCTTTTGGTGCGATCCTTCTAAAAATTCTTGTTGGTACTCCTGGAATATGAATAACAGGGATTAATCCTCCTAATTCTCTTCAACCAGCCCTCACCCAGCAGCTACTGGGAGCTGAAGCCCTTTTCATTTGCTCACATAGCATACCTGAGAATTCTGGGTAGTGTAATCCATCCCTTTTGGTCAGGAATCATGCAGATTATCCTCAGAATTGCAGGCCACATGCTCACTATGCAACTCTCAGGATTCTGGGTACTGAACTCCATTCCTCTGTTAGTACCTCATGCAAAGGATCAGCAAGCTGCACATCACATGCTCACTGGGCTCATTGTAGCTTTTGGCTAGTGCAACCTATCCTTCATATACAGCCTCAACCAGATGCTCCCCAGGCACCCTGGGGATTATGGGTAGTGCACTCAATTCTTCTTATGAAGCCCTCACGCAGAGGCTCCTAGGAACTGATGGCCACATGATCACCACATCCCCCTGAGAATTCTGGGTAGTGTATCCAATCCTTATGTGACACTCACCCAGAGGATCCAGGGAGCTGCAAGCTACATTCCAATCATACAATACTGAGTATTCTAGATAGTCCAGACTATCCAAGTTGTGCAGCCCTCACAGAGAGACTTCTGGGAGCTGCAGGCCACATGCTCATAAGTCATGCTCAGGATTCTGGATAGTACTGCCAACCACACCTGTGCAGGCCTCATGTAGAGGCTACTGAAAGCTGAAGGCCACATACTCACCAAAACCCCATGAGGATAATGGGCAGTGTAACCCATACTTCTTGTGTGATCCATACCCAGAGGCTTCTGAGAACTTCCATGATACCACACAACCCTGAGGATTCTGGGTAGAGTAACCCATCACACCTGTGTAGCACCCACCCAGTGACTCCCAGGAGGTTTTGGCCACAGGCTCTCCAGGCACCCTCTGGATTCTTGGCAGCGTATCTCCAGTTTCCTGTGGAGCCCTTACCAAGGGGTTGCAGTGAACTGCATGCTACAGTCTCCCTATATAGCACACAGTATTCTGAGTAGTGCAGCCCATCCTCCATTGCACCTTTCACCCAGAGGTTCAAAGGAGCTGCCGGCAACATGCTCACCACAAAACCCTGAGGATTCTGAATAGTGTAGCCCATTCTTCCAGTGAGGCCCTCATCCAAGTACTCCTGGGATCTGCAGGCCACCTGTTCACCAGTTCTCCTGAGATTTAAGAATAGAGCAGCCAATTCTTCCTTGGAAACCTCATCCGTAAGCTTCTGGGACCTGGAGGCCACATGCTCAGCACCCATCCCTGAGGATTCTGGACAGTGCAGTCCATCTCTTCTATGTGGCCCCCATAGGGAGTCTTCTGGGATCTGCAGGCCACATACTCATAAGGCACCCCTGAGGATTGTGGTCAGTTTAACTCATTCTTCCTTTGCAGACCTCACTCAGAGTCTACTGGAGGCTGCAGGCAACATGTCCATAAGGCATACTTAGGATTATGGGTAGTGCTACACATTTTTCCATTGCAGCCCTCAACTAGAGTCTGCAAGCCACATGCTCACCATGCAGCCCTGAGGATTCTGAGAGTACCCGACATCTCTCCTGTTCAGACCTCACACAAGGCTCCTGGGACCTGAAGGCCATAGGCTCCCCAACGAACCCTGAGAATTCTGGGTATCAGAACCTATAATTCCTGTGTGGCCCTCACCCAGAGGCTCATGGAAGCTAGAAGACACATGATCACCACATATGATTGAAGATTCTGGGTAGTGTAACACATCCCCTCTCTGTGGCCCTCACCCAGAGGATGTTGAGAGCTGCAGGCCACAGACTTACCATGACTCCTGAGGATACTTGTTAGTGTAGCTCATCCTTCCTTTGAAGCCCTCACCCAGATGCTACTAGCAGCTGAATTCCACATGGTCACCACACACCCCTGAGGATTCTGGATAGTGTAACACCCTAAACCAAAATCCCTAAAACAAAGTCTCCTGTAGTTACAAGCCACATGCTTACCTAGCACAATGAAGATTCAGATATTGCAGCCAATTCTTCCTTTGTGGCTATAAGCAAGGGATTCTGTCAGTTGCACCACACCATGGTGTGTGCTCACCACAGCCATGATGACTCTGAGTATTGTAGCACATCCCTCCTGGGCAGTCCTCATTCAGAGGCTCCTTGGAGCTGAAGGTCACAGGTTTATACGTCACCACTGATTAATGTGGGTAGTTTAACTCATCCTTGTTGTACAACCCTCACCCAGAGGTTCAAGGGACCTGTGGGCCACATGATCACTACACACCCCTTAGGATTCTGGTTATAAAGCCCATTCCTCCCGTGAACCACCCCCCCTATGCACAAACTCTAAAGAGATGCAGAACACATGCTCACTACACACTCCTGAGTATTCTGGGGGGTGCAGAACATCCTTCCAATGCAGCCCTCACCCAGAGTTTCCAGGAACTGTATGCCACCTGCACATGAAGCACCTCTGAGGGTTATGGGCAGTGTAACCTATCCTTCCTTGACAGACTTTACCCAGATGATCCAGGGAGCTGCAGGTCACATGCCTTCCACAAACACTGAGGATTCTGGGCAGTGCAGACCATTTTTCCTTTGCAGTCTTCACCCAGTAGCTCCTGAAAGCTGCAGGCCACATGCTAATGACTCACCCCTGAGGATTCTGGGTAGCTGATTGCATATCACTTGTGCAAGCCTCACACAGAGGCCATTGGGTGCTGCTGGCCACATGATCACAACACATCTCTCAGGATTCTGTATAGTGTAGCCCAACTCTCCTGAGTGCACCTCACACAGAGGCTCCTGGGACCTGCAGGCCACATACTCTAAGGCACCACTGAAAACTGGGGGCAGTGTAAACCATCCTAACTGGTCAAATATCATCCAAATTATCCAGGGAGCTGCAGGGCACATGCTCACCACAAACCTCCAATAATACTGGGTAGTAAAGCCCATCCTTCCTTTGTAGGCCACACCCATAGGCTCCAGGGAGTTGAGATCACATGGTCACCATGCACCCTTGTTGATTCTGCATAGTGCAGCCCATCTCTACAATGCAGTCTTCACACAGAGGCTCCTGGGAGCTGCAAGCCACATGTTCATAAGGCACCCTGAGGACTCAGGGTATTGCAGTCAATTCTTCCTCCACAGCCCTCACCCAGAGGCACCTGGGAGCTCCATAACCCATGCTCACCACAATCCCCTGAGGATTCTAGCAGTGTATCCCATTGCTCCTGTGTGGGCCTCAGGCAGATGCTTCTAGGAGTTAAATGCCGCATGCCTATCACACATCGCTGAGGCTTCTTCTGGTTAACTAATCCCTGTTGTGAAACTGCACTCCGAAGATCTAAACTTCCAAAAAGACTAAGCCCCACATCAATGGGATAAGATTTCCCCCCACATCCTCTAGGTCAGTCGCCATGATAGTGCATCCCTTCATACTGACAAAAATGACTCCTGGAACACTCACAGAGGGTAGTGGATTGCTGACCTTGCTCATGTACCATCCAGGAGGCTACTGTCTGGTTGACTGTTTCCTCCTTTCTCAGGTCTATGAGGCAGCCTGGGCTGGGTATTGTTGTTGCCATATATAGGCAGAGGATATTCCATCTTCTTTTATTCTGGGAGGGTGAAGAGTTAAAGCCCTAATAAATGTAACAATATTAATTTTTCCTTTTAAATCATTTTTATTCTCATCATTTCCTTTCTTCCAACTTTTTTCCCCTTTTTGAGCACCCTTAATTATACTGTTCTATTTTCAGGCAATTTTAATATAAAGGAATATTAAATAGAGAGTTATTCCTGTGCTTGTGATTTGTCATTGAATCTTCAAAGGGAAAGTTTTTGAAGACATGAGGCTACTCTCAGCATCGTGATTGACAGCTCTTGGATGGACCTATTTTACTGACCTTGAACTTAGAGGTGTGATGTGCAGAATGTGTCAGTACTGTGAGATAAAGAGACTTTGGGGTGATAGAACACACTAACATCATTGACAAGAATGAAGTATGTAAGAGAAATTGCTGATGTGCAGATCTGTCCCTAAGATGTAACAGTCCTGATTCTGAATTTTAGGGGAGGAAAACAAACAGAAATAAGTGAATACTCTGCAGGCTGAATGGAGACACAGAATCAAAAAGTGCTATTTTCCATCCATGTCTTGCTCACTATGTCAGATTTTATGGGTCTGCAGCAATTTCCTAGGAAAGGGCTCCCATGTTCTGCTGGGAGGGCACTCACATGAGCTGTCACTTGGACCTGCATTGTTGGTGTGTTCTGCAGACACCATGGAAGCACTAGCCTCCCAGACATTGCTAGCTTTGTGGGTATTGGAGCCCCATCTTGGAGATACAGTCTAGTGTTTTTGCTAGAGGCTTGTGTTTCATGGATTTGGTCCCATTTTTAGGAAATGTATTCTCATCTGTTATTTCTTGACCACTTTTTAAAATCATAGGTGATTTCTGATGTATCTTGCTCTTATTTTGCCTGGAAGCATATTTGTTCTTGATTTTATATTTGCACAATATTTGCAAAAATGATTTTTGTATTATTCATAATTTAGTCAAGATTTAATTATTCTGACATTAATCAATAAAAGTATGTTTAAATAGGACTGTCAAATTATGATTATCTAGAAATTGAAAATAACTTTTAATTAGTTGTACTTCTTTAAATGAAATTACATAACCAGTGAAATCATTGTTTTTAATAAAACACAATTTAAAAATTGATCTTTTTAAAATTTCACTGGAACAGGGGAAAGCCAACCTAGGGAAATGGAAATGTTGCAAATACAATTTGGATAGAGAGGAGCTAAGTATAAAGTGGTTCCAAATTAAACTAACTAAAATGAAGCTGGAGAAAGGAAAAGAGCAAAAACTTTTTTATGTACATTGCTAATTTAGATGTCCCACAAGCCATTTTTCCAACATTTACTCATTAGAGCATTATGCAGGTGATCTTATTATATGCAATAAATACTAAAGTTGATTTAAGAATAAATTCTGCTTCAAGTCTCCCTTCATAATATCTGTTTCTTCCTTTTTGCTGCATGATTTTATAATTCATTTCATTTGCACTGTTGGTGCATAAGCTTAAATAAAACACATTTTGAAGTGTTATAACGTAAGGTCTTAAAACAGAATCTCTGTTAAAAGTTAGAATTAGCAGTTGAGGTATAGCTCAATGGTAGTTTACCTAGCATGCATGCAACCCTGGGTCCAAGCTGAAGCACAGAAACATGTAAAATGATGAATCATGCAATGTGAATGTGTTGAGAGCAGGGTGGTATCTGTGCTGCTAACTGTCTCAAGGACAAACAGGACTGCTGGGTCCCTGTGCTTACCAAGGTTGTTAAGAGATATTTGTCCAAGGAATGTGCGGTTGCCTGGAGACCTTATCTGTCAAGGACGGGAGCAGGGCTTAGCCCCGACTCATCTCCTGCATAGTTCACCCCTTCCCTCCTCCCTTCTTCCACTAGGACCGTTCAGTTCTGGCAGGACCCAATGAGAATCAAATAGATTGGCAGGACCCAACCAGAGGAGGACTAATGTTTAGCTGTTCAAATGTTAACCAATTAAAAGAACACTGTAAAACGGCTTGCTTTTCATTATAAAAACCCTGCTAACAAGGGCTCGGGGCCTCTCTTAGCGTCACTGGTTTAGGACACAGAGGACCAGGCTCGAGCTTGCTAATAAATGACTCTTTGTTGCTTGCATTGATCGTGGTCTCTGGTCGTCTTTGTGGGGTCTCGAGCCTTTGGGCACAACATATGGGGTCACATCCGGGATGTTCCAAGCCCACCTAGACCCCTGATCATAGAGTCATTCGGCCGGTGAGTAAGGCATTGCCATGTGTTTTCTGGTCTGGATTGCCTGCAGGTTCTGGTTCTGGGCAGGCATAGTCCTGGCGGACGTGCTATAGGACCCCAGCAGGGTCTCGGGAGACGTCCCCTCAACCCGTCGGGTGACGTTGTCTCATCTGGTGACTCTGTCACATCTGGGCAGCTTCTGTGCTGCATCTGGGCAGCTTCTGTGCTGCATCTGGGCACCTTCTGTGCTGCATTTGGGCGACTTTGTCGCATCTGGTGACTCTGTCACATCTGGGAAGCACTGTGCTGCGTCTGGGCAGCTTCTGTGCTGCATCTGGGCAGCTTCTGTGCTGCATTCGGGTGACTTGTCCCATCTGGTGACTCTGTCACATCTGGAAAGCTTCTGTGCTGCATCTGTGCAGCTTCTGTGCTGCATTTGGGCAACTCTGCCGCATTTGGGTGACTCTCACATCTGGGCAGCTTCTGTGCTGCAATTGGGCAACTTTGTCACATCTGGGTAACTCTTTGTCCCATTTGGGCATTGGGTTGCGTCTGGGAAACTCTTTGATACAATCAGAAATTGTTTGTTTTTATTGACAAAGTACCAGCTAGCCAATTTTTGATTTGGCACGCTATGTGTCTGTCTGTTTGTGTATTGTACTATATGGTCTTTACTCTTGCCTTCTATTAAATTCTTCATTGTGTTAATCTGATCTGAGGCTTAGGGATACTCATTGCAGGGTACTTTACATTCCTTCTCCTTGTTCCTGAGAGATTTGTTTACTCCAATCCCCCTAGGCAGAGAGCTCAGCAGCTCCATTCCTCAAAAGTAGTAAGAAATAAAGTTTTGTGATTTTCTGCATTCAAACCTAACCTGATTTCTCAACCAGGAAGAAAAAGGGTTAAAAAGTCCTAGGTGATCCCTCTCTCCCCCCTGCCTGGCCTTGCTAAAGCCTGCATTGGAATGTAAACTGCAGCAGTCTCAGCGGTAAAGGGGGGTGACCTGAAGAAAAGAAAACAAAAAAAAAGTGTCCATTTTAAACTCCTGGGCTGCTACGCAGAACTAACTCATTCTCTAGGATTCTTGTTTTGTTTTGTTTTTCTCTAATGCTGTATTTTTGAGCTCATAATTTTGATCCTGCATACCTAGGTTAATGATTTTTTTCTTTTTGATCAGTTCTATTTTTATTCAACTAGAGTTTTTGAACATCTGTTACATTGCAATGGAGATTCACCTATAAAGTTACAAGGCCTTTGATTTTGTATTATTTGTATGTCGTGCTAGTGTCATGTTTTGTCTGTATCAAAACTGAGTGCTCCTAAAATTAAAATTTAAAAATGGATCCAAATACTTTTATTCACGTGATTTAAAAGGATTCGATTTAAATTGGGTAAACTAATAAAAGTAAAATGTCTTTAGAAATAACTCGCAAGTCTCTAGTTGGTCAAACTAATGGAATGTTGATGTTAAACAATGTCTAATATCAATTGTTTCTAGGACTTTTCTTCAACAGGAAAGAGACAGCAAATACTGTTCAGGACACTTGTCTGATATCTTGGTTTTTACAGAATAAGTGAATTAGAGTTAACATGTATGGGATTACTCCAATGTGTTTGTTGGTGACATCTGATTAATTTGCAAAGTTAAAATGCTCATTGTTAAATAACATCAAGTACTTTTAACTCCTTAAATTACATGGGGTAACATATTTAAACATTATTAGTGTTTTCATAGGTTGGTAAATTAAAAAGGGTTTAAAATTGCTTTGTGTCATTACTAAAAACAAGGTTATTAAGAGTTATGTTCTAACAGATACAACCTCAACTCAGAGGGTGAGAATTCCATCTGCTCTCTTACCACTTCCCCCTGCTCCCCCTCCAGTTCTGCAAAGCTCCAAGGAGCTCTTAGATTTGGATTTAGAGTTACCATCTCCCCTTTCACTGTGTTTCAGTTAGAGTACTATAAACCACAAAGTATTTTATCTTGTTAAATTGGAGTAATTTGTCTAAATTCAAAAATTTCATAAGAGTTGTTTCAGAATGTGGACAAAAAGGGGTCAACAGATAGGAAAGAGAAAATAAAAGGTTCTGGGTTTGGAAATATATTTAATAAAAAGGAAAAGAAGGGCTGGGGAGATAGCTCAGTTGGTAGAGTGCTTGCCTTGTAAGCACAAGGCCCTGAGTTCGATCCCCAGCACCCAAAAAAAAAAAAAAAAAAGGAAAAGAAAATGTTTCTGGGTAAGAAAGTGCCTGTGTGATGGAATACATGAGGGTCTAAGTAAGTGCTAAGAAAGTCTGTGTGTAAGTAAAGGGCAAGTTTCAACAAGTCTGTGTGTAACTAAGTTGGCTGTATGTATGTGAGACAGCTAAAGCTATTTAAGGTTTTTCCTAAGGTGAAATACTAATGTTCTGATATAAGCCAAAGTTTAATCTATATGGTAAAATGGCATGGTAAAATAACAAGGATTTCTTAGAAACACTAATTTACTCTTAACTTTGTGTCTGTTAAGTTTCATTCTTTAAAACAATTAGTCTTAAAAATTGGGGTTTATACAATTATGGTTAAACAACTGTTAAGAGTATTGTACTATGTTACAGAGTCTAAATTTTTCTTTAAAAACTGATTTTAGTAAGATTAAAGTGTCAAGGTAATTGTGAAATGGTCACTCCTTGTATATTAAATGTATTCATATTTTCCAGGTATACAAGTTTTTAAAGCAGGAAATTTGTCAAGCTGCTATTCTCCAGAATAAACTTGTCTGTACTGGTAATATTAAACTTAAAGAGTACATTTTATTGGGGATTTATTTCTATCATTTAATGTTCTATTATGGGACATATTATCAGTAAGGTATATGTAAAATTGGTTACTTATTTCACTGAGATAAAAATTTAAACGTAAACGTATATCTAAGAGTGACAGCATGATTTGTTTAAAGGTTCATATTGTAGAAGGTGAAAGCATTTTGCTACACAAAAGAAAAGTTAAAAGCTCTCTCAGCCTTTCTTTGATTGATTCCTGTTTTGGATATAATGTTAGACTGTGTTAACTAATGTTCATATGGACTCAGGAATCAATATATGTAAACTTCTTAAAATGACATTTAAGAAAGAGTATAATGCACAATAGCAAAAATGGGACAACAATGACTGAGATTGGGGTCCCTGACTTCATGACTGTAGCATGCCTGGTGCCTGGGAGTGTTCCTGTGTAGGAGCACAAGATGCCTAACTGCTGTGGCAGTAGCCTCCCTGGGGAGGCTCTGTACAGGAGTCCTATCAGCTCTTACATTGATCTCAGGCACACAGCTCTTGGGCAGAAAGAAATTGTTTTGCTAGATAACCAGTGTTTCATCAGTTCCCTTCTCTAGTTCCTGCCCACCTTACAGTAACTTTGGACAGTGGACTTCTTTGAGAGCTACACGGAGTTCCTAACATTGCACTTTGCAGTTGTGGGAAAAAGTTATGTAGATGTTCTATTCTCTGTAACTCTCCTGAAAACAAAGAATAATGCTTACATAGTCTTTAACCTAATAATAAGACATGTATAAATGTTGCTAACATAACTCCTTAGATCTGCATTTCCATCAGAGAACAGAGCTCCATTTGATCTCAGCTTAATCTTCAAAATCTGTGTTTATAAACCTTTATTTTCTAATACTCCTTTGACCCTCACTGAACTTGAAAATTTGGTCATGCTGGTCATGGCAAAAGGGGCAAAAATTAGCTTTAGGATTAGAACATTTTACTTAAGACTTGTGAAGAGCCCTGCCTTACCTGAGATAAGGCTCTGCCTCACCCTGCTACATGTTAAAATGACTCCAAAGTAAGCCAGACTTTAACTCATTTAAAGTTGTGCTCAAAAGTTTGATGCTTGTTGTAAAGATTACTGTGATCTCAAACAGGGTATATAATGTAGAACTCAGCCAAAATTCAAGATAACTATTATACAAGCTAAATATGTTTTTACTCTTGCTAATTTCATTTTGTAAAACTGTTGCCTGTTACTGTTTTGCAGAAGTAGCTGCTTCCAGAACATACAATCTAGGTAACTTGTGATAATAGGCCATCACCTTCAAAACAGATAGTATGTGGTAGTACTTTAATAAAAGGGTAAATGACTGTAAAGTTATGGACATTAAAGTTAAAGCCCAGTACTCTTACTTTATGACTGGTGATACTGGCTTGCTGGATGATTAAGATCAAACTTAGAAATTGGAATTAAATACAGAGACCAAGAAAAAAAACAGTATCTTGCCCTCAAAGTCAGCCTGAACCCAGGGAATAAGAGGACTTCTCTAAGGAGCGCTGCAACTCTGGGTCACACAACCTCCTGATCAAGGAGATTATTGAGACTAGAGGATGAAAATCACTCAGTGCACCTGCTGCAGAGGAGGGTCATGGAAAAAGGGAGACACCCCTAATGCTTTCAAGGAAAGCCACCTCATCGAGAAGACCCTACCTAACCAATAGCACTAATGGAGCTAAGAAGCTGCTCTTAAGTTCTCTATGAGTGGCCCCTGTGGAAACTCAGCTGACTCTTTAACAAGACGGGAACCAGGTCAATTTGACCAGCTTGATCTTGGACACCCAGCAAAACAGTTAAAACCAAAATATAGCCATTCTTGGGCATTTAAAAGAAATAATAGTTAAAAGTAACTTAAGATGTACACTTGTGTTAACCCACTAAAATTAAGAGTGGAAGCTACAAAAGAAAGATCTTAGGCAAATGTGCCTGGTAACTATCAAGGAAAACTGCCAGTGTCAGAAGATTTTAGTCAGTTTAAGGCCAACAGTCACAGGTAGGCTTTATCTATGTTTGCTAGTATGATTATCTAGCTCTAAGTAACAGAAATATAGAGATCTCTACTTAACACAGGCTATACCAATAAAGAGATATTGTACAAAAATCAGATGATATTAAGTAGCTTAACTATATTTTCTGGGCACATCAATGACATTAAGAGTTAAATATTATGTTTACATTCCTGATAACATGGACAATGTTAAAGTCCCCAAATAAAAGCCTTGTTCCCTCCAGCCTTTGCTAGACCTTGTTATGGGAACAACTTCTCAGTTCTTCCACCCCCTGGTGAGGAATTATTGACTTCTGTCATCTTTATGATATTCATTGGCATGTTCCAGATTCCACAACATTTATATTGTATCAATCTCATTTCATTATTCATGTCTTTTTGTTCTTCTCTCATAGAAGCAACCAACCCCAGATGCCTTTACAACCTGCTCTTCCCCAACAAAACTTCTACCTTGGACCCCTCAGTTGACCCGATTTCTAAAAAGGGAACTCCAAACTGCTTGCCCCATGCTGCCCACTTCCAGCTCGAAGAAGCCAGATTGGTCATCGCCCATTTTCCCTACAGCAGTGAAGGAGTTCCTAGTATTAGAGGGGTAAATGAAGTCAGAATTGGGAACAGGCAGTTAGTATAGAAATATGGGATCGGGTCAAATTAAGGAAGTGAAGGCCATGAATGCCATCTGCTTCTGGAAGTTGGAGACTGCCCCTGGGAGAATAAAATGTTAAGGATCTCCTTAACTCATTGATTACCAAATTTACCTGCCTTTAAAGACTGTAAGCAAGGAGGTCTATGTGCAGCTCTGGGAGAAGAAAGTTGGTTTTATGCTAATCATTCTGGAGTAGTGAGGGAATCCATGGCAAAAGTCAGAGAAGGACTAACAAACAGAAAGAAAGAATGGAAAGCTAGTCAGAGCTGGTTTGAATCCTGGTTCAATTTTTTCCCTTGGTTAACTACTCTGGTGTCCGCTATAGTGGGACCCCTAATATTGTTGTTACTAGCTTTAACTATAGGACCTTGTATAATCAATAAGTTAATTGCTTTTGTTAAAGATAGAATAAATACAGTACAGCTAATGGTGCTAAAGGCCCAATATCACCCATTAAGCAGCAAGAATTAAAACAATAGAGACCCAAGATTGGCTCTCTAAATGTTCTTGGAAAGGGGGGAATGTTGAGAGCAGGGTGGTATCTGTGCTGCTAACTGTCTCAAGGACAAACAGGACTGCTGGGCCCCTGTGCTTACCAAGGTTGTTAAGAGATATTTGTCCGAGGAATGTGCGGTTGCCTGGAGACCTTATCTGTCAAGGACGGGAGCGGGGCTTAGCCCCGACTCATCTCCTGCATGGTTCACCCCTTCCCTCCTCCCTTCTTCCACTAGGACCGTTCAGTTCTGGCAGGACCCAATGAGAATCAAATAGATTGGCAGGACCCAACCAGAGGAGGACTAATGTTTAGCTATTCAAATGTTAACCAATTAAAAGAACATGTAAAACTGCTTGCCTTTCATTATAAAAACCCTGCTAACAAGGGCTCGGGGCCTCTCTTAGCGTCACCGGTTAAGGACGCAGAGGACCAGGCTCGAGCTTGCTAATAAATGACTCTTTGTTGCTTGCATTGATCGTGGTCTCTGGTGGTCTTTGTGGGGTCTCGAGCCTTTGGGCACAACAAATGCTACTAGCATGGTATTTGGTTAAAAAAAATGATCAAAGTCAGTAAAAGGGTCTTGAAAGATAGAGACTAGTTCCAAAATTATTTTATGGAGTTTACTATTTCATTTATTTTTCCCTCAGAATTTGTAAAAAACAAACAGTGAGATTTTTAAGGTTCATAAAATTTGGATGATGTTAGATTTTTGTATTCTTTGTTCAAATTAATTGTCACTTATTTTTAAAAGGTATGATCTTAAAGACCATATTATGCTTCCTAAATACTCTGATAAGTAACAGTTTTATTTTAAATATTATTAGATTTCTTAAGCATGCAAATAGGTTATAAACATCAAAATAATATTACTGAACTCTAATTATATTTAAATTATAAAACTTTTAGTTTAGATCCCAAAGTCATTTTTAACTGAAGAATCTTCAATAAGTTAAATGAAGTAATTTATTGAACAAGTTTGAAAAAACAACTAAGGATTCACAATGCAGGAGCACAAGAGCAGAAGGGCAGGAACTCAGGGTCAGGAAGCACTTTCAGACAAAACAGAAGTAAGGTACAAAATAGCTCAAATGGTTACAAAGTCACCTTTGCAGATTTCAACTAGTGTTTGTCTCCTTCAGTCAGTTCAGAACATGCTGCTGTGATTGGCTGGTACTCTCTGTTAGTTATAAGATAATTCTCTTAGGTAGACTTTCAGTCCTCTAAATACTAAAATAGATTGCAAATGGAGGTTCTGTGCTTGGACCATTCACCTTTTACTAATTCAATATTTTTCAGCCTGTGAGCAGGGACAAGTAGTTTTGTCCTGAGGCCTGAGCTCTTTAAAAGAAGTAAATGTTTTATACTGAGGTAATTGCAGATGCACACTGAACAGAAATGGTGAAGAGAGACCCTGTGCCCTTTGCCCTGCCTTTCCAGGTGACCTCATTTGAAACACTGTGTTGTGGCCTCATCAGGTGCTGCCATCAGCACATTCAATAGGCAGAAAACCTCTAGTGCTAAGGGCCCCTCCTGTCTCCCTTTCTCTTCACCTCTGTCCCTCCCCAGCCTTATCACATCCTTAACCCCTGACAGTCTTGAAAAGGTCCTCTGTGTCTGTGTCCTGGTCACCTCATCTGTGTTGCTTAAGTGGACTCAGGTGGTGTGTTACCTTTCAGATGGTTTCCCAGCATGAGTCTCTGGGAACTCACCACACCTGTTTGTGTGAACAGTTCATTTTCTCTTTGTTAAGTCTTGTCCTGGTCCATGGTTTTACCAGTCTCTTGATTTGACCATTTGCCCACTCATCTTAGTTCTGGAAGCCTTATGGCTAAAGACACTTAACACCTTCCTTGTGATTGTATTCTCTTTCAGCAAAGTCCCCTCAAGTCTTTTGCCATTTTCTTTAAGGTTTTTTTTGTTGTGTTTCATGTTGAGTTTTTAAAATATTTTTAGTTTTAGATGGACCTTTATTTTATTTATTTATTTTTATTTGGTGTTGAGGATTGAACCCAGTGCCTCACATGTACTAGGTAAGCACTCTACCACTGAGCTACAACCCCAACCCCTAGATTGCACTGTTTTTTGAAAAAAAGGGAATAATTTGCATAACCCTATGTCCCAAAGATTTCCCCATTTACTTTAGTTTTGTTTTCCAAAATGTTATGGTTTGGATCCAGAATGGCCCCAATGCTCAGGTGTTCATGTTGCAGTGTTCAAAAGTAAAAAGACTGGATTACAAGACTCTAACCTCATCAAGGGATTAACCCATGCAGTCGATAAATCATGTGAATGGAGCAGCCTGGGTTATAGCCCTGTTGTAGAGCACCTGCCCACCATGTGCGAGGCCTTGGGTTCCATCCCTTGTACTGGCAGAAAATATAAAAATATAATGACTTGGATGGACTTCACTGGGAGGTGTTGAGAATGGCAAGCAGGTGGGGTTTGGCTGGATGAAGTGGGTTCCAGGGTGTGGGCTTGCACACTGTTAAGACCCCTTACTGTCTGTCTGTTTCTCTTTCTGATTTCTGGTTACCAAGAGCTGAGTTGCTTTCTTATTTCATTCCCGTCCACCATGAGGTTTCTGCAGTGCAGTTGGCCAACCATGCTCTGATTCCATAAGTCTAAATAAACCTGTGCTCCTCTGAGTTGCTCTTGTCAGTTATTTTGTTCACAGTTATGGGAAGCTTAGCAACACACTGTGCATCTCACAGTGTTGTGTTTTCTTCCAGGTCTGTGGTCCACCTTAATTTATGTGTAAGGTTTAAGACAGCTCATTTCCTTTTTGGCAGTGGTTGATGAGCTCTCTCCCTGCACCATTGCTGAGAAGACCACACTTCTTTCACTAAATTAGTTTCTTGGCTTTGTGCAAAGTCAGCTAACACATTTCTCTGGTCTCTTTTTGGTGCTGTGTTCCAATTTATTGTCCCTATGTCTCTCCCTCTGCCAGTCATCACATGTGGTCTTCATGACCAATGCGATGAGTCTGGAAGTCTGGTGAAATAACTCCTTCAGCTTATTCTTTATATTCAAAGTATTTTAGCTGTTATATAATATTCAAAGTATTTTAGCTGTTATCTTTCTTCTGTCTTTCAATACAAAGTTGACAGTAATTATGTTTGTGTCTAAAATGCCTTTTCTGATTTTTTGGGGTGGCTACCAGGGATCGAACTCAGGGGCACATGATCACTGAGCCATATCCCCAGCCGTATTTTGCATTTTATCTAGAGACAGGGTCTCACTCAGTTGCTTTGCCCCTCACTTTTGCTGAAGCAGGTAATTCTGAGACTCACAATTCTCCTGCCTTAGCCTCCTGAGCCACTGTGTTTACAGGTCTGCACTATTGTGCCTGGCACTTGATGTGACTTTTTTAAAAAAAATATTTTTTAGGTTGTCAATGGACCTTCATTTTACTTATTCATATGTGTTTGAGAATTTAATCTAGTGCTTCATACATGCTGGATAAGCACCCCACTGCTGAGCCACACTCCCAGCCCCTCTTGATGTGATATCGATAGGAATTTCCTTGCTCCATACATCCTGGTCCTAAGCTTTTGCCCACATCAGATGGTGCTTTGATTTTTGCTTCATCATCCAATAAGGGTTAAGAAACTTGAGTAGTAGAGAGTCTGATGTATCAACATACACTTCTGTTTCCTGGGTACTTTCTTCCTGCTGATATCCCCATCATTCCTTTCTGGACAGAGAATTCCACTGGCTCTTCCACAGGGCAGGTTTGCTGGTGTCAAGTCCTCTGTTTGCCTCCACTGAAAAATGTCTCTTTTACATCTTCATTCTGAAGGGTATAGCCACTAGTTGGAGACTTATGAGACCCCTTATCTTTTTGCACCTCACAATTTGTGCCACTTTCCTCTGGCCTTCATCTTTGTAATGGAAACCTCATTGTCATTTTAAGTGTAGAAACTCTGGAGTTTTGCTGTCAAGAGGAGTAGATAGTATGGGACCTAGCTGGAGAGGACCATCGCATCAAGTCAATCTTCTATTGTTTTTTTTTTCCACAATAGGAGAAGTTTGGTGCCATGAGCAGCCTGCAGGTTGCACACTCCCCAGTCTTAACTTAGTGACCCATGAGAAACTCTGAAGTGCCTGGCATGGTGGCCACAATTTCATCCCAGCAAATCAGAGAGCAGAGGTAGGAGGATCACAAACTCCAGGCCAGCTTGTGCAACTTAGGGAGAACTCATCACAAAATAAAATTTAGGAGAAAAAGCTTTGAAATAATGAGTGAATTTCTTACCTCTTCTTACTCCTTCTGGTGGGATTCAGGCCCAGAGGAAATGCTGGTTCATCTTGAGGAGCAGCCAGGAAGGCTGTGACCCAGGTGTGTTAGAATACTACAAGCATGACCAGTCCAAGAAGCACTTGTGGATCATCAACCTGGGCCCCTGTGAGACTATGACCCAAGTGTGACCTTTCACAAGAAGAGGCTGCCAGGTGGCTTCATGTTCAACATCAAGACCAGAGAGGGCACATTTTACCTGTTGGCAAGAATGAAGGAGAACATGCATAAATGAGTGTAGAACATCCATCATGTCCATGGCTTCCAGCAGGAGGTGGAGAGCATTGGTACAAAGACAAAAGCCTCCTCTGGAGGCTGATATGGACCTCAGGTTCCCTTTGTAGGTAGACCAGGTGCCAGTCAAATCAGATGTCAGGAGGACTCACTGAGCTCAAATGGGAAACCAAGAGATGTGGGTCACAATGAAGCAGAAGTTATTTTGTGACATGTCCTCAGGCCCCTTAACCTCACCTCCATCTGCCATTGTGCCACCCTCCCTCTTCCTCAGCTCTCACGCATGCTGACTTTCTGCCATCCTCAGGGAGGACCTTGTGGGTACTCTTCTATCTGGCTTGTGCAGTAAGTCTTGACCTTTGGTCCTCTGTGATTATTGTTGATGTAGAATCCCAGGGCTCCTCCAAGTCCACCTGGTGAAGACAGGTGAGAGGGAAGTAAAACTTTATGTTTGGGTTCTCATGGCAGGATTCTTTTAGGAGTGGTCAGTCAATCTGGACTTAGTGATGACATTTGTACATCTCTGTGAATGTACAAAAAACAACAGAATTTTGCACTTTGAAATGGTGGCATTAATGGCATGTGAATTGCATAGCAATATTTTTTAAAAAGGAAGTTCCTTAGGTTACTACTGTTGGCCAGCCAGGTTCAGGTCCCCTGGACTTGGACAAGCAGTGTGGGCTTGTGCCCTGTGCTGTCACACAGGCACAGAAGGCTGCACTCGCACCAGAATTTGGTGCTTTCAGTCCTGAGGTCCTGTAAGTTTTGAACATAGAGCACTGTGCTTTCATGTTATACCAGGCCCTGGAAAGTGTGTGGCCTGGGGTAAAGTGCTGCTGTGCACCTCTGATTTTTGTCTTTCTGAGAGGAGGTTATTGAGCCCTCTTCCTCTCACTTTTTGTAAAGAGTAACTCCATTTCTCAAAGCTATTTTAAATTGCCTTGTGTGCTCTCTATGGTGGGAAGCTCCTTGGTTCTCCATGCATGTCTTCCATGCTTTTGTATCTGATGAGGCTGCAGATGTTTTCAGCTGACTCTGGGGCACAGGCCTCCAAGTTTGGCATGTGGACAGGCATCAAACCTGATAATCACAAGGAGTTTG
This sequence comes from Sciurus carolinensis, assembly GCF_902686445.1. Classification (NCBI taxonomy): domain Eukaryota; kingdom Metazoa; phylum Chordata; class Mammalia; order Rodentia; family Sciuridae; genus Sciurus; species Sciurus carolinensis. The sequence goes on along the minus strand of NC_062229.1, from coordinate 65,860,029 downwards.
TCACCAGGCCAGGGATGTTGGCTTGAGCAGCAAGGGCTTTCTGAGGGAAGATTTAAATGATCAGGAAGATTGTTAGTGAAGCAGTTGAGTAGTTGGTTAGTTTCTTTTTCTTCTAAAGAATATGTTCCCTTGGGTCCTTAGATTCTTTTTCATGAGGGAATGTTCTCTTAGCTGGCTGTATGTTCAGTTGCTAAATGGAGGATATTAGTTGCATTTAAGGACTTCAGAACTGTGAGATCTTTCTGAAGAGTTCAGGTGGCTTCTCTTCCTTCTCAGAAGAGAATCAAGTGTGTTGCAAGTTTGCAGCTGTCTTAAAAAGTGCACAGTGTATACAAAACTCTCCACAAGAGTCAGAGCTTAGTCATTAGTCAGGGTTCCCACCTGAGCTGGGATCTGTGAGGGAGCAAGGAGCCAGCATCTGAACACTGTTTATGAAAGAACCTGTTGCATTAATTGCTCTTTCAAGTATTTCTGTTTTTCTAGTAAGGAAACAGTATTTCTTTCCTGCCTAACACTGAGACTTTGCAGAACTTAAGGTCTTTCTGCTGACCTGGGCTGAGTTGGTATGGGCACTCCACTTTCACTGCCTAAAACTCCCTTGAGGCAACATCTTTCCATTGACGGGCCTGTGGAGAAAATTCCCACCTTTTCCCAGGATCAACCTGGTATGCAGCTGAAGAGATGCTTGCACTCATACCAGCCCTCACAGCCACAGAATGATTGACAGCAGCTCTGACTTGAGCTTCTCTCTGAAAGCAGAGACCTTGTAGAAATACCACTAATGAGCAACACTTTCAAGCTAACCAGTACTGACCCCAGGTCACAGAGCTGACAGCAGGATTTTGTGTCAGCCAAGTCTGATTTTATGTTCTGATGCCTAGCCTTTTTGTCCCTGACCTTTGCAAGAGTCAGGCCTGGGTGCCCCTTTGAACTGAAAGCTTTCCCTGATCTCTGCCACTAGATCCTGCCCTGGTCCTAGGTTTTTGGGGAAAATGTCCCAGGGAAGGAAAGACTGACCCATCTGAGCAAGCAGGTAGTGTGAGTGGGCAGTGGAAATTATCTAGTATGCAAGGAAGACTGACCACTGTAAGCAAGCAGAGACTGTGAGGGGCCAGTGTGAAATTATTGGGGTGTAGGGAAGACTGATCAGATGAGCCAGCAGTCGAGTTTTTGGAGCTGGGATAATCCACTGGGCTGCAGGGAAGACTCATGCAGTTCAACTTGCAGGCAGTGTGATTGACATGCAGACAACTGCTGGTGTGCAGGGAAGACTAACAAAGCTGAGCTAGTGGGCAGTGTGAGGGGCCTATGGAAACCTTCTGGGGTGCAGGGAAGACTGATGCACAGTGAGTAGGATGGCAGAGTGAGGGATGTGGGGAAAACCTATAGGGTGCAGCAAGGAAATCTGAATCCCAGTGAGAATTCTGGAGGTGTGAGGTCTGCACAGACAGTTGGTGTTCAGGCAAGACTGAGGCAGTGTAGTGTGAAGGGCATATGGCAACCTGCTTGGATGCAGAAACCACTCAAACAAAATGAGTAAGTCGGCAGTTTGTAGAGTTTGCAGACATTTTGGGGTGCAGAGAAGTCTAACTCAGGTGAGCAAGCAAGCAGTGTTAGGGGCCAGTGGCAACCAGCTGAAGTGCAGGGAAGATTGACACAGAGTGTGAGCAGGCAATGTGAGGAGCCTCGGGCAACCTGCTTGCATGTAGGGAAGTAGGACCCAGATGAACAGGAAGGTGATGTGAGGGGTGTGCAGACCCTAGATGGTGTGCAGAGAATGATGATCACAGTGAGCAAGCTGCAACTTTGTGTGGCATGTGGATACCTACTGGGGCACAGAAAAGACTAACACTCAGTGAGTAAGTAGTCATTGTTAGGGACCCATCACAGCCTGCTGAGCTGTAGGGAAGACTGAACAAGAGTGAACAACCTGGCAGTGTGAGGTGCGTGCAGATTGCTGCTGGCACACAGGGAAGAATGAGCCAACTGCCAAGGAGCCAGTTTGAGGGGCTGATAGATACATGATGGGGTTCATGTCAGGGAAGTCTGGCCCATATTGAGTAAGCAGGAAATCAGAGGGCACGCGTACATCTGCTGGGGTCCAGTTAAGACAGACCACAGTGAGTAAGGAGGAATGTTTAGGAGCATGGGGGAAATGCTGGGTCATAGGAAAGACTGACACAGCTGAGCAAGCAGGCAGTGTGATTAGCCTGTGGAAATCAGCTGGGGTGCTTTGAAGACTGACCCAAAGTGAGCAAGCAGGCAGTCTGTGGGGCCTATGACCACCTGCTGGATAGCAGGGAATACTGACCCAGCTGAAAAAGCAGGCATTGTGCAGGTGAGGAAATACCCAGAGAAGTGCAGGGAGACTGATAGTTGACCAAAGAGGCAGTGTGTGTAACCATTGGAAATCTGCTGGTGTGTAGGTAGGGAAGCTGACCATTAATGAGGAAGAAGGCAGTGTGAGGGGCATTGGGAAACTTGCTTGGGTACAGGGAAAACTGACCCTTCTGAGCAAGCAGGCAGTGTGAGGGTCCTGTGTAAACCTCCTAGGGTGTAGGGAAGACTGAGCCAGCTGAGCCAGCAGGCAGTTTTTGGAACTTGTTGCAACCTCGTGGGGTGCAGGGAAGACTGATTCAACTCAACAAGCAGGCAGTGCTGGGGATACATGCTCAGGTCTAGGAAAACTTCCCTGCAGTGATTAAGCAGGCAGTCTGACAGTCAGGTCAACATCTCCTTGGGTGTAGGGAAAGCAGACCACAGTGAGCAAGCAGGAATGTTTTGGTTTATGGGGATAATGGTGCAGTGCAGAAAACACTGTCCCAACTGAGCAAGCAGGCAGTGTTATTGACTACAATAACACTGATTTGCAGTGCAAATCAGCTGGTGGGCAAGGAAGACTGGCCCACAGTAAGCAAGCAGGCAGTGTGTGGAACCTGTGGCCACCTGGTTGTGTGCAGGGTATACTGACCCATCTGGATGAGAATGCAGTGTGAGGGGCAGGCAGGTTTCTGATGAGTGGCCAGTGGAAATCAGCTGGTCACAAGGATTAGTGACCCACAGTGAGCAAGCAGGCAGTGTGAGAATCCTGGGGCAACCTGCTTGTGTGTAGAGAAGACTTACCTAGGGGAACAAGAAGGAAGAGTGCAGTGGTTGTGGAAATTTGTTGGGTTGCAGGGATGGGGGACCAGGGTGAGCAACCTGGCAACGTGAATGGCATGCAGATTGCAGCTGGCATGCTGGGAAGAATGACCTAATTGAGCAAGGAGCCAGTGTGAGTTTCCTGTGGATATGTGTGGGGGTGCTAAGAAGACTGGCCAGAAGTAGGCAGTCTGAAGGGCATGTATACATTTGCTGGGGTTCAGTGAAGACAGAACACAGTGAGCCAGGAGCAATGTCTAGAGGCCTGGGAAAATGCTGCAGTGCAGGAAAGACTCACTTTGCTGAGCAAGTGGGCAGTGTGAGTGTCCTTTGGAAGTCAGCTGGGGTGCTTTGAAGACTGACCCAAAGTGAGCAAGCAGGCAGTGTGAAGGGGTGCAGATTCCTGATGACGTGCAGGGAACTGAGCAAGCAGGTAACTTTCTATTCCTTTAGTGTTTGAGCTCATTGTGTCCCAGAGGTTTTGATATGTTATATCATTTTCCTCATTTACCTCTATTTTTTTTTATTTCTAACTTCTTTTCTTCTGCTATTCATGCATCATTCAAAAGTGCTTTGTTGGACTGGGGTTGTAGTTCAGTGATAGTCTGCTTGCCTAGCATATGTGAGGCACTGGATCAGATTCTTAGCACTGGGTCAGATTATTATTTACATGTAAATAAGTAAGGTAAATGTCCTTTGACAATTAAAAAATTATTAAAAATATTTTGTCTAATATCTAGGAGTTAGAGTGGTTTCTAGTTTTTATCTCATTGATTTCTAATTTTATTTCATTATGATCTGATAGAATTTCTACCAGGTATTTTCTCTCATTTTCTATTTGCTAAGAATTGCTTGGTGACCTAAAATAATGCCTATTTTAGAAAATGTTCCATGTATTATTGAGAAAAATGTGAATTCACTCATTGATGAATAAAATATTCTATAGAAGTTTGCTAGGTCCACATTTTTTTTAGTTCTGTAGTATCTTTATCTAGTTTTTGTTTCTATGATGCATCAAGTGATAAGAATGTTGTGTTAAAATTAAATGGTGATATTATATTGTGGTCTATTTGATAATATTGGAAAGAGTTTCTTTCATGTATGTAGATGCTTCATTTTTTCAGGCATAAATATTTGTGATTGTTTTATCAGGTTCATGTATGATTCTCTTAAACAGAGTGAAATGATCTTCATCACTTCCTGTTAATTTTGGGCTGAGTAAATTTTAACTGGTATGGTAACCCATGCTTTTTTTGGGATCACTGTGAATTTTAGGTTTGTCTGATCTTTTCACCTTCAGTCTGTGGATATCTTTGCCTGTAGCTTGAATCTCTTGCAGACAGCATATTGCTGTGTTTTGTTTTTAATCCAGTCTGCCAATCTATTTGTTTTCATTGATGAGTGTACACCATGTACATTCAATGTCATTGTTAAGAGAAGATTTTTATTTCCTGCCATTTTGATTTATTTCTACCAATTAAATGGGATTTGATTCCCCTTCACTTCAATATTCTAGTGTAGTTTCTCCCTTTCCTGGCTTTCATTTCTTTCCTTTGTTCTTCATGAAATGTTGTATTGAGTGTTTCATAGTGCAGACTTTCTTTCTAACTATGAATTCTTCTTAGCTTTTGTTAATCTTGGAAGGTTCTTATTTCCTCTTCAATTCAAAGCTTAAATTTGCTGGAGGTAGTACTCTTGGTTGCATCCATTTTCTTTCAGTGCATGGTATACATTATTCCAAGCCCTCCTAGTTTTTAAGGTCTAGGTTGAGAAATCAGGTGAAACACAGATTGGTTTTCTTCTAAGTGCAATCAGTAGTTATTATTTTTCATCTTTTAAAATTCTATCCTCATTCTGTTAGGTATTTTGATGATGTGTCTAGGATTGGGTATACTATAATTTTGTATATTTGAAGTTCTATATGCTTCCTGAATATGAATTTCCATTTCATTTTTAAGGTTTCATAGTATTTCTGATATTATTTCATTGAAAAAATTGTGGATTCCTTTATTTCATTAAAAAAATTGTGCATTCCATTAGTTTGTAATTCAGAACCTTCTTCTATCCCAAAGAATCTTAAGTAAACCTTTTTTTTTAAATTATTTATTTAGTTTTTAACTTTTTACAGACTGCATTTTGATTCATTGTAGACAAATGGGGTACATCATTTTGTTTCTTTGGTTGTACATGATGTAGATTCATACCATTTGTATAATCGTACATGTACATAGGATATTAAATAAGCCTTTTAAAGTTATTCCATATTACTTGAATTTTCTGTTTATGGTTTTGCAAAACCTTTCTCTATGGTCAGCTTTATGTTCAAGATTATATACTTGCCTTTGAGACCTGACAATCTATCTTCAAAGTGCCCTTGAGATCACACAGGATCCGGAGCTGGTGCTGATAACAGCGGAATCCCCCGTCTACCTCTCTCCTTGGTCCTGGAATAGCGCTACCGATCACCAAGTAGCCATAAAATAATAAATGCTCAGCACTCGCTCAGTAGTTTTGTGAATGTCTCAAGTAAAAGAGACATAGGCAAAAAATAAAAAAAAAATTTTGTGTGAACTCCAAAAATAAAATTCTCTAGGGATTAAAAAGAAAGAAAGAAAGAAAGAAAATGCCAGCCGATATAATGGAGAAAAATTCCTCGTCCCCGGTGGCTGCTACCCCAGCCAGTGTCAACACGACACCGGATAAACCAAAGACAGCATCTGAGCACACAAAGTCATCCAAACCTATCATGGAGAAAAGAGGAAGAGCAAGAATAAATGAAAGCCTGTGCCAGCTGAAAACGCTCATTTTGGATGCTCTTAAGAAAGCTAGCTCCCGGCATTCCAAGCTGGAGAAGGCGGACATTCTGGAAATGACAGTGAAGCACCTCCGGAACCTGCAGCGGGCGCAAATGACTGCTGCGCTGAGCACAGACCCGAGCGTGCTGGGGAAGTACCGCGCCGGCTTCAGCGAGTGCATGAACGAGGTGACCCGCTTCCCGTCCACGTGCGAGGGCGTTAACACCGAGGTACGCACTCGGCTGCTCGGCCACCTGGCCAACTGCATGACCCAGGTCAACGCCACGACCTACCCTGGGCAGCCGCATCCCGCCTTGCAGGCGCCGCCGTCGCCCCCGCCAGGACCCGGCAGCCCCCAGCACACGCGGTTCGCGCCGCCGCCGCCACTGCTTGTGCCCATCTCCGGAGGTGCGGCGCCCCCTCCCGGCGGCGCACCCTGCAAGTTGGGCAGCCAGGCTGGAGAGGCGGCCAATGCCGGCTCCTGATGGCCAATTTGCCTTCCTCATCCCGAATGGGGCGTTCGCTCACAGCGGCCCAGTCATCCCAGTCTACACCAGCAACAGTGGGACCTCAGTGGGTCCCAACGCAGTATCTCCTTCCAGCGGCTCCTCGCTCACTGCGGACTCCATGTGGAGGCCGTGGCGGAACTGAGGGGCTCAGGCCACCCTTCTCTTAAGCTCCCCAGCCCACCTCTCTCCCCTCCAGACACTAAACAGGAACTTGGATGTTAGAAGACTTTTGTGATTAAGTGGTTACTCCGTTTTGTTTTGTTTTTAATTTCTAAAAAGTTACTTTTTTGTAGAGAGCTGTATTAAGTGACTGACCATGCACTATATTTGTACATATTTTATATGTTCATATTGGATTGCGCCTTTGTATTATAAAAGTTATTTCGTTTTTTACACGAGATTTCTTTTTTATGTGATGCCAAAGATGTTTGAAAATGCTCTTAAAGTATCTTCCTTTGGGGAAGTTTGAGAAAATAAAAGAAGTGAAGGCTTAAAAAAAAAATGCCCTTGAATTTTGAACTTGGTTAATTGATTCCTTCATTTCAAGTTTTTCCACTTTGTTCTTTTTCAGAATTTCAATCTCTTAATTCAAGTGTTCTTTCTCTTTATTTTAATCTTTGATTTTACTCATTACATGGTCTTTTTGCTCATGAAGTAGTTCAATGATAAATTTTCTAATTGCCTTCTCTGGTATTTTATTGTTGAAACATTATGGATTGTTTAGGATGCATTGTTCCCTTGCTGTTTCATATTATTTGTTCATCTACTCATCTGCAGGTATTGTTGTGACTTCTTTTAAGTGAAGGAATACTTTGTGAGCTTCTTAAGAATTGGGGGAATATTCAGATAATGATATTTTAATTTAATGTGTGACATATTCTGATCCCAATATCAGCACCACTTTAAGAGATGTTACTGAGCCCTATTAACTATAATCACTTCTTAACCAATTTTTTTTCATATTCAAACTTATAAGAAAAAAAAAACTTGTGATATTTTTCTGTGGTTCCTCAAATTCAAATTCAAACCTCCAGTAAAGTTATGGAAGAGGTCACAGGTAGTTATTATGATTATGAGTACATTTATAACATTAAGTGAGGGTCAAAGATGGAAAGAAGAAAGTTTGGACAATAGGAGAGAGGAAGAGAAAGAAAGAAATGAAGGAAGGAGGGAAAGAGAAAGAAAGAAAGAAAGAAAGAAAGAAAGAAAGAAAGAAAGAAAGAAAGAAAGAAAGAAGAAAGAGGGAGGAGGGAGGAAGGAGAGAGGGAGGGAGGTAGGAAGGAAAGGAAAGAAGGAAGGAAGGAAGGAAGGAAGGAAGGAAGGAAGAAAGGAAGGAAGGAAGGAAGGAAGGAAGGAAAAGAAAGAAACAGAATAAAGAGAAATTCTATAAAATGGTAATTTACACCAAGATATAAGAGAGAAATGATGAACAGGTGTTATTTGAAGTAGCAGCAGATATTGCAAGAGGATGAGCAAGGGCAAAGAGAAGTAGGTATAAACTAGAGTTAGGAAAACAAACATAGGAAGACTGATTCCACTGAATACTTTAAACATTAAATGAACTACATTCAAATGAGTTGAAGGTAAAATATTGGCTATGGGGTTGACAATTATCATTCAAGTTAAGGAGTTATTTATATGATCAAAGTTGATTTTAGAGTTGTAAATAGTATACCATGTCAAGGTTGGTAAAATTCTAGTTGAATCTTAGTTTTAATTTCCTTGAGGTTTGGATATTTAGCAGATGTCCATCAGTCTTTGTGGATCTCTCAGGAGTTGCAGGGGCACAGTAGATGATCCCTGAGTTGCAATAAACCTCATAGCAGTAACTTCTCATTTGACAGCTCAGGGGAATACACCTTCCTGCTTGAAGAGTGCAGAGCTGTCCTTTGGCTCTTTGTATTGTGTGCAGTAGTTCAGAATGCTTGATCGTTTTTGTGGTAGTGAAGATCCTATTGACTGACTGTGAGCACAGGAACTCTGGTTGTGGAATTTTCTGTGTGATCTCTGATGCAAAAGTATTCCCTCAGCCTATTGCCCTCCCTGAAGTATTATAGTGAAGGGTCTCCAGTGGCTTAACTGGATTCTCTTTTTCATTGCCCCAGACTGATAATGGCAGGTGTTAACTCCTTTTGGTTACTAAGACTGATGCAAGATTCTGCATTTATCCAAGCAAGGTTGGTCCTTTCACTTTCCAATTGTGATCACAATTCAAGGTGTGCACCCTTTAAGGCATTTGTTAGCCCCTTTCTGCTGCCTCCACTGAGAATTTCACACTGAATCTCTGTCAATAGATATTCAGACATCATCCCTTTGCTGTGGCACTACAATCCTGGAGAGGTCCCTAGGCTACCCACAGTGCCTCCCTTCATTGTCAGTGGTTGGTATAAGGTCACCCCCCCCAGGTGCCAACATGGTGCTGGCCGAGCTTCTCTTCCTGATTTTACTCCTCATAACTTCTTCCCGCTGGCGGGAACCTGCAGCACATCAGTCCTTGCCACCCCGTCCAGGGACCTCAGCAATAGGGCCCCATTCAATCAACTGCCACCCCGCCTCTCTCCCTGAACTATTAGCTCTTCCCCAGCCCTATAAAAGAGCATGTATTTTCAGAATAAAGCAGAACTTCTCTGGTGATTTGCTTTGGACTGTGTCTCTTTGTGCTTCTTTCATTGGTGCCAAAACCTGGGAGGGAGATCCCTCATCAATTGAGGACACCCTCCATCCACCCAGCCAAAGCTTCTCCCCCTCGTCTGCCTTCTCGAGAGCTGGCTACCCTGCAACCATCACCAGCCAACTGTCAGGTGAGTTACCCTTTGTGAGGCAACCACCCTTAATCAGACTATGGCAGGACTTTGGTCATGATCGTCTGGCAAATTCTGACGTCTGGTTATAGGGGGGAGACCACACCCCACCTCAGCCTGCACGACCACAGTGGACTCCTAGGTGCCTCTTTCCTCCCTCAGTTGGGTGGGAGGGAACAACAGACTCCTTCCTCTTCTCTCTTCTCTTGATATTTCTCTCCTCTCACCTCTCCTCTTCCATGCCGACTGGAAAAAACCTAACACTAGGTACTCCAGGACCTCCGGCTCTTGCCCTGGCAGGGAAAATCTCCGGTGATGACCTAACTTTTCCCTTGCCACTGACTCTATCAAGTCCCGTGAATGGTTTTGCTTGCTGGGGACACGTGAACGAGTTGCCCATTCACTTCCCTGGGTCCGGAGAGCTCTCTCTCTCTCTCTCACACCCTCCCCTCCTCTGCCTCTCATCTTCCTCAGTTCCTCTCCTCTGTAAACAATGGGGGCCTCTTCTTCCCTCCCAAATGACTCCCCCTTAAAATGCCTACTCTCCAACTTGACTCGTCTCTCACTCATTCCAGATATTAAACCTAAAACCCTCATTGAATTCTGCACCCAAGATTGGCCTTCGTACCTGTTAGACAATCTTAGTCAGTGGCCTCCCGAAGGCTCCCTTGACCCCCAAATTCTCCGGGATCTTTTCAATTACTGCCAGCACTCAAAAAAGTGGAAGGAGATCCCCTATGTTGAAGCCTTTACCCTCCTCAGTTCTCACCCCATTCTCTGTTCTTCCTGCAGCCCTCATCAGGTTACCCTCGCCTGCAAGCCCTCCCCTACGGGTGAACCTGCCACCTCCTCTTTTGATCCCACGGATGAACCAACCCCCTACCCTCACCCACCTCCCTCTGTCCCTTCCTCTCCTTCACCATCCTCTCCTGAGTCCTCTTCATCATCACCCTCCCCTGCCCCTAACTCCTTCAGCCCTCCAGCCACTAGGTCACACTCCCAAACCACCCATTCCCATGTCCTGGCACCCCTTTGAGAGGTCACTGGACCCAAAGGGGTTATTCCAGTTCATGTTCCATTTTCCAGACTGATCTCACCCAGCTTGAGAAGAGATTGGGCTCTTTCATGACTGATCCCACTATGTGTATTCAGGAATTCCAATGGGTCCTCCAGGCTTCCAGTCTCACCCACCATGACATCTACATGCTTCTGGCCAATACCCTTCTTCCTGAAGAACGTAGACAGGTATGGGAATTAGTCCAAGTCCATGCAGATGACACCCAATATGTTAACCCTAACCATCCCACTGGCCCCCATGCGGTTCCTGAACAGGATCCAGACTGGGATTATAGCACCACAGCCAAAGTGAAGCTGAGAAATCAGTTTGCTGCCTGCATAGTTGCTGGCCTTAAGAAGGCCACCTGTAAGGCAGTTAATTTCCAAAAAATCCAGGAAACAATGCAGAAAAAAGATGAAACCCCTTCTGCATTTTTAGATCATCTCACTAAGGCTCTGCAACAATATACCAACTTAGATCCCGAGACCCCGATGGTAGACACATCCTTATGAATTATTTTCTATCTCAAAGTTACCCTGATATTAAGGCTAAATTTAAAAAACTTGAACAAGGGCCTGCAACATCTCAGACCGAAATTCTGGCTATGGCTTTCAAGGTCTTCCATAATCGTGATGAGGAAGCTGAATGCTGCAAATACCAGAGATATGAAAAGGCAGAGCATAGTAAGTTTCAGATGCTCGCTCAGGTCCTTCAAGGGAACCCCTAAACACGGCGCCAACATCATCCACAAGGTAAAAATCCTCCAGGTGCCTGCTTCAAATGTGGAAAAGAGGGTCACTGGGCAAGAGCATGTCCCACCCCAAGGACCCCTATTATCCCTTGCCCTAAATGCCAACAAATGGGTCACTGGGGATCAGACTGTCCCACCTCCCAAAGGGGAGCTGCGGCCAGGAACCCTAATGCTGACCTCCTGGGCCTGGCACACAACGATTGACGGGGCTTTGGGTCCTCCTCCCCGGCCATCACTGTTTACAGGCAGGAACCCAGGGTGGAAATTCATGTTAATGGGCACTGTATTAACTTCCTCTTAGTTACTGGAGCCACATTTTCGGTCTTGAGGGGGTTTGGGGGACCCACAATACCATTGTCCTCTCCTATTGTCGGGGTAGGAGGGAAATCTATACTTCCACTGAAGACCCCTCCCTTTACATGTACCATAGAAAATTTCCCATTCTCACATTCCTTCCTTGTCATGCCCCAGTGTGCAGTGCCACTTCTTGGTAGGGATATCCTCTCAATCCTCAAAACCACCATCTCAATACAGCCACCATCTTCCCCCACTCTACACTTCCTAATGGCCCTCCTGACAGAAGATTCCACAATTCCCTTTTGCTCTGACTGGGCCGGGCCACTAGAGGGCCTTCCACACACCCACTTTCCTGTCCCAACCCACCTTGTCAATCCTATCATATGGGACACCCAAAGCCCCTCCACGGTCCATTGCCCTCCTGTCCACATTTGCCTTAAAGATCCCAACCAATTTCCTAGTCAATCCAAGTATCCCTTGTCCACCACTGCCCTGCTTGGCCTCCAGCCTGTCATACATGATCTTATAACTAAAAAATACCTTCAGCCTACCCATTCTCCCTACAACACCCCCATATTAGTGGTTAAGAAACATAATGGTACCTACTGGTTGATACAAGACCTTCGCCTCATTAATTCCTCTGTTGTTCCTCTCCATCCCCTGGTCCCTAACCCGTACACTCTTCTTTCCCAGATCCCGGCCACCTCTACCCATTTCTCTGTTATCAATTTAAAGGATACCTTTTTCTCTATTCCCCTTGCACCCAAATCCCAAGACATTTTTCCATTCACCTGGACTGACCCCAAAACCAGACATTCTCAACAACTCACATGGACTGTCCTTCCTCAGGGTTTTAGGGATAGTCTCTATATCTTTGGGCAGATTTTGGCAGTGGACCTGGAAGGTTTCCACTCAGCCTTTCCTGACTCCAGGCTCCTTCAGTATGTAGATGATCTCCTCCTTTGTAGCCCTTCGGCTGAAATCTCCAACGCTGACACCATCAACTTACTCAATCACCTAGCCCAAAAGGGGTATCGGGCCTCCCCCCAAAAGGTGCAAATCTCTACACCCATGATCACCTATCTTGGGTTCCTCGTTTCACACGGGAAAAAGGCTATTACCACTGACAGGAAACACCTCATTAACTCTCTCCCCACCCCAAAAACCAAGGCCAATATTTTATCTTTTTTAGGACTGGCAGGATACTTCAGGGCATGGATTCCAAATTTTTCCCTCCTAGCTAAACCATTATATGATATGGCAAAGGGCCCCCAGAATGAGCCACTACTTTCAACCACTGGACGGCCTTTTCAGATCCTCAAACAAGCGCTCCTTCGAGCTCCAGTCCTTCACTTGTGTAATTTATCCAAACCATTTCTCTTCTATGTTCATGAAAAGGGAGGCCAAGGGTTGGGGGTCTTGGGACAAGAGTATGGCCCCACTTTTGCTCCAGTAGCCTATCTTTCTTAACAGCTAGATCCCACCATTAGAGGGTGAAGCTATTTCCTCTGGCCCTTCTCTGCCTGCGGACTCTGCCAAAGAAACCCTCACTCCTTTCCCCTTTTGAAATTATGGTATGGCCACCCTCTTCTTCCCCCTGGCATCTCACCAAAAGCCTGGCCCCTTCCCAAGAACTATGCCCTACCCCTTCTTTTCCACCTCCGAACTGAATTATGAAAGCACCAAGACTGTCTTCTCCCTGACCCCGACCTCTCTCAGAATCCCCTCCCTCTAACACCTGGTCAGTTTGTGTACTATTGTCCCCTGGGAGAAAGAGATCCCCTCAAACCAAAATGGGAGGGCCCAACTTCGGCGATCTTGTGTACTCTGACAGCTGCCAAGCTGGCCCTCCCTAACAATCAGCTTACTCCATAGATTAATATTTCTAGGCTAAAGCCATTCTCTAGTTCCCTGGATCCTGAAGAAACTCACCTGGAGTCTTCAGCGACACCTTCCTGCGGACCTCAAACAAAATACTCTTGCTTTACCTCTCCTCATAATACCTTAAAGCTTTATTTTTCCCATGTCTCCCTTCTTGAGCCAGTTCCTGAGCATGATCCATGTTAGTCCAGCCCTAATCCCTATCCTCCTACCCCTTCTCCTTTGTTCCTCTTAATAACCTCCACACCTTTTGTGTGGAGATTTAAGGTGAGGCAAACATACACAGAAAAGAACACCAAGACCACCTCTCTGGCAGCAATAGCCAACTGTCCCCTGTTTCTCCCCTCCACTCCCCACTGCAGGCGTCCTTCTCCTCACCTTCCTGCCCTCTCTCGCCTCATCCCATCTCCCTCCTGGGTCTCTCCCCATCTGCATTTCTGCATCCCAATGGACCACATACTAACACCAGCCAGTAACAACTTCTCTGGGTTTCTGTTTTCCTGTCTGTAGAAATGGGAATCATCAAAGTAGTTCTAAGAGAATCCGAAGGCTGGCGTTGGGTTTCAGTGAGTTTGCAGGTGTAAAGTGCTGACCATACCATCATTAGGGTTCCTCCTTAGGAGGATGCCTCCCTGCCCAGGCTGGTGGTCTCAGCAAGTCACCCAGGATGTTCCTTACGAGTGGAGTCAGCCTCAGCTCTTTCTTTCCATTCCTGTGTCCTCAAAAGGCATTCTGGCTCTTACCTTTTCTAGTTCACAGTGTGCTCCTACCCCTTGCTACTGAATCTGTGCCATCCTTCCCAGTTTGAGGAAACCAAGACCTGGAGAGCTGCGGTCACTCAAGAGGAGCATGGGTTTCCTGTTTGGTGCTCTGGGCTGGGCTGGCCCTCACAGGCAAAGCCCAGTCTCTCAGGGTGGTCTACTGACACTGGCTAGGAGCCACTTCCCTACTGGCAGGGTGGGTCAGTAGGCAGGTCCTTGAGCAAGACAGTTTGTCCGCTTTTCAAGAAGCCCTAGTGCCACCTCGTGGTCCCAGGGAGAAATGCACACAGGGAAGTCTAGGCTCTGGCTTACCAGTGGGGAGGTACTTCCTCCAGGTCCAGGGGCTGCCTGCCTACCAAAGCTTTATCTGCAAAGCACAACCTGGCTGAGCTACTCTGCTGAAAAGTGGAAATGGGTTTTGAGGCTGCTTTGCCTTGCACCTGATTCATACAAGAATCCTCCTTTAACGCCAGACCCTGTGCTCTGCAACAAGGGAGCAAAGAGGTGGTGGTGTGTGGCAGAGGAGTATCTGCCCTGCTTTGGCTCCAAGGGATACCCTGGAACTGGAGAGACAGAAGTAGCCCAGAGGAACGCTGTGGGAGGCCAGTTGACCTGTGTGCTAGGATCTGAACTCACACAGCTGAGTCAAGTCACCCATGATAGGTCACATGTTCCATGGTTTGCCCCAGCTGTCAGAAATTCTGTATCTCAGCCAAGTGTTTCCCACCAGGGCTCTAAATTGACTGCTATTTAAATGCACAGCTGTATGCAAGGCCCAAGCCTTACCCTGTGTAAGAACCTGAGACTGGCGTGGTGTCTGAGAGAGAAATGTATTAAATCAACTTAAGGAATGAGAAAAATACAATGTCTGTGACTCTAAGTAAACAAAGCAAAACTAACAAAAGCAGAAATTCATTACTTAGAAAACAAAAGTGGGTTTGCTCTTTGAAAAAGATAAGTGAAACAGAACTCTCTGTGGTAAAAAACCGATTAATGATACCACTGTTTTTCGGTGACGAGTTCTGTTTCCTCAGATGTTGAAGTATTATGTTAGAGAAGCACACCAAGGCAAGCGTATATTAAGCAGATCTTATTTAAAAGTAGTAGTACAGACTTCTCCCAGGAGGGAGAAGGGGGCCATGGCTGATGTTCTAGAATCCCAAGAAGCGAGCACACACTACATCTTTTATAGATTAGGGTCTCTTTTGTTCTGTTCTCTCCCCGCTTATCTCTCTCCTTCCTGCCTATGTGACTAGGCAGCTCTCCACACCAAAGGGGAATTGGCAGATGGAAAGAGGAGAACAAACCTTGCAGGTGACTCTTATACTCATCACTACTTCTTATCTAGACTTTTGAAGGGTTTCTGGTTGATGAACTGTACCAACTCACGACCGTTCCATACAGACCGTTCCACATAAAATCTCACCTTATGTGTAAGATGCAATAGTTGTAATTATTGTGAATCTACATTTAATCTTGATTATTATTTTAATGCAAATACACATGCAGTATTACCACTAGCAATGGTGTAAGATAATGCAATCCATCCACATTTATCTGAAACAGAGACATTAATATGACATTGAAGAAGCAGCTTAACTATTTCTGTTGATTTATGTTCCACAGAAAATATGAGCACTGTTCTAAAAAAACAAATAACCCAATCAATCAGTGGGCAAAGGAATTGAACAGGCACTTCACAGAAGAAGGAATACAAATGGTTAACAAATGCATGAAAAAAATGGTTAACATCTCTAGCAATGAGAGAAATGCAAATTAAAACTACACTGAGATCCCATCTCACTCCAGTCAGAATGGCAATTATCAAGACTACAAATAACAATAAGTATTGGCAAGATGTGGGGAAATAGGCACACTCATATATTGCTGGTGGGAATGCAAATTGGAGCAACCATTATGGAAAGCTGTATGGAGATTCCTCAGAAAATTTAGAATGCAACCACCACTTGACCCAGTTATCCCACTCCTCGGCATATATCCCAAAGAATTAAAATCAGCATACTAAGACATGGCTACGTCAATGTTTATAGCAGCTCCATTCACAAGAGCTAAGCTACGGAACCAACCTAGGTGCCTTTCAATAGATAAATGGATACAGAAAATGTGGTATATATACACAATGGAAATATTACTCAGCCACAAAGAAGAATGAAATTATGGCATTTGCTGGCAAATGGATGGAGCTGGAGATTATCATGCTAAGTGAAATAAGCCAGCCCAAAAAAGCAAAGGCAGAATGTTCTCTCTATGTGGATGCTGACTCACAATAAGATGTGGGGAGGGAAGAATAGAAGTTCACTGGACTAGACAAAGGATAATGAAGGGAAAGGAGGGGATGGGAATAGAAAGACAGTGGAATGAATGGATGTCATTTTCCTATGTTCATCTATGAACACACAACCAGTGAAACTCCACACCATGTCCAACCACAAGAATGGAATCCTAATTGGAATGGGTTGCACTCCATGTATATATGATATGTTAAAATATATCCTACTGTCATTTGTATGTAAAAACATTAAATAAAAACATCTAAATTGAACAATGACCCCTAGAAGCAAAATTTAATAAACATTACCACTTTCTCTCTCAGCAATCCTACTGCCAGAACTAGAGAGGACTTACAGAGGATGGGCTCATTTATCCTCCTGTATATTCTCAGCCTCTGATTGGAGAAATGAAAACTGAAATATAAAACACATTTCCCAGCATCCTTGGCAGTGAGGTGTGATCACGACTGTGTTTTGGCCAAGGAGATGAGGGTGGAAGCCACTGAGCCTCGAGCTCCTTGGTTCCTCCTCCTCCTCTAGGCCTCGGCAGCTGTCTTGAGAAGAACAGCAGAATGGGAAACAAGAAGGGTCCTGAGGTGTGATGGCAGGGTCAAGCAGTCACAACAGCCCAGACAGCATGCCTGAGCTATTATTTTATTTCCCAAGTGAAAGAAAAATCTCACTGTTTAGGGTGGTTTTATTTTCCCTAATAGAAGTTAAACATTCATTGGATTTCCTTTGTTCTCCTTTTTGTTCTTAGTTCCCAGGCTCCAGAAAAATGTAATCCAAGAGGACCAGCCACCAATATTACTAATTCCTCAGATCTCTGGGGCAGGGTTAGAGACGCACAGGAAACCTGTCCAGCACCTAATCTGACCCCTTGAGGCAGAGTTAACACTGATTCCTGCTCAGGATTCTCAGCCTCCCTGGAATATTCAAGAGAGTCTCTTTTCTCTAGATGCCAGCACCCAAGTCCAAAATCTCTGAGCTCACTTGACTTTCCTGACTACTGTACCTAGTACAAGCAAACTCTGATCAGAGTCTCAGCTCCTGCATTGATTTACCATGAGTGAGACCTCAGAAACCATGAGTGGCAAATAAACTTCTCCTTCTCTGAAACTGTTCTTATCAGGTCTTTTGGTCACAGTGAAAATAAAGCTGACACCAATGTACTGCCAATTTTATAAATGGCCTCTGACCCTGAGACGTGGCTTGGATCCCTGAACCTTGACTTCCCCCTAGTCATCCAAGGATTCAAAGATCATCTAGGGAGAGAGATGGGCTCTGCTCTCATTATATCTCCTATTAGGAGAGGCTTGTGTTTGTCTCCTTTTGGAGTCTCCCTGGACTGGGCAGCAGATCTGGATCCACTGCTTCCAGCTGCTTCTCCCTCTTGGTATTTGTTGAATGGTGGAGGTGAGTATGGAACAGGGGTGCTGAATTCAGGCTGGAGAGGAAGGAGTTTGGAATAGGAGAATGTGGTCTAAGGACATAGACTCTAATTAAGAAAATTTTAGGTGCACAAACTCAGTGACTTCCAGATGTGATGCAGTACACAGGATGCCCGTGTAATTGATGAGTAGACACCAGTCTCTAACTGGTTCAGCAAAATGCACACGTACCTTGTGAAGCTTAAGAGGAAAAGCACCACCTTCCAGAAAGTTTGGGCAGACTTTTGCTGGGCCATCTTGAGAAACTAGAGCTTCAAGCACATTCTGGGAAATTCTGGGTCAGCACAAAGTGAGTGGGAAGGAACAGAGAGCCCGTGATCCAGAACATGTCTCCTGCTTTCCACCTGAGTACCTGGGGAACTATCTGCTCACCCTAGTCCATGCTACCTTGCTACCCCCAGCTGTGCAGGGACCCTCCCTGGGTTTCCCCAGCTGAAGGTAGATTCCTACGGCCTCTTCTATAATTCCTCCGGTCCACATCTTTCTTCTGCACCACCCTGGAGGAGAACAGCTAAAACTGGGGGCTCACAAGGGGAAACAGGTGTCCACTTTAGCCCTAGATACCTCCCACGTGGGAGGGAGGAGGGGAAACTAGGGGCAGAGTGCTACTTTCAAGGCCTGAGGTACCAAGTCTCCTGGGAAGCCTTGAACTGGTATTTTCTGAGCTGGACAAGTAAGTCCCCAGGGCACGCTGGAGACCCCCTAGGCACAGTTGCTAATTTTAGAGGTGCTAGGGACCAGCACCACCTGAGCTCTGTGTCACCTTAGAAGTACCTACACTAAGGGTACCCCAGGTGCAAGGATCAGGCAGCATATCCCAGGATCCCAAGCTCAACTCAGGGATGAGATGATGTCCCCAGAGAAGAGGCTCTTCTGAGAGCAGTAGGGACTGCTGGAATCTCTCCCTGATGTGTTCTTTCTCCCTGCCTCCTGACCCCATCGTACAGGAAGTCACTTTCCACAGAAGTGGCAGCAGGAGGCCATGGACTGGGTACAAAGAGGGAGAGGGAAGAGGGTGCAGCCACAGCCCAGGCAACTGCAGGAAGCTCATGCCCTTCATGAGGCTGAGCTTGGAAACCATGAAGCTCTTCTCTGAGGCCAACGAGTCTTGGCTTCCACCTGTGCTGATAATCTGCCTCCACAGCCTCCCTGGCTGGGAGCAGCTTAGGGTCTGCTGGCTAAGGCTAACTTGGCCTCTTCCCTCCCCACATTCCATCCCTTCCACAGCTACTCTGCTACCTCCCAGGAGGGGAGCTGAGTGGATACAACAGACACCAGATGGCAAAGCCAAAAATTTACTCTCTGACCTTATAGACAGTTTTGCCAACTCCTGCTCTAGTGAAGTAGGACCATAGTAATACTCTATACTAAGAGTGACATTTGATATGCCAGTTAAACTAGTGTACTTAGTTCCTTGACATCAAACACCTTTGTGCTCAGGTAAAATGCTTCCTTTACTCTTGGTACTTTTCACAATGATAAACAAAGACAGCCGAGGTCGTCATCATTGTACTGGGGAGGGGAATTCACCTGCTGTCTTCTCTCCTCTCAGAAGTAACCAGTGCAACTGGAATTTGGCACCCAACTGGTAGTATCTATGAAAGCTGCTGATACCAAGATGGAATTGTTCTTGTCAGTTCTGGAACTGGGAAGTTATGCTTGATTGCTGGCCCAAGTTCTTTCTAAGGGTCTCCAAATTATTTATTCTCATTCTGCTGCCATGATTTGTGACCCTCCCCTGCTTTGCACACCTCGCTGGTATGAAAAATTTCTGCAACAATGTTTATCACTTTTTTTAAAGATTACAATTCAGTAAAAGATATTCTGGACACACTTACCCAGTAACCACACCTCCAGTAACCACTTGATAGGAACTCCTGTGGCAGGGGCCTAGACCATGAACTCTGCATCAAAGTAGCCTGTTCTCTCTCTGTGTGGTCAACTTTACTTTCAAGATTAAACATTTTTTCTTCATTGCCTGAGGTTCTGCCTTCCAAGTGGTCCGGTCTGTTGGTGATGCTTTCCATTGACTTCTTAATTTGGTTTACTAATTCCTTCATTTCAAGGATTTCTGCTTGGTTTCTTTTCAGAATCTATCTCTTTATTGAAGTGATTTTTACCTCTTAATTTTATTTCTGATTCCACTCTTTACATCATCCTTTACCTCACAGATCAGTTTAGGTACATTCTAAAGTTTTTCTCTGACGTTTCTTCTACTGTGGTGCCATTGGATTCTATTGTTGGTGCATCTTGGTTGGTTTGGGGTGATTTGTGCCCTTGTGTTTTCATGCTGTGTGTGTGTGTGTTTACCCATCTAGCAGTGTGGAGTTGAGGCAGTACAAGGTTTTTTTGTTTGTTTGTTTGTTTTGGTTTGGTTTTTTTTTTTTTTTTTTTTTTTTGAGGTGCCTAGGGATTGAACATAGGACCTTGTGCTTGGGAGGTAAGTACTCTACCAACTGAGCTATCTCCCCAGCCTGGCAGTACAGTTTCTACCTTGTAGACATATAGTGTGCCCGAAGGTTTCCTGTACCTCACCTTTAAGGGGGAGACAAATAATGACAGCAACCAATGCAAATAATATACAGCCTTAAGCCAAATAGCCCCTATTATGATGTCTACAGTTTTGTTGGAACAAATCAGACATTATTACCTTATGTGCATATATGATTCCACAACTGGTGTATACAGGGTACACTAGGAAAATGACAAGTTGCACTAAATTTATGTATGATGTCAAAATGCATTCTATGGTTATGTATAACTAAAATTTAAAAATTAAAAAAAAATAGCAAAGAAAGATGTGTGTTGGGATAGGAGGATCTCATGAAAAGAGAAGGGAAATCAGTGGAGGAAAGGAATCAGGGGAGGAGGGAAGGGCAAGGAGAAATACTTGGGAATGATATTGACCAAATTATAGAGTTATAGTGTGTGCATATATGAATACATAATAATAAGTCCTACATTATGTACAATGATAATGCACCAATAAAGAATCTGGAAAAAAGAAAAGCAGCCTATTCTCTAGAGTAGCAGTTTCTCCCTTGGCCTTTCAAATTGTTCCTTGCCTCAACTTCCTTGAAAAAGATCAGGGTTTACTTCAGCATTAGGACTTTTATGGCAATGCTTCCATTACCAAGTAAGTAGTTCAAACTACAAACTCTGCCAAATATCACTGTGCCACAAAATGGAAGGTTCACCCTCCAAGAATAATTCATCTGAATTTTGGTTTTGAGACATTTGATCATGACTGTGTTTCTGATCAGGGGAAGACTTATTAAAAGGCAACCCTCCACCTTCCTTTCATCTTCCAAGGGCTGGTTGTTTATGGTGCTTGCCATTTGGATATATCCCATAATTTTAGAATCCTTAGAATCACTGGGGTTTAAATTCCGTTTTTTTTTTTTTTTTTTTTTTTTTTTTTTTTTTTTTTTTTGGAGTGCTGGGGATTGAACCCAGGACCTTTTGCTTGTGAGGCAAGCACTCTACCAACTAAGCTATATCCCCAGCCCTCTTTGATTTTTTTTGAGAGATGTACATAGAACTTTTATTACAGCATACTATTAGACTTCTTCTTAGTCTTTTTCTGTAACTAATTTATAAATTAAATTTTATTGTGAAGTATTTTACCATTTGGGAAAGAAAAGTCATATACATAATGGGTTCAGTGCTCTCCATGGGATCCTGGAACAGAGCTCCCTCAGGTAAGAGGCAGCTACTGCAAGTGTTGTGTGCTCATGGGAAACTGTACTGGGGGAGGTTTCTTCCAAGCAGTGGGAATGCTTACAAAATTTTTAAACTAACCTGACTGTACTATGGAAATTTGCTACCTGTTTGCTTCTCATATATGATTTCCATCTCTTTTGTCTTCAAAAAACAAAGAAAACACTTTTTTTGTTGAGGTATAATTGACACACACACACACAAATCACATGAAGTATACAATTCAATGTGTTGACACATTAGCCCATGAAAGTACCACTGCAATCAAGATAATAAAATTGGCCTACTGCCCCCAACATTTCATTATCCAACTGTTGGATTTTTTTTCCACCCTATTAATTTCCTAGAATTTTACCTTAAATATAATCTTAGGGTATGTGTCTATTTTTTTCTCTTCTTTTACCCAGTATACAAATTTTGAGGTGCATCCATGCTGTACAGAATATTCACTCACTTTATCATTTTGCAGTGATTCATTGCATGGGTGCAGTGCAAGCCATCCATCCACCTCTGGATGGCCATCAGCTTGTGTAAAAGGTCAAGTTGATGCAAATAAAGCTGCTGTGAACATCTGTGCACATGTCTAATAAAGACAAGAGCTTTTGTTTCTCTTCTGTAAATACCTAGAAGTAATCAAACAGCAGGTGTATGTTTAACTTTTTAAAACCTATCAGAATGTTTCCAAAGTGGCCGAGCTATTTTGATTTTTTTGCCAGCTGTGTATGAGGGTACCAGTTTTTCATATCCTCACCAATTCTTCGTATGGGTCATTCTTCATTCTTTTATTTTCTTAAAAATTTTTATTGGTTCTTTATAGTGACATATGACCGTAGAATTTTTTATGATAGAATTGCACATGGAATATATCTTTTTTTTTTTTTTTTGGTGGCAGACATCATCTTTGCTTTTTGTAGACTTCATTTCATTGACTTTGGCTGGTAAGCAGGCAAATTATGGCAAAGAATGAGCAGACCACCGTGCAGGCAGAGGTGCATTTTTGTAGTGGCAAAGTTCAAAAACTTGCTTTAAAGATGTTAGATTCACTGAGACACTAATCTCAGTGAACCTGACAGAGTAGTAGAAATCTATTTAAATTGTAAATTCAGATTTAGTTCAACCAAGAATTCAACAGATATATAAATGCTGTAGGTAAAGCAACAATATCACAGAATAACATATAGGCATTAGAGAAATTGGGCAGGTATAATTTCCCGTTTGGCAGTCAACCTGTCACATTCACAATTTCTTGAATAACTAAAGGTTTAGAGTACTTACCATTAAAGAATCCTGAATTTTATCAAATGCTCTGTCCACATCTATTGAGATGACTGTATGGTCTTTACTCCTTTTAGTATGTAGATGTGCTACATAGCATCAAAAGATTGACATGTATTCAAACATCATTGCATCAGAGGGATAAACTCTACATGATTATTTGAATGATCCTGTTAATATGCAGTTAAACATTGTTAGTAATGTTTAAAAATTTTTACCAGTTTTGTTTTAATATTGGATTCCTATCATCTTTTTCTCCTCCTCCTGCTCCTCTTTTTCCTCTCTTTTTTGTACTGTCTTAGTTTGACTTTTCATGGTACAATATAACTCATAAAATAAATATGGAATTATTTTCTTCTTCATTTTTGAAGAGTTTGAGGAATTTTTAGAATTAGTTTGTATAATAATATTTCATGTGTTTACTCATTCGATATTTGGAACTTGGGCTGTATTCCTTGGGGATTTAACTTATTGGTAGGGATAAAACATCATCATTTGGAAATACTGCAAAGGCAGGTGAGGGTATATTGATACACACACATGATAATAGAGGTGAAGATACATCTATATCACCAGAGTGCAAAAAACTAAATTCAAACCCACACAACAAAGAGCAGAAAAGAGACTAACATAGACATCACGTTTCATCCACAAAATCGCGCTTATGCCTTATGTTCAGGGACTAGCTCTACAAATGAGCAATACATCCATGCAACTGGCTCCGGTGCAAAGGATTTACAATACCCTCAAACCAGAAAGATACTTCAACACTACCATAAATCATTGATAGAACACATTCTCAAACCTATTTATAAGAAATTAATCAGAGTATGTTAACAGGGAATGACCTCCAAATATGAGCTGTCTGAATAAGAAAGAATAAAACACAATGCACAATACTTTAAGTTTTTAATGGTTTAACACTTTAAACACAATTCAAAGAGAAGCACTAAGAGACAACAACCATACCTACTGACTATAGAGGAAGATAGGCAAAACATAAGGGATTACAAGGGCTTATTGAATTGATGATCACAGCGCCTCAAGAAATTACAGCAGTCACAGAGCTGGTCAGTGGTGGTGCTGGAAACTGAGTCCTAACTTCCCCATTCCAGGGGCCACGTTTGGTCCTAAGCTCACAGAGCCCGGAGGCAGTCTGCCTCTGCTGGTCTGGGCCATCAGCTGACCCTGGGATTGACTCTGAGTATGCTATGGCTGGCTGGGGTGGGAGCTAAGCAGAGAGGGCAGTTCGTAGCTGCAGGACAATGAGCCATCTGAGTCTGCCAAGACCACACATCATCTCCTTACCAGGGCCTGCCCAGCAGCTGAGCCCTGGTTCCCTGGCAATCACCCTGCAAATGTGTGTGTGGCTGACCTGGGAACTGTGGCCACAGGCTCTCACAGAGGTGAGTCAGGGAGAGCCTCTCAGCCACTCTGGGCTTTCACACATCTCCAGGCTGGCCCTCCCCTCATTCCCACTGAGCCACTCCATGCAGTGCACCCAGACCTCAAATTTATGTTCCTACTGAAATTCATATTAACCTGTTCCACCTGGAACAGCAGCATCTCTTGAAGAGGTTTGATTTCCCAGGGTAAGGGAATGGACAAGAAGCTGACAGGGCTGTCCTGAGAATGACGTAGGGGTCTTGTGGGAGAGGAGAGAGGAAGGGGTTGGTGTCCTGGACTTCCTTTCTTAAGGGGACCCTCTTCCCCTCAATCCCACCCCAGCGCCAAGCGCTTCCCGGGCTTGGGTTCAAAGAGTCACTGCCAGGGAGTTGTGCTTATTTCCAGTCTACACACACACCACCCACTGGGATGGTTTTATGCTTCGTGTGTACAAAATCCTCCTCAATAAGTCAAAGACACAGCGGGCAGAGTCAGGGAGTGTCCAGCCAGGGACTTTCTGACTTCTGCATTTCCAGCACCCCCCACAGGCTTCCTTTCTTTACTTTATTAAAGTTGAGGAGATTTCCCTAAAAAGACAACAGTCAAACAACATCACAAAGACCTTGTAGACCATTAACACCCCCATCCCTAACCTCTGTCATGAGCTAATTCCACTGCCCACCAGGCTCATGGGATGTCCATGAAAAAGGACTGGAGTGGGTTGGTCTTTTGATCTGGAGTAAAGGAACACTGGAACGGAGCTTTGGGCATCTAACTCCCAACCCTCTCTGAAGACAGGGAGACTGAGGTCATGTATAAAGGGGAGTAGTGACCACGTAAGTATTTGCTAACCTTGGAGGGTCCCAGTTTCACTCTTGTCCCCTGGTACTACCCGAGAAACAGGCTATAGCCAACTGTGCTAAAATCTTAGGCAGCTGAGCTGTCAGCCAGCTTCCTGTGAACAGCAGGGACATGGGGTTCGTGTGGAGGCTCCTTCACTCCTAGGTAAGATGGACAGAGGCCATTGTGAGACTCTCGGGAGAAGAGGTGTTCCAGGTGCTGAGATCTCTCAGCCAGTGCAGGGCACTCTCTTCCAAGCCTCAGGATGCTGGTCCCCGGGGACCAGGATCACTCACATCCACACGACCCTTCGCTGCAGTGCACACCATCACCAGGTCAGTGAGGAAGGTGCCAAGGACGGCATGGCTCCCCATGCCATCAGAGTGGTGGTGAAGGTGAGGCACAGACCCAGGTGCACATTTAAGGCCTGAAATCCCATCAGCTTGATTCCTGGACCCTCTACTCAGGCATCCCAACTGGAGCCACGGGGTGCCTCCCTCCCATTCCCTCTCTCTTTTCCCCTGGTCTGGCTTGAAGGACACCAAACACCCCTATGTCTCTAAGGTGATATCTTCACAAGCTCAAAATACGTGGTGCATGTCCCCACCTCTAGCCCCACACCCACTCTGAATGCAGCTCTTCCAGGATCTTGCTCTGGTCTCTTCTGCAGGCATCTCAAACACCTGGCAAAGGAGCCCAGTGCTTTACGAGGACAGCCCAGCTCTCTTGGTCTGGAGACCTCCAGCTGGAAAGGAAGATCCTGGTCTCATAACCCCCTGGAGTCCTTCCCTACCACAGGCTACCTACCACCTTCTGCTGCTGGTACTAACTCCTCTGGGCTCTCTGAGGGCTCATCTCAGGAATGGCCATCTTGGATATCCCCACCTGCCAGGGTCATAAAATGACTATTGAGACTTTTGTCCCCTCATCCCGTTATAATCCTGTCTCTCTGACTTCTGACCCAGGATATCTGGCTCACGTCAGCTGCTACAATATTCCTACCAGGTCCAGCGTGCTCTGGTGGTAGGTTGACTCTTGGGTCCAACTGTCACTTGGTGTGTCACCTTGAGCATGCGCGTTTTCCTCATGTGGATGTGAAGAACAACCCACTTCACAATGTGATGTGAAGATCACCCGCCTCACAGGTCTGCAGAGGGCTCAGTTGACACAAGTATCACTACTTTTGACATCATCCCTCTGAGGGAGGCCTGAGAGAGGCACCCCAAAATGCCTTTCCTCCCATGAGCCTCATAGCCACACTGTGATGTCTGCATGAAGGACCTGTCTTTCCTGTGTCCTGATGAGGAATCAGAGGACGAAGAAGGGCAATAACTGGCCCACAGTGACACAAGAGAAGCCAGGTCCTCCTGCAACCTGGAGACAATTTCAGCTGCCTTTACCATGCACCCCAGCCCCACCGCTGACCAGGGTGCCTTCCTCTGAGCTCTTGGTGTATGTCCAGGTGCCCAGCCACCGTGGAAGAGGGGCAGGGTGTCTCCAGCAGCAGGTGTGAGAACCTCCTGACTGTCCAGTTCCACTGAAATCCCTGTCCCAGGAGTCAGATTGGAGGCTATGCAAGGTGTCACTTCTCCAGTGATTCCCCCAAGGAACATACTTACATACAACTCTCTGCTCATTTATTTAGAAATTGTTTCCAAGGTGCCAACTCTAACAGGGAAAGGACTGAATAGGTGTCAATACATTTTCGTCTTCTACTTAGAAAGATAGGAGGCCTGATCAGAAAGAATCCACTACGAATCCATGAACCCCCTACATCTTTTGAAAATCGACCTGGAAGTTTTGTCACTGCCAGGTTGGGACCAGTGTAATGATCTTAAGACTAGTTAGTAATTTGAGCAATGGAAAGTGGGGGGAGGGGTTTATAGCAAACACAAAAAAATCTCTCCAAAGTATTATTAGGACGTGAGCTGAGCTGAGCTGGACCACCTGTCACAGATTTCTCTGATGTCCCTACTCTATTATAGGTAAGAGATCTTCTGTTTTCAATGATACAGTGAAGACTATAGAGGAACAGGGTTAGACTTCCTAGGGAATTTTGTCACTACTTTGCTAAAATCGGAGGCCTTATTTGCCACATACACAACAGTGTGATGGAACTACAAGTCAGTCGGATGGACCAGCAATGAAGTTAGAGAACTGCTGACTGTGCAGCCCGTGAACTGCCCAGCTGAAAACACTACACCCATTTGTAGGAACTCTTGTCCCTCAAGAACAAGCCTTCAATTTACTAATAGTCCTTCTAAGCTCACTTCTTTCTCTGTTTCTCAATATATTCACCCCATAGTGACAAATGCAGTTTGCCATGAGCAACCCCTGCTCATTTCATTGTCTCTGGCATATGACTTTTGACATTTTCCCCAAAAGATGGGGCAAAGGAAGGAGAAATTTAAGAAAGAAAGAGTGTGAGCTCAGACTCTTTTCATGTGAGAACCCAAAGGACACACACTAACTGCCTACAGGACAGTTTCTCACTGGTTTCCTCTGAATCCTAAGGGATCCCAGGGACTGGGGAAGGGAGCTCCCATTTGGATCAGCTGCCCTGCATCCCCACTTCAACTCCACAGCTGTTTTGACAGTTTAGATTTCAGTTGGGCAAAGAGTTCCGTCATGCCACAGGGTACAGCTGAAAGTCAGTTTGGCCAACCTCGTGTGCCTGACAGTTAACTGATTCCCAAGTGCAAATTCAGACCTGAGACCCTAGGGAGGATCAGACCTCTCCTACAAGGTGGATCCCATCCTGGGGGTCCTGACTTCTCAGGCCCTCCCCAGGGTCTATAAAGAGGCAGTGTAGGCCCCTTGTTTGGCCAGCTGTTCTTCTGGAGAGAGCAAAGCCACCTGGGTACTTCTCCCCGTGTCTTCTTCAGATCATGTGTTGGTGTGATCTGCAGAGCAGGGAGAATGGCCTGCAGGGAGAAGTTCCTTGGTACTGAGCACTCCAAGGGTGAGAAGGGATGAACCAGGTGGGGCAGGGTGAGCTGGAGCCCTGCCACTCAAGGTTCATGTGCATCAGCTGATTTATCCTTCCTGCATGACACAGATGTCCAGGAAGGCTCAGAAGGGCTCAAGAGAGGGACCCAGGGAGCAATACTCACAAGAAGAGGGATGGTAGCTAAACCCAAAGGAGCCGAAAGCAAATGAGGGCACCCCACGCACAGCTTGACATCGACCCTGCGTCTGCGACCTGATGAAAGGGCTTAGGCATCGTCCAGGTCTTAGACCACAGCCTACAATCCTAAGAGCTGACCAAAGCAGACGCAGAACACAGATCTCTAGAGAAAAGCTTCTGGGCCTTCGTAGAGCTGACCCTGGCCGCCTCCATCCAGTGCTCCACCACCCTGTCACTGTCCCCAGCTTTCATGCTGACATCCCCAAGGCGGGTAGAGATGACACAGTTGGCCACATTGTTGAAAGGTCCAGCGCCGGCATGGAGAGCAACTGCCAGGTGCTCTTTGCCCTTCTTGTGCCACGGGCACCACACAGAGAAGAGGCAGCCACGGGGCAATACCTTCTTGAAGAGCTCCTAGGGAGGAGGGCCCAGCCTGCCCCAGCTAGAGCCTGCGGCCGCACACACTCCCAGGAAAGTGACTGTGCTCTGAGTTGGAGATCAGGAAGCTTAGATGTGGATGGAGACTTCCACAAGTAGCTGGGATGCTTCCCAACTCCTGATGACCTGGGACCCAGCACTCTTGTGAAAAAGACGTGCACTTCCTCCCAGGCCCTCCTCACTCACTTTCAGATACAGAAACCTTCTCAGTCTTGCTAATGCCCAGGGGGCACCTTCTGCACAACCTCCTCAGCCCTCTGGTCCTCCTTCCACTGGGATGCACGTTCCCTGTGGCAGCTGTAACTAAGCAGGGTTCGTGTGATGGTTGGTGGATGTGTGGATCTGCCTGCACTTTAATACTCTCCCCACCGAATGGGCCGAGTAACTGCACTGTTCCCTATCTATCCCATCCCAAATGAAGCTGGTACTCTTAGTGTCCCAACTCTAATGTCTGCCTAGGGACAGGGAAAGCTTGGGATCAAGAATCTAGTTCAGGTTCAGGAACAGCTAGGATTGGTGCATAACACTGTAACCTGGTCTAATGCTATTGGGGCCAGGGGAATGGTCTGCCCCCTGCTACCCTGAAGAGCTCAGCAGCTCACCACATTCATCAGAGTGAAATGCTCTGACAGCAGCTTTGGTCTGGATCTTTTCGGTCACAGAAAAGGGGCAAAGGGTTTTGGTGCTGATGTTCCCTATAGTAGAGTCATGAGAGGTGGCTCCTTCCCTGACGCTGGCACAGGTTCCAGATCTGATCCTGGTGCTGACTCTACCTGGGATGGAACACCTTGTACTGCAGGTGATCTGGCTGCAGAGTAGACCCTGCCTTTGCCAGTGGTTCTGGAGCTGGCTCTAGACCAATACTGCAAAAGCCTGTTGCTCATGGAGCTGAAAGAATAGAAGGGTTCACCACTGTTACTTTCTGAAGAGCTTTTGAAACACTAAATAAATCTCAGTGTATTGGAGGGAATTCCAGCCCCCAAATAAAATCCCCAGTTTTTCAGATTGTAGTGCACCTTGGCATCTGTTTCTGTCTCAGTGTACTCTGTACAATGCTTTGAGCCAGAAGAATGTGGACCGGAAGCTCCAGGGTTGCTCTAGTCAAGGTGACCCGACATAGGCCACCTTAAGTTTGAACACAGCAATGTGTGGTGGATGACATTTCTGTGTGCACCACCCTGGCAAGGTGCCAAGATGAAAGAGCGAATGCTGGGGATAGATGAGTGAGCAGCAGAGGCAGAGGCCTGGTCTTTCCTTCCAAACTGTCTGTGCAAGAGTCCACTGTGTGGATCTGAGGCCCTGGTCCTGACACTCCATGTCGACAGGAAACACCTCCTGTGTTTGTCTGGCCATAGCAGACCTGGTCAGCAAGGCTGCCTCAGACAGTCCCAGGTCTCAGCTTCCCACTGACTTCCGTTTCCAATGAAGAGGGCGTACAGTTATAGGCACCTGAGCACTAGATGCCAGGCTCCAGGCAGCTCTGTGAGCAGGCTGCTCATCATTGCTCCAGTTTGGGGCCCCCTGGTGCTGTGGCTGGGATGAATGGATGTGCCATGAAGCAGGACAGGCAGAGCTGGGAACATATTGTGCTGAAGGTGAGAATTTCAGGTGCTAGCTCTGAGTCCCATGCTCCCCTCTCCTCTGCAGCAGATCTGAGTCCCTATTTGAATTCCTCATCCTTCAGGACTAACCTCCAAGACTTCAGCTTCTTCACAGAAATCATAATATATACTGGTTTTTCTCTTGTTCCCTCACCTGCACAGCCTATAGATTTTTCACTCTGGGTGACTTCTCTGAATCCAAGGTCGACACACTTTTTAGCTAGTCCTGGGATCCATCAATCTGGTCCTAAGATGGCAGGATGCCTTTACACTTCTGGAAAGTCAGGAAGGCGTCAGAGATAATTATTGTATGGACCTGACCTCCTTATGAGGTCTGTGAATGTCTGACCCACAGACAGAATTAAATCCCAGGTACCGTTTTCCACTTTTTTTCAGTGAATTACATTGTGTCCAGAAACGTAACTGAGCAAAATAGTGATTTGTCTATATGCATGTGCTGCATAAATGACCCATAAACAACACCTTGAGTGGACGTGGGGGTCCCCTGCTATAACCCAGGGATTCCTATACAGGCTATGTTAAGGATCACACAAGAATTTCTTCTACATAACTTAGGAGAATTCCCAAAACTAATGATTAGAAATCATGGCAGCTTTCTAATGTGTTTTCCCAAACACTGATTGGTGGACATAGGTTGAGATCATGACAGAATTTCTTTAGTGGGGGCATAGAAAAAAATAACAATAATAAAATGAACAACTACATCCTGACTTGAAGCTCTTTCTGCACAGACAGGTACTAGGTACCCACTTGCCACATCTTATGTCCTTTTGTCCTTATAAAAACCCCATGGATATTTGGCAGAAGTACTACTGTGACGTTGAGGGGACAGGCACTCACCAGGGAAGAGTAGATCCTTGAAATATGGGATGATGATAAAATCCCAGTAGGGGTACAGAAAGTGGGTGAAACAGGAGCTGCTCTGTTCTGGAAGGATGGAGCCAGGGACTACACCAACTAGTCCCTCGTGCCTTCTGGAGAGTTTGCATCATTCCTTTAGCTTCTGGCTCAACTCTCTGTCACATTAGAAAGGACAAGAGGGGACATACAGTCAGTGGCAGCACCATGAACCACCAGAGGGTTACATCTAGCATTTAGACAAGACTCAAACTGTCCAATCTGTGACAGTGGAGGATGTGAGTGTCCATGGGAAAAAGTGTTCTAAGGTTCCAAAATAACATTTGAGGAGGGTGGTGGGGGGCAGAAAATGATTAAGTCATTAGGAAATGTGACTCCCCAACCAGAACTTGAAGGAAATGAGTAGGACTCCCGTGTGGTCTCCACTCCGCTGCTGTGGGACCTGTGAAGGGATACACTTTGGATGGAACGTCACAAAGACAGTGGTGTTTGCCTCCTCTTCTCCTCAGGCAGCTGGTGGCCAAGAGGCTCACAGCCCAGCCGTAGGTGTTATATATAAACACCAAAAGAGAATAAGATTTACTTTCTAGATCACTTGTGTTTTGTATTCATCACGCAAGTAAGACCTAAGTTGTCCTGAAGACAATCATCAACCCTCTGTCACACTGGCCTCTGAAGCTAATGCTGGTTGTGTTTGGCAGTTAGCATCAGATGGGCCTCCTAGAAAGAATGCCCCAGGTGGAGGATTCCAAGCGGAGAGTGCTGGGGATGCTCTAAAGACTGCTGCCACGCAAGCCTGCCAGGCAGGACTGCTCAGGGGAAGGGTGAACACAATGATGTAGGCAGAACTGAGTCCCGGCACTCCATGGGGATCTCCAGAGCTGGGGCGGCCATCAGTGTTGTCCCAAAAGGAGACCATAGGTCCAGAAATTTATATCCCCCCACAAAGTCATTTCCCAGGCCAGGGCTGTTGTCCCTCCTGTGGGCATCTCCTATGTGGCACCACAAACCAGTGAGGAGCCAACGATCAACGTTCCAGTCCCTGGGGATGGATGAACTGGTCCCAGACAGACAACTAGGTCTAGGTCTCAACATTCCTCCATCTTTCTACTCCCTGATACTTATTCTTCAGAGCCTCACAACCCAGGACTTCCCTGGGATCTGCCTCAAACCCTCATGGGATGCATAGACTCAGCTTCCACAGTTCTGTTTGATCTACAAGCGGCACTGTGTGAGATCCAGGCACTTCTGCCCAGATGCACGCCCACTCAGCTGTGGGGCCGTGCAGGGCTCCAGAGCAGGCAGCCCTCAGCTGAAGATGCTGATGTGGTTCCTGCAACCAGGAGGAGCCACGTGTGCAGCTATAACGAGGAGACATCTTAGTCTCTCCAGGCAGCCAAGGCGGAGCTCCACAAGGTGGATGTTCAGTGTGAAAGGCTCCTATCGAGATGGGAGCCCAAGGAGAGGCTGGGGAGCAGCTGAGAACCTCTGCTGATCTCCATGAGGGCAAAGCGAAGGCCTTCTAACACACCTAAGTGGAAGGCTCAGCGATGGGGGGAACGGTCACATCATGTCATTTGGGGAAACTCCTCAGCATGAAGTTGGTTGATAGTGAAAGTCAGCCCAAACTAGAACTGGTTCTAGAGGACGGTAACCACTATCTACTGGGAAATATTTCCATAGCCTTCCTGTCCATCATGTTCTTCATTCTCCTTGATTGCTAGGAAATCAGTTTCCTATCTTTGGGGAAATCTTTGTTACATTTGTGGGTCATCTTTGTTAAAATGACCCACAGTTATCATCTCCACCAGCAGCAGCAGCACTATCGGGTTCCCTGACACTTCCTTTCATTACTTTTGTGTTTCTTCATCATTTCCCTCAACCTTTAATGAAAGGGTGGTACTAAGAAGAACTTCATCTTCAATAAAAAGGACTTTTGTCATTGATTTTTGTCACTTGACTCTGAGTTCAATCATGAGTTGAGCCCATGAAAATATTTTGCCTGTAATTTTATCATTACGGGTCACTGAAATTTTTGTAAATTGAACTTCTCTTTGAAGGAAACAAATTTTCCAAAATGAATAAAAAAGGCCAGTCTTCACTGGATGT
Organism: Sciurus carolinensis; assembly: GCF_902686445.1. Lineage (NCBI taxonomy): Eukaryota > Metazoa > Chordata > Mammalia > Rodentia > Sciuridae > Sciurus > Sciurus carolinensis. The sequence continues at coordinate 65,826,919 of NC_062229.1, read as the reverse complement.
TTTTATTTTCATCCATTTATCTCACATTTTCACATGCTGCAGGAATGGCAGAAGGAAAAAGAAAGACACAAAATGCATCTGGTTGTAAAAGGGACCTCCTGGGGTTTCAGGGACAAGGTTTTCTCTTCCTGTGGTATGCCCTTGCTCCCCCATTGCCTTTCCTAATTCTCCATTTCCATCCTGGGGTATCAAAACCGTGAAGATGTCCACTGCCAGATGTGCACTGAAGTTGGCCACACAAGCACAGCGTGAAACTACTGAGTTGTCAGCGAGGAATTAACGGAAATTTACACGCTCCCCCATTTCACATTCAGTAATCACAAAATGTCACAGCTGGATTATATTTATGTAATTTACTTTTTTTTAAACCCAGGGGCACTCTACCACTGAGCTGCCTCCCCAGATGTATTATTTTTTGAGACTGGGTCTAGCCAAGGTTCTGAGGCTGGCCACAAACTCAGGATCCTCCTGCCTTAGCCTCCCTACTCTCTGGGCTTACAGGTGTGTGCCGGGCACCTAGCAAGTGATGACCTACTGTAGCCCAATTAACTACATGTAATGGGAATAAAACCAAGAAAACTGAAAAGATTCATTCAGAGCTCCTATATAGCATTTCCCAGCATTTTATGATACCAAAAGAGATGATATAATTTCATGATGCTATATCAATTAATGACCAGATAAAATCCTCAAATTAACCAGAAGTGTGACTTTAGCAAAGTATAATGTCTCTGTGGGGGGTGGCAAGCCTCGTCCACTTTAGAGAATACCTCAGAACCTTTGCTCTCCTTAAAACTTCATGTGCCTCAGAACTCAGCTTTCTACTTTGGAGTCAAATTCCAAATTGGGGCAGAGAGTTTATGCTACTTATGTAATAAAATCATATCTTGCTGAAATTCTTCATTTAGACATACTGTGGATATTCTGTCACCATGTAGTTGAGGATTCACTTTCTAGATCAGAAGCCATGGATCTTATAATTATTAGCTCTGCAACTATAACGGCTTCAGGGACAAGTCCTCTGTCCATTTTGATTTCTTCTAGCTGTCCTTAACAGCAGAAATACTCGTCTTTTTATCTGAGTCATAGGATTCGTTTCCCTGGAGCAGTAATCCTCAAATCAAGGGTTGTTGGATTGCTAGATTTAGGAACACGTCCAATACCCCATTTCCAATCTGGGCTTATATTTTTTCATGTGTGTATGAACGTCATGGTCCTCTTTCATTTCTTCTACAACTACTTCTGGGATTCTTACTTTCTACTTTCCATATTATGAAAATTCTCCTTTGTAGCTGAATATGGGGGCTCTCCACTCCTGTGCCTCTGGAGGTGGAGGCCGGAGCATGGCAGGTTCCAAGGCCAGCCTCACAACTTAAAGGGACCTCATCTCAAAATCAAAACTAAGGCAGCTGGGTAGCATGCCCCTTGGTCAATCCCTAGGCCCAAAAGCAAGAAGAACAAGACAGCTCCTCTGTATTAAAGCATTTTCCCTTTCTGCCTTCTTTTTATTTTCACAGTCTACCTTATTTCCCCTAAATAGAGCTTAGACTACGACCTGCAAACACATTCTGGGGACAGAAGAGCACCAAAGAGATGAGACAGCTGCAGGACTGGGCCAGGTTCGGGACTTGTCTGAAATAGCACAGAGACAGACCTTCCGTCTTTTCCCCCCTCACGACAAGAGTATCATTTGTCCAATTACCAGGTATTTCTTCAAGTTTTTCCTCCTTTAGAGTGATCATGAAGTGGCTCTTCTTCAGGACCAATAGTAACGTTGATTTTTTTTTCCCTAATTCCACCGAGCCTGCGCTGCAATGGACTCATGGGGAGCTGCACATTATTTTTCCACCCCGATTTGCCTTACGTGGTGAACAGTCCTCCGTGGTGAACAGTCCTCCTGCTCTTGCACATAAGGACGTTTTGAATGGGCAGATCTGGCCTCTCCACCATGGTCTTCACTCATGGCTGGTTCTTGAGACATTTTTTGCAGAGGTATAAGTGGAAGACTAGTTTGCATGGTTTGATGCTCAGATTTCCTTTCTATCACATGTCTCTAAAATAACTTTATCCTTAGGTAACTGTTTTGGGCAGCTTTTTTGCTGCTGTGACTAAAAGACCTGACCAGCACGATTGTAGAGAAGGGAAAGTTTATTTGGTGGCTCACGGTTTCAGAGGTTTCTGTCCATAGTCCGCTAGCTCCATTCCCCAGGTCTGGAGGTGAGCTGGAAAGAACATGATGGTGGAAGAGGGGAAGCAGCTCACGTAAGGATCAGAGAGCAGAAAGAGAGAATCCACTGGCCAGATACAAATTACATACCCCAAAGGCAGGACCGCCAGACCCTCTTCCTCCAGCCACGCCCACCTGCCTCCAGTCACCACTCAGTTAATCCCATCAGGGATTCATTCACTGACTGGGTTAAGGCTCTCACAACCCAGTCATTTCTCCTTCAAACCTTCTTGAATTGTCTCACACGTGAAATATTAGGGGAAATATTACATCCAAACTATAACATCCCGTCCTTGGCCTCTAAAAGCTTACAACCATTTCACAATGCAAAATTCATTTAGTTCATTTCCAAGAGTCTCCATCACCTCAATAGTTCCAAGATTGCCCAAAAGTTCAAGTTGAAATCTCTGAGACTCAGGGCAAACTCCCATCATATCCTGAGTGCCTGGACAAATCAAAAGTAACTTAAAAGTATCCAGTATATAAAGATACAGAGAAAACATTTCCATTTAGAAACATAGGACATAGAATACCTGGGCATGGTGGCACATGCCTGTAATCCCAGTGATTCAGGAGGCTGAGGTAGGAGACTGAGGCAGGAGGATGAAGAGTTCAAAGTCAGTCTCAGCAATTTCCAGGCACTAAGCAACTTAGTGAGACCCTGTCACTAAATAAAATATAAAATAGGGCTGGGGATGTGGATCAGTGGTCAAGTGTAATTCCTAGTACCCCAAAAGAAAAAATTAGGGCATAGAAATAAGGGACAGGACCAAAGAAAGACTGAAATCCAGCTGGGCAAACAAGTCCTACAGTTCTGTGTCTGGCATCTGAAGCACATGGCACATCATGTTCTATCCAAAGAGTTTGTTGGTTGCAGGCCCGGGGGCCCTGCTGTTGGCTTCTCTGCTTCCAATTCCTGCAGCTTTCCTAGGATGATGTCCCATATTAGTGGCATTTCTTAATCTCAGGTGTCTCCACTGCAGCTTTGGCTTCTTCCTCACATCTCCACACTTTGTCCCCTCAGTGGCTGCCCGCAGGGACTCCGACCCTGCTGCACTTTGCCTGGCTTCCCAGGTCTTCCTTTGAAATCTTGGTGGAAGCCTCCGCGTCCCCCTAACCCTAGCTTCCTGCATTCCTGCAGAACTTGCACCATGTGGTTGACACCAAGGTCTCTCGTCATCTCCAGCAAGAGCCAAGCTTCCAGAGAACCAGGTTGCAATAGCCTCTGAGTGCCTGGCTAGCTGAGCACGTTGAAAGAACTTCCTAGGCTCTCTTGAACAAGAAGGGCACCCCAGCCATCTCTTCTAGGGAGATTTTTTTACTTTTACTTCCTTGAGTCGGAAATGGATATGATGCTGCCAATTCCTGAGATGCCTGCAAGTCATCTTTCTTATTGTCTCTGGGTATCTTTAGCATTTCTTTAGTGGTGGTAATATCTTGAACAACTGGTCCTAGCCCTGGTTTTCTAGTTCTGATCTTTCAAGTCCAAGTTTTTCAAATCTTTCTGTGCTGCTTTCTGCTCCTGATTATCACAATAAATTTGGCTAAAAGTTGCCAACAACACCCATGCCATTGACTGAATGTTATGCTGTCCAGAAATTTCTTCTGCCAGATTAAGAAGTCCATCATTTTAAAAATCACCCTCACAAAAAGTCTCAGGACACAGGCAAAATACAGACTAACTTCCCAATCAGAACATAACACAAATGGCTTCTAGTGCAAATTCCAGTAGCGTCTCCTTTTCCTCTAAACCCTCGAGTCCTGTCTTCACTGTCCAGAGTCCAGTTGGCATTCTGATCTTCTGAGTTCCCACCAGAATCAGCCAGTAAGCTTCACTTACTACAATCTGAAGTATTTCTAGTTTGCACTGCTAAACCTATCAAAATTTCTCCCCCAAATTCCAAAAAGCTCCAAAAGCTTCTGAACTGCATGGTCAGGTTAGTCACAGTAACAACCCCACTCTTGTTACCAATTTCTATTTAGTCAGTTTTTTTTTTTCACTGCTGTGACTGAAAGACCTGACCAGAACAATTTAGAGGAGGAAAAGTTTATTTGGGGGCTCACAGTTTCAGAGGTCTCAGTCCATAGACAGCAGGCTCCATTCCTCAGGGCTCAAGGTGAGACTGAATATCATGGCGGAAGAGTGTGGTGGAGGGAAGTAACTCACATGGTGATCAGTAGCAGAGAGAGACTCCACTCGCAAGATTCAAAATATATACTGACCCACCTCCAGTCACACCCTACTCACCTTCAGTTATCATTCAGTTAATCCCATCAGGGGATTAATTCTTTGATTGGGTAAAGGCTCTCATAATCCACTCATTTCTCCTTGAAACCCTCTTGCATTTTCTCACATATGAGGTTTTGGGAGACTCCTCACATCCAAACCATAATAATAACCAAAAGGCTTTTGGTTATATGACAGTGCAACATACAACATAAGATGATGATAATTTTAGGCATCTATATGGACTATGTGCATTAAGTCCAGTTGTAATATAATGTCCACCAACCACATTGGACAAAATAATTTTAATAATGTTTGCAAATTTCCTGCAGTGAAATGAAGTAAGGGAGAAAGTATTGTTTGTACCCTACCATGAAAGGTGCCATTCTGGAAGGTATGATTCTCTCATAGGCGGTTGGGTTGATTTTATGACCTGATTCTCTCCCTCAGTGACCAGGGTCACTCCCCATCATGTATGACCACAAGAGTGGGAATCTAATAGAATAAGTTATGCTTTATGTATGTATATTCTGCCAAAATACATTCTACTGTCATGTATAACAAAAAATAAATACAAATGAAAACAAATTTAAAATTTCACATACCTGTAAAGGTTAACTGGGGTCCAGCTATAAGGGTTAAGGGGAGAGCTAATAAAGAGGCAAACACACAGGATGGCCAAGAGCAAGAAGTGGCTTCCTTGGTAAAGCCAGTCCAGTTTATTATCTCTTCCAGGGTCACATCAAGTTACCTAGGTTACACAGTACAGTTAGCTTTGTGCATGTGCAGATCACATAACTTGCTTGCTTCTCCGAGTCCACTAGTACTGAAGGTTATTATAACAAGATAATGTCTCCAGGCCTCATGGACAGAGGAGTTGCACAGCATCTCTAAGCCATTCAAACAGAGCGCCTTTTGTCCTGAGGAGTGTGCTCGACTGGAAGGACTTTCGCTCTTCTCTACATTGACTGACTTGAAATCCCTGCGCGCAGGGATTAATTTCAGTGCCATCAAGTTCTTTCTGACCACATTCTGATGTCATTTCTAAGTGTGGTTCTTTATATATTGAATGAAAACAGACTACTTATAACAGTTAGGTAAAAGCAGTAGTCGTTATAAAAATAGATGGAAAATAACAATTAACAATAATTTTTACCTTCCCCATTAAGAATTTAAATGAGTTGATCTTTAACTGAATATTCACTTCTTTAGGAAATATTTCTAATTCTCCAAAACTTCCACAAATCACCTGGGGGTTGCAGGGGCACCACATATCCCTAGGGTCAAGGCATACAAATGAAGTCAGAATTAAAGACAGGAAGTTAAGATAGATAGGTGATTGAGTCGAATCAAGGAAATGGAGGCCAGTTTGAATCTGGGAAGCTGGAGACCACCCCTGGGAGACTGGAATGTCACTGTCTCCAGAGCCCTTTAATTTTCAAGATCACCTGCCTATACTACCCCGCCCAAAAGGTTGCAGACAGGGAGTTGTTAATCAATGCTCCTGAGCTACTTCCTGCCTGGATCACTCCATTTGGCCCTTCCCCCTGCCCATCTACTTTCCACCTTTTGGCCATCCCACCTGCATCTCTGGGCCTAGTTACGTAGGCAGGAAGGAGAGAGATAAATGGGGAGGGAACAGGAGGACAAAGGAAACTTTAATCTCTAAAATGGGCAGGACGTTCTCACTTCTTGGGATACCAGAACACCAGCCATGGCCCCCTCGTCCCTCCCGGGAGAAGTCTGTGTTACTACCTTTAAGTAAAACCTGCTCTATATGCTTGCCTGGGCGTGCTTCTCTAATGTTCAAACCTTTAACATTTGAGGAAGCAGAACTCATCAGTGATAACCAGCAGTATCACAAACATCTTGGATATTCATCCATGGAAAAGAAAAAACCCTCAGAACAAAATTAAAACACCACAGAAACATAAATTCACATGGTACCCTACTGTTTACCTCGTAATATTAACTTTTAAACAACCAAGTGTGCTGTTCTCCATTAATGGTTTCCAAAATTACCATTCCCTTTTTTTAACACCTTCATCTGTGAATATTGGGTTCCTTCCCTCTGAAGCTTTTTCACCCACTGTTCTGACACATGTCCTGTAAGCCTGACTCTGCTATGTGAAGTCCTCCTTAAGGATGGCCATCTTTCCCTAGAGAAACTGCTGTACCTTTCCTTGTGGCTGTCTTAGAACTTCATTGATTTTTTTCCACTCTGTCTTTACCCCTTTAATTGCAAAATATTCCTTTACATGTCTCCCTTCTTGCTTCTGCATCAGAGGGAGCCATCCTTTAAATCACCTTTGAATAAACAGAATTTATTTGTTTCCATATTTATTGAGGAACTGCTAAGTGCTAGGGACCCGGGTTTAAAGAGTGTAAATAAGGAGTCATGGTTGGCTTTCCTCAATGCCATGTCTGAGCTGAGAGCCCCCGAGTGGGGTTATCCATACAGAGGACAGGACAGGGAGAGAGCAGGAAAGGAGGACAAGCAGTACTGCATGGAGCTACGCATTTGTCTAAAAATACAGGGGTTGGCGAGGGCGGAATAGCAGTTTGGTAATACCAGAGAACAAGGCACCCAACTCTGTGACCCAGATAGCCCACTCCTCTGCATATACCCAAAGGACTTAAAATCAGCATACGATCATGATGTAGCCACAACAATGTTCAGAGCAGCTCAATTCACAATAGCTGAGCTATGGAACCAGCCTAGGTGCCCTTCCACAGATAAATGGATAAAGAAAATGTGGTACACATACATTATACTCCAACAAAGCTATGGGATTGTGGAACCAACCTAGATGCCCTTCGATTGATGAATGGATAAAGAAACTGTGGTATATATATAGATATATATATATACAATGGAATATTACTCAGCCATAAAGAATAATAAAATTATGGCATTTGCAGGCAAATGGATGAAATTGGAGAATCTCATGCTAAGTGAGATAAGCCAATCTCAAAAAACTAAAGGACGAATGATCTTGCTGATAAGCGGATGATGACACATAATGGGGGTTGGGAGGGGAGCGAGAATGGAGGAAGGAGGGACTGTATAGAGGGATAAGAGGGGAGGGAGGGGAGGGAGGGGTGGGAGGGAGAAAAAAATAACAGAATAAATCAAAAACTATTACCCTAGGTAAATGTATGATAACAAAAATGGTATGCCTCTACTTCATGTACAAACAGAGAAACAAGATGTATCCCATTGGTTTACAATAAAAATAAATTTAAAAATAAAGCTATGGGAAGAAAATATTCGAATTTCAAAAATAAAAAAGAAAGAAAGAAAAGAAACAGATACCTAAAGAAGCTTCTGCTGGAAGTGAAAGAGAAACATTAAACATAGCACAAGATGGGTCATTATAGAATGTATATTCACCAATAATACACCAAGACCCCTGTGGGCATGTGCAGACTGAGACATCAACAATGAGTAACCTGGCTTCAAAGCACAGAATTTCTGCTGTACCCCGCCACACTGTGTCTGGTTCTGAATCTCAGGCAACATCACATTCTAGTTCTGGCTGTTGTTCCTCCATCCCAGTCTAGTCACCTCAGCAGCGGCCCTGCCCTCCAGTGGAACTTACGGTGATAACCGGTTGGCATCACAAGCAGCCAAGTCTCGCTACGCGGATTCTGCCACAACAAGGAGTTCCTAAGGATGGAGGCTTACTAACCTGTTTTCAAACACACATGTCTCTGTTTCAATCTCGTGAAAAAGAAACCTTCCAGGACAGTCAGACACACTGAAGCCCCACTCAATCACAGGCAGCTTTCATGAAGAAAGATGTGCCAGAGAACAAATTGGAAAGGAAGGACACAAATGAAGGAAAATATTCAAACATACACGTGCAAGACACAAACATAGTCAAGGGCGTAGAGAAGGCAAAAAAATGTGAATCAGACTGCTGACAAAGTTTGAACTATAAAATATTTGTGGAGAGAACTCAAGGCCCTGGTAGTAGAACAAGAAAATTCAGAAATTCAGAGACTGATAACAGAAGTGGAAGCATGTACGTGTGGCCTTCCGGCAGTAAGTGGACACACAAATCTTCAAGGTGAAGTAGCAGTGGTCATGCAGTCATTGAGAAGTGGAAATGATCCGTTGCAAAGGCAATTGAAAATCTTGAATCGGCAACTCAGAGAACAATAAAACACGCGAAAGGCCTGTGGTCCTAGGAATGCAACTGTGCATTGTGTTCCCTTCAATCATTGAACGCAACTGCAGGAGTCCCTCAAGCGTCAGGAATTACTACAGAGTAAAAATGAAGAGTTTTTAAAAGTGATTGAAAACCAGAAAGATGAAAACAAAAACTCTGCTAGAATAGTTAAAGACAAAGACCAACTGCTTCTTGAAAATAAACAGCAATTTGACATTGAGAGAATATGAATAAAAATTGAATTGGAGCCGGGTGCAGTGGCCCATGCCTGAAATTCCAGCAGCTCAGGAGGCTGAGGCAGGAGGATTGGGAGTTCAAAACCAGCCTCAGCAACGGAAAGGCCCTAAGCAACTCAGTGAGACCCTGTCTCTAAATAAAATACAAAATAAGGCTGGGGATGTGGCTCAGTGGTTGAGTGTCCCTGAGTTCAATCCCTGGTACCAAAAAGAAAAAAAAAATTGAGTGCTTTCTTTTTTTAAGATTAGAACTTGGCTGTATCAAAGGTATATTTTGAGCTTCCATAGAAAAATAACTTTATATTCTTACTTATATATGAAATAATAAATTTTATATATAATAAACTTACTATTGGAATATTTTGATGCTTTGGAGTTTATAAAAACAAGTCACCTTAAGAAATTCATAATCTCTAAGACAAAAATGTTTTAATTTAGTACTTATCAATTAGAGTTCTTTTACTAACATTTAACTGCAGGGTTAAAGGTTCAGATTAAAAGGAGAGTCTCTGGAAACAATTATTATATTCAAACCAGTTTCTTTTCTGTTTTAGGACAATTCTTTGTTTCTTAATGATATTGTTTTTTGTATGGAATATTCTGTGCTACAGGCCAGTGCTATTAGTGAGATGTACACACATTTCTTTTACAAGAAAAAGTGCCAGTTAATGCCACTTTGTAAAACACATTGATAATATTCTCAATCAACATATAGTTTCTAAAAATCCTTGGTGTTTTATTTTTTTCCTGAATGCATGTTCTATGGCCTTTAAAAATTAAGTCAGATTGACAAATGCTAACAGCTAAGTTTCACTTTTGAAAATTTGTTGTTTTTATTTTAATAAAAAGAAATGTTTGGGTTTTTTATCCTTACTCCCCAAAACAAAGGATGGGAACCACTGAAGTTCAAAACACTAGAAAAACTAGGGAGAGTAGGAACATACCACAACATTGAAAAAGCTATATGTGCTGAATCCAAGGCCAACATCACTCTAAATAGAGAAAAATTGAAAGCATTCCCCCTAAAAACTGGAACAAAACAGGGATGCCCTCTTTTACCACTTCTATTCAACATAGTCCTGGAAACCCTAGTCAGAACAATTAGGGAAAAGAAAGAAATTAAAGGGATATGAAAAGGAAGAGCTCAAACTATCCTTATTTGCCAATGACATGAGTCTATATTTAGAACACCCAAAAAACTCCACCAGAAAACTTCTAAAACTCATAAACAAATTCAGAAGGATATAAAATTAACACATAAATCAACTGCATTCCCATACGCCAGTGATGAATCCGCTGAAAGAGAAATCAGGAAAACTATCCCATTAAAAATAGTCTCAAGAAAATAAAATACTTGGGACTCAATCTAACAAACGAGGTGAAAACCTCTACAATGAAAACTACTGAACACTAAAGAAAGAAACTGAAGAGAAGACCTTAGGAGATGGAAAGATCTCCCATGTTCTAGGATAGGCAGAATTGATAGCCAAAATGGCCACACTTACCAAAAGTGTTATACAGATTTAATGTCATTCCCATGAAAATTCCAATGATATTCTTCATAGAAATTGAAAAAGCAGTTGGAAAAATGAGAGGCCCAGAATAGTCATAGCAAACAAAGCAGGAGGCATCATAATAGCAGACCTTATATTATACAGAGCTATAGTAACAAAACAGCATGGTATTGGCACAAAAACAGACCAATGGAACAGAAGAGAAGACACAGAGACAACCCCACATAAATACAGTTATCACATACTAGACAAGGTGCCATAAACATACATTGGAGAAAAGATAGCCTCTTCAACTGGGAAAATTGGAAATCCATTTATAGCACAATGAAATTGAACAATCATCTTCCCCCTGCACAAAATTCAATCAAAGTGGATCAAAGACCTAGGCATTAGACCAGATACCCTGTGCCTACTAGAAGAAAATGTGGGCCCAACTTTCCATTATGTAGGCTTAGGAACCGAATTCCTCAATAAGACTCCTAAAGTGCAAGAAGTAAAATCATGAATCAATAAATGTGATGGTATCGAACTAAAAAGCATCTTCACAGCAAAGGAAACTATCAACAATGTGCCTACAGAATGGGAGAAAATCTTTGCTACTTGCACCTCAGACAGAGCATTAATCTCCAGGATCTATGAAGAGCTTAAAAAACTTAACACCAAAAAAACAACCCAATCAATAAATGGGCTAAAAGGACTGAACCAGCACTTCACAGAAGAAATGCAAATGGTCAATAAATACATGAAAAAATGTTCATCATCTCTAGCAATTAGAGAAATGCAAATTAAAATTACCCTGAGATTCCATCCCACTCCAGTCAGAATAGCAATTACCAAGAATACAAGTAACAATAAATGTTGGCGAGGATGTGGGGAAAAGGATACACTCATACATTGCTGGTGGGACTGCAAATTATTTGTATAGCCACTCTGGAAAGCAGTATGGGGATTTCTCAGGAAACTGAATAGAACCACCATTTGACCCAGTTACTTCTTCCCAGAGAAATTTATATGACAAAATTTGCTGATTTGAATATTTATATATTCTTCATTTCTACTGTTTTATTCAGAACAGAATCTTTGATTTCAATAGTAGGCCAGATGGGTTTTAAAACAAGATATTTAATAAATGCTACATATTCCCCATAATACATAGCTAACAATTCAAGACAAAAATACAAGTTTATTATATTCGAGTAAGGATATTGCTCACTAAATTCTAAAAAGTCAAAGAATTAAATGTATATGTGACATGGCCAACCATACATTCATGCAGAGTTGCTAGAGTGGAGTCAGTCCACATGCTTAGCTATAGAAATGATTACTTTGGGTTTTATGTTGTGTGTGTGTGTGCACACACATATGTGCTTTTCTGATTAAAACGGCAATATAACAAAAACACTGAAAACAAATTAAGAATGTAGGTTTAATAAAACAAAGCAGAATGAAGGGAAGGGAGAGGGATGGGAATGGGAAAGACAGTGGAATGAATGGGACGTCACTTTCCTATGTTCATATATGAACACACGACCAGTGAAACTCCACACCATGTCCAACCACAAGAATGGGAAGTCACACTCCATGTATGCAGGATGTGTCAGAATGCACTCTGCTGTCATGAATATCTAAAAAGAATTTTAAAAATACAACATGCAGTTATGATTACAAAAGTGAACTATGTTTTCAATGATCATAACTAAAATAGTAAAGGTCATTTGGGGTGTGCCTTTGGGCACCCCACTTGCTCTCTGCCATGCCTTTGCACCATGATATTCTACCTCCACTTGGGCCTGGAGCAATGAATTTGGCTGACCCAGGACTGAGACCTGTGAAACTGAGTTTAAATTAACTTTTCCTTTTCTAAGTTTTTCCGGTCAGCTATTTTGGTCACAGCAATGAAAACCTAACATACTTGTTATTCTGCTTCATCACTATAGCATCAAGTCCTCATCAGATATACTCAGTGACTAATTGCGTAGTACATACTGGATACTTGATAACAAGAAATTTATTCAAGGTCCAAACATTTAAAATCTCAAGTTCTAAATCACCACATTACTATAGGATATCTCCATTAATAGTTTATTCACACTTAACCTGCAAATTAGAAACCTACACACCTTTTTCCATTTCCACATTCTTTTCTTGACACTATTGCCATTTTACTGTCCTCAGGTTTAAGAAAAAAAATCTTAAATATTAAATTATTGAAGGCCACTGTGATCACTTTTTATAGCTTACAAAGTTTTTGTTTGTTTGTTTGTGGTTTTTCTTGATACCAGAGATTAAACCCAGGGATGCTTAAACACTGAGCCACATCCCCAGCCCCTTTTTATATTTTATTTAGAGACAGGGTCTCGCTGAGTTTCTTAGGGCCTCGCTGAGTTGTTGAGGCTGGCTTTGAACTCATGATCCTCAGCCTCCGGAGTTGCTGGGATTAGAAGGTTGCACCACTGTGCCTGGCCACAAGTTTTTATATTTCTTACCATATTTATTCAATACACATACGCTAGAGGTAGATACTATAGTGTCTTTATGGTACGGTGACGTCACTGACATTCCAATAGGTCAAATGATTTTTTTCCCCAAGAATTCACAGCGATTAAATAACAGAACCAATAAGCTAACATATCTTTTGACTTCAATTATAGTGCTGATACCACTTTGGATCAGCTACTTATATCTTAAGAGATCAGGCCCTTCCCATCTCTGTCCACAGTAGTCACCTTAAAAGAGGTCATCAGGGCTGGGATTGTGACTCAGTGGTAGAGCACTTGCCTAGCCATGTGTGAGGCACTGGGTTTGATTCTCAGCACCACACATAAATAAAAAATAAAGGTCCCTCGACAACTAAAAAAATATTTTAAAAAAACAAAAAAGATCATAAAGATGACTTAATGTCACTATGAGCATGGCTTCTATAAGGTACTGAATGCATTTCACTTTTAAAAATGGTTTCGACTTACTAAAACACCACAAAACCAAACTGTTATTGGAGTCCCTCATATTTATAATTCCTCAAGCTTGTCCTTCTTCTGAAATGTTCCTTGCAAATCTATACTTGAAAATCCAAATATAACAATACATGTAAGTCCTTGGCATTAGCTTTTCAAGGTCCAAGCTGCAAAAACAATTACAATCCAAACTTCTCTGAATCTCAGCAGGACATCTACACATCCATTTATGACACAAATCATACAGGTCATAGGTTGATCTGGAATAACTCTTTAGGTTTGAAATAACTTTGCAGAATCCAAGCTGATTGCTTATGACTTCTAAGTCTTAGTTTTTTGCAGTGTACTACACCGCTGCATTAAATGAACCTTACAAATTCACAGCATTGTACTGTACTACACTAATATATTTAGCAAATAATTAATTATAGGCACAAAAATGTGAAGAAATAGTTACTTAAAGGCATACACATAGCTTAGAAAGAAAAATCAAAGCATCCCCTTTAACTTTACTCAATGCTTCTTTAACACAAAAACAAAAACAGACAATAGCTAAGTATCCCAAAGGGATTCTTCATCCTCTTCTCCTGGCCCTGACGTGGATAGCAAACTATAAAATGCTGTCACCGATACATTAATGAGAATAGTATTAAGTTTTAAGTACTTCACACAAGTCTACCTCTATGAATATTTCCATAAAATAAAAGCAACAAGCAAGGCACATGCCTGTAATTTTAGAGGCTTGGGAGGCTGAGGCAGGAGGATAAAGCTCAAGTCAGCCTCAGCAACAGAGAGGCACTAAACAACTCACTGAGTTCCTGTCTCTAAATAAAATACAAAACAGAGCTGGGGATGTGGCTCAGTGGTTGAGTGCCCATGAGTTTAATCCCCAGTAACCCCCCCACTCCACCCCCCCAAAAAATAAAAGTAATGGAAAAAAAAATTTCAGAGTATTGAAGGAATTTCAGAAATTTAGCAGCAGAAAGACAGCAAAAGAAAAACATTTAAACAAAATGGCTATCATATTTGGATCTATGCACTTCAGATTTTTTATAATTGTATTTAAGTATAAAATTTTTTTCATGGATATTCACTAACTTACCAATTTCATTTGTCTTCCCCTCAATTAACATAATTCAAATTGTTTGCTCTCATGAAGCATTTTAAATACCATTTTCTTCTTTCCCAATTTCTCTATTGCTCCTTACTATTTAAAGAAAAAAAAAAAAAATTTAAAAAAAAATTAAAAACAGCAACTTCAGAACACATACTTATTCATTCTTTCACCCACTTGCTCGCTGTTTCAGTCAGCTATTTTGCTACTTTGGCTAAAGGGCCCCACCAAAACAATTGTAGTGGAGGAAAAGGTTTATTTAGGGCTTCTGGTTTCAGAGGTCTCAGTCCATAGACAGCTGGCTCAGGACTCAAGATGAGGCTGAACATCATGGCGGGAGAGTATGGTGGAGGGAAGCAGCTCACAAGGTGATCAGGAAGGAGAGAGACTCCACTTTTCAGATACAAATGTGTACTCCAAAGCCACGCCCCCAAAGCCACGCCCCCAATGCCCACCTCCTCCAGCCACACCCACCTGCCTCCAGTCACCACTCAGTTAATCCCATCAGGGATTCATTCACTGACTGGGTTAAGGCTCTCACAACCCAATCATTTCTCCTCTGAACCTTCTTGCATTGCCTCACTGAGAGTTTTTTGGGGACACCTCACATCCAAACCATAATGCTCACTCACTCAGTATAACAACAAATATTATGTCTATCACTCCTGAGTGTCTAACCCACCACCTGTAAATTGGGGTTGCCACAATCTTCTCCCTGGGTTCAAATTATTCACCAGAATGACTGGGAGAACTCAGGGAAACATGTTTCCTGGTTTTTTGCAAAGGAAACAGATGAAGGGTAAGGTATGTGGGAAGGAACTGGAGGACTATCCTTCAGGAATCCACATGTTCAGCTGTCTGAAAGCTCACTGAACCCAGTTCTTTTGGGCCTTTATTGAAACTTTAAGGGCATGATTGATTAAATCACCAGCCATGATCAACTTAACTTTTTGCCTCTCTCTCCTCCCAGAAGGTAGAGGGGTGAAGCATGGTGAGGATGAAGATCCCACCCCTCTAATCATGTCTTGGCCTGTGACCAGTCTCCATCCTAAAGCTACCTAGAGGCTGCCAGCTACTAATGATCCCATTAGCGTAAAAAAAAAAAAAAAATGCTGGAAATGACAAGGATTTCAGGAGTTATCTACTACCAGGGAGGAAGACCAAGTATCTTTTTAACATTACCACATTTACAAACACCCTGAACTCCACAGCAGACCAGAGTGGGGCTCCAGAGCTGCTTCCCACCCATGCACCTACAGGCTGCATCTGACTTTTGTTCTCAATGTTAATAAAGTAGGGAAAGGACACCACCCCCCAAACCCAGATTTCAAAACTTTATACTTGATAATAGGGCAAGAGTGCAATCTATAATTATTTGAAAATTACTTTTCCTTCCATCCACCACCCATCTTAGAATCAAGAAACACAGGTCTAGCAAGTATATCATTTGTGTCTTAAAGCTAGCAATTACAGAATAAATCCATCTAAAATACCAGACTTGCTTATTATCAAGAACATTTTCCGTTTTGAGACAAGAACACCATCAAGTATCTCTAGTTAGTAGATCCGGTTTGTTTTATTTTTTTCTTTCTTGGTACTAGGGATTAAACCCATGGGCACTTAACCATTGAGCGACATCCCCAGCCCTTTTTGTTTTTTGAGACATAGTCTCAAATTAAGTTGCTTAGGGCCTCACTAAGTTGCTAAGGCTGGCTTTGAACTTGAGATTCTTCTGCCTCAGCCTCCTGAGCTGCTGGGATTACAGGTATGCACCACTGTGCCCAGTCTGAATTCTTAACTGCCCACCTCTCAGGCAAGTGCAGCCTGTGTGTTCTTGACGTTTATCCCAAAATGCTCTGTTCCTTCTGTGGCACATGCTTGTGCTGCCAAAAGGTAAATCCTCAAAACAGAACTCAAGAAGAAGGAGACAATGATTCATTAAAGTAAACTGATGGTGTTGGTAATAATGCTTATCCCATATATCTGAAAGGGAACTGGTAATGGATTAATAACATATCCGAGCAGATGAACTAAAATGTAGTAGATAAGTTTGCTTTGGTCACAGTTGCCTATGGATGAGTTTCAAAATGAACATAAAGCCTTAACTTAATTTTCATTTTTTTAGAATCATCACTGCCTTAATGTTCAAATATCTATTTAAGTCGTCCTGATAAAGAAATGCATGTTTGCTTATGGCTTTTTGTAAATACAGATGCAGTGATCTATGGCTTTACTTCTGTTTGTGACAATGTTTGTTAATCCAGTCAATAGTTACTCACAAAAACATAGAGCATGTAATTGTTCTTCACGTACAAGAATTGTTCCCCCTGCAAAACCTTAGTTACCTGGATTGTCTTAAGATCATTTGTAAAATCTGAAATTCGGTGATTAAAAGGAAGCTAGAATTCTTTAAAAAAGAAAGAAAGAAAGAGAGAGAAATGCTGCAAACAGAGGGGTCAGATTTTAAAAGAAAGTGCCAAGGAGGGTAAGACGGAGGGTGAGATGGGCGTCCTAGCCAGGGCAGAACAATCGAAGGAGGAGGTATGACATCATAACAAATGAGTCCCAAAGCCACATGGAAGAGAGCAACTGGGTACAGATGAAGCAGGAAGATCAGAACAGTGTTCTGCTGGAGGGTGAACTTGCCTCTCCACGTAGTGCAGGTCCACTGGGTAAGCACTGAGTTCCAGTATCACACATACGCTTCAGAAGGTTGCCCTGGCAGCAGGTGATCGCAACAGGAACAACGGGGACTGGGAAAGAGTATTTCAAAATGACAGATGCAAAAATGAATCCGTGCAAGTAAGATGCAAACTGGCAAACAGGTGGCACATACAGACTTTGGGGAATGCCTAGATGGGTGGTCCAGGGGGGCTGGAGTCCAGGGCCTCCCCAGCATCAGCGTTGTGATCCTGTTTCCAAAGATGGGGAAAATGGGGTGACAGAGTAGATCAAAATGGTCAGGGAAGAGGAAGGGGTCCAGGTTCATGTCTTCTGTTTGGGACATATCAAATTTGAGGCACCCAGAGAACACAGAAGATGACAGATCTGGATAAACACATTAGGAGTAGGAAAAGCATCCTGGTTTAAGAAGACACCTGTTGCTAAGATGCACTAAACTGGGATGATGTAACAATGCCAGCCTACACAGAACTCTAAAGCTTTGACCATGAAAACAATGTCAATCTGTGCTTCAAATATACAAACACAGCCTTTATCAACATATGCAAATATTTATTTGGGGGGCATTATGCTTATATGCATTTTGAAATTAATGATAGGATTTAATTCTAAATACCAATTCAGGAAGCTATCCGAAAATGCCTTTCTAAAAAATAAATCT
This sequence comes from Sciurus carolinensis, assembly GCF_902686445.1. NCBI lineage: Eukaryota > Metazoa > Chordata > Mammalia > Rodentia > Sciuridae > Sciurus > Sciurus carolinensis. The sequence continues at coordinate 65,809,129 of NC_062229.1, read as the reverse complement.
GGAGAGTTCCAAATTGTAAGCCAAGCATGGTGGTATGTACTTGGGAGGCAGAGGCTGAAAAAAATCACTTGAGGCCAGGAGTTTCAGGCCAGCCTGGGAAACACAGTGAGATCTCACCTCAAACCTCAAAAGTTAAAAAGGAAAAACAAAAAAAGCCAAGCACGGGGGCACACACCTATAATCCTAGCAGCTAGTGAGGCTGAGACAGAATTGCAAGTTCAAGGTCAGCTTCAGCTTCATTAAGAGGTCCTGTCTCAAAATAAGAAAAACAAGAAGGACTAGGGGAATGGTTCAGTGGAAAAGCACCTCTGGGTTAAATCTCCAGAACCAAAAAATAAAGAAAAAAGAAAAAACAATGGGAGAAGGGAAATGCTTATGCGGTTATAGAATTAGGTATTTTTAAATACAAGTGTGACATAAGAAATATAAAACACTTTCAAAATCCACATTGCTTTCCTATTCCCCTATAAACAGCACAGGAATAGTTTTTTTTTTTTTTTTTTTTTCCCATTATGCTCTATGGGATGATAGTGAAAAATCAGAGAAAGGATTTAGTATAAAATATAAAACTAATATTATTCAAGCTGAAGATTTAAAGTCTTCAAATACTGTTCAAATATTTGTCAATCAGGGCCCCACACTCATACGAGGAACAAAAGAGGGATGAAAAACACCCTGACTCCCGAGTTTTCAAGATGAAAGAATTTATGTATAAGGTTTATTATAACTACACAGACTGGGGCTGGGGTTGTGGAGGATCATACAGCATTTGCCTAGCACACACTGGGCCCTGGGCTCAACCCCTAGCACCACAAAATAAAATGAACAAAGATGGCTATGAAAACTCATGTTACTAAGGTATCCTGAGAATAATCTAAAATGTCCCCATTGCTGGAGATGTTTTAAAAAGTAAAAAACCAAGCCATCCATGCTGGCATCCACCTGTAATCCAAGAAGGTCGAGAGGCAGAGGCAGGAGCATTATGAGTTCAAATACAGCTTCTGAAACTTTGTAAGGCCTAAGCGATTCAGTGAGACCTGGTCTCTAATAAAATATAAAAAAGGCTGGGGATATGGCTCAGTGGTTAAGCTCCTCTGGATTTCCTGGTACCAAAAAAAAAAAGTAAAAGCCAGCGTCCAGAGATACTTTCCTTCCTTATGATTCTATAACAAGTTTATTTTAGAAAAAAATAAAATCACAAACCATGGTTACATTCATTTGATGTGTGCATGCACATGTTTATTACACACGGACAATATCAGCGAAAGACAAGTCAGAATCAGTGTAGGAGGAAATAATTTCTACTTTTCTTCCATTTAAAGAATGCTGTAGTTTAAAATCATTTTCTCATTTAATGGATGCAGATCAAGAATCTTACCCAGGGCTGGGGATATGAATGCTTGCCTTGCAAGCATAAGGCCCTGGGTTCAATCCCCAGCACCGCAAAAAAAAAAAAAAAAAAAAGAATCTTACCCAGGTATGTAACCTGAGGCAGGAGGATGGCAAGTTCGAGGCCAGCCTCAGCAACTTAATGAGGCCCTGTCTTAAAATAAAAAGGGTTGGGGACGTGGCTTAGTAGTAGAGCACCATTGGGTTTCATTCCCACTACCAAAAGATAAAAGACAAAGAATCTTGTTTAGGGATAGAGGTGTAGCATAGTGGTAAAGCACTTCTTGCCTTGCATGCCTGAGTCCCTGGGTTAGAGTCCCAGCTCCAGGAAGAAGAAGAAGAAAAAAAAAAATAGAAAGGAAATGAACCTTATTTATATAACCAGAAATTTCAATTAATGAAAGAGATTAAATAAATAAATAACGTAAGTGCTTATTTACTTATATTTTGTCTTCTCAAAAAGATCTAAAAGATAATGTCAAACAGTAAGATAAATTGGGTAAGTTAAGAATATGCTAAGCACTAAGTTAGAAACCATGTGAAACAAGAATCGAAAATGAGCAATTCACAATAAATCTGATAAGGCCTAACAATTCATTTTGTATTATCTATGAACACAGGTTTTCCTAGATTAAATATAAGACATCACAATTAAATTATAAAGGGAGGGTTACATTTTGTTTAATTCCTGTTATCTCTCTCTCTCTTTTTCCCAGTACTGATTAACCCAGAGTCTCCCACATGCTAGGTCAGTACTCTACCACTGAGCAACATCCCCCAGCCTTTGTTTTAAATTTTAATTTTTAACAGGGGCTCACTAAATTGCTCAAGCCAGCCTAGAACCTGAGATCCTCCTGCCTCAGCCTCCCAAGTAATTGGGATTATTGGCGTAAACCACCATGCCTGCTTAATTTCTACTATGCTTTATAATAGAATTCCTGCTGTCATTATTTCTATTGTGTCTGTCTTTCATCTTGATTCGTGTTCATTCTTAATATTTATCTTGAGCTTCTTAACCCATTAAGTCCCAAGCTTTCCATTCTGTGAATATGTCAACAAAACTGACATTAAAATACATTGGAAATCACAATCAAGAGCTTCTATATCCTTTATATATATATCTTCATATAGAAATGAAATGTATATATTTTTTCAAATGCTCTTAATCATTCACCTATTACTTTTCTCAAAAATGTAGAATGCTAAAAACATTTATTTTGAAGTTACAGTAAGTGGTATATTTGTTGCTTAATTTTTTAAGGTGTCTAATTTTGGGACCAGGGGATTTAAAGAATTAAATGAACTTTCCCATTCGTGTCCTCCTCAGATTCCTATTAATCTACCTGTTCTTTTGGATTGATTTCTACATTTTTCCTTCCACAACATCATTCCTAAGAATCGTGTACTCCCACCAACTTTTATACATCTCAATCCTCTATCTTATCTTGCTCCTGTTATCTTGCTCATCTTCTGTTGTGGTTTTGCAAACCCTCTATTTCTTTCTAAGATGTTTGCCATCATTATGTAGACTAGGAAACAGTTTGTGAAAAAAAGAATTTACAAAAAAAAGGCACTTACCTTGGATCAGGTGATGAAAAGGATAAAGAGAAAAATCCTGGACTTTGATGTTTAAGGAAGGGTTTTAACCACATCTTTATCATTATCAGAATTATTGGCATATATACAAGGTTGTTTTAGTCAGCTTTGCATCACTGTGACCAAAAGAACTAATAAGAACAATGAAGAGGGGGAAAAGTTTATTTTGGCTCACAGTTTCAGAGGTTCAGTTCATAGACTTCTGACTCCATAGCTCTAGTTTAAAGGTGAGGAAGAACACCATAGCAGAAAGGCAACACCAGACTGGCCTACATTTACCAGGCCGTTAATCCATATCAGTGGACTAATTCACTGATTATGTCACAACTTTCATAATCCAATCATCTCACCTCTAACTATTCTTTTGTTATCTGTCTCACACATGAGCTTTCGGGGGACACCTCATTTTTAAACCAGAACAAGGGTTCTATTTCCTTGCTTTTCTTGGTCATATTTTGCATCTGCAACAATAGACAAATAGGATGTGAAAATATTTGTAATTTCAAACAAATGAACTAGCCGCAAAAAGAGGCAATCTTCAAAGAGTTTGCTATTCTTCCTGGTTTGTTCAACAGCTTTCCATGGTTCTCTTGAGTTTACTTTTGGGGAATTCTGGAAAATGAATAATACTTTGGGGACATTCTGGAAAATGAATAATAGTTTTCAGGATAATGAGTATCAAATTTGATAAAATAATGAAAATATTCACCATAACCACATGATCAAAGAAAGAACACAAGTTTTGGTATCATTCAGAAGTAGATCCAAATCCCAATTCTGTCCTTTACTAACTCGTACCTTCTCTGTGGTGAAGACTAACAGAGATGGTAGAGATACCCCCAAAACATTACACCCCTTACCTCTAACTGGTTATTATACAAATACCAGGATATCCATTAGACTTTCGTACCCAAAATAACCTATAACAAAAACTTACCCCTCTGTATTTGAGTGTATTTATACACATTTGAAAAACACTAAAATGTTTCTTATACATAAAACCTGATTCAAGTTGCTCCAAGAAACACACAAATACATTTCCTAATGTCTAATAGCTTATAATGTTGCATGAGCTTTAAAAGGAATACTTAAAAAACGAAATAACAAAAAAAAAAACTTTTAATATGTTAAATAATAGAATGTGATACAAGGACTTTGAACATTTTTCACCAAAAAATTACGATGCAGCTGGGTTCAATTGCCCAGGCTGAAATTCCTGCTTGGACAGGCGTGGGAGGTAGGAACAATGTTCAAGGGCAGCCTGGGCTTAGATCCTATCTCAAATAACACAAAAAAAGGCTGGGGATGTAGCTCAAACTACAATGCAAAATACTTCTGAAATTAAAATTTTATCATATGGTTATTGAGAGTCTCTGCTTCTAGAACTGTTTATTATTTGGGGCAAAACATGTATTCTTCAATTAAATAAAGAGTATAAGATATAGTTTCAATGGAATGACTTTGAAAACGCAGTTGCAACCCCGCAATGGTGGGGCTCGAACCCCATAAGCCTTAGGTGGGCTCTGGACCTGAGTCACACAATCAATCACGGCTTTTACATACTTAGTAACCAGGGCACAAGACAAAGGCCACCACCTGTAATAAAAACCTCTGCATTCCTCGCAGGTCATTGTAGCAGGTTGCAGAGAAACAGGGACCACGAAAAGGAAACCAGAACCCAGCAGTTTTCTGCAGAAATAGAACTCCCCTGGCAAACCCCGCGCTTTCTGGGGCTACCTTGCTTATTTACCTTGTGCCCAAATGGAAACCAGATCCATTGCTCCAGAATGCTGCTTGGGGTCTGGGCCACCAACACGGCCACCCAGTCACACAGCACTTGTCCCGCTCCACCTGAGAGCCGCTCAGTCCTGCGGCCGCCCTGGCCGCCATCCCCTGGGAACAAAAAAGCCTTGCTGAGTGCTTCAGTCCCGTCGCTGGTCCAGAGGCACCAACCGTCCACCGTCCTGCGCATCTGCCGCCAAGACTCACGTTAGCAGAATGGCACCTGTAGCCCCACGGTGCTGGAGATCGCCCTCCTTCGCAGGTGGGCAGGGAGTCTCGAGCCCGGCAGGGCGGTCGCATGCCGGCTCAAGGTGCCGGAGACGCTACGCGGGCACTGGGACCTCGGCTATCCTCCTGCGACTGTCGCGGGACTTCAGCAAACCCGCAGAAGCGAGGCTGCAGGGCCGCTGAGCGGCGAAAGAAGGAGGGGCTGGAGGGCGGGGCAGGAGGGGCTGGTGGGCGGGGCAGGAGGCGCTGGTGGGCGGGGCAGGAGGCGCTGGTGGGCGGAGCTCCGGTACCGAACGGGCTGCCACCGCGCGCCTCTCCTGGGCCGGAGGCGGTGCTGGCCCGAATTGCGTGCGCGCCTCCGCAAGCCCAGGTGTTTTTCCTCACCCTGCCGGCGCTTGCAGTCTGCGTTTCTCTCTTTCCCGCTGCCCAGTCGGAGCACGGAAGCCATGTGGGCCTGCGAGGTCTGACCGACTGGCTTGGGGAGCCCCAAGCGACTCCAGGCTCGGGCGGGGGGCTCATTCTCTTCAGTGTCCCAGGGGCGGGGCTACGCGGTGAGAGCATGGCCTCTTCTGTCACTGGAGGCAAGAGGAGAGGAAGGGCCAGAGTTGCAGAGTCGTGCCACAGAGCCTTCTGCGCTCTCCGGTGGTGAGGGTTGGCGCTCACAGTGTCCTTGGCAGCGCAGATGTAGATGGTGGGGGTTCTGTAGGGTTTTTATGATTTCCCTCTCTTTAGGATTGGACCACTGAAACCACTGATAGAAATGGGTAACTCAGCACATCTTTTAAAGCACATTCGTTCTAAAAACGGGAGACCTCTGGGCTGGTGGGGTTGGGTGTGGGGCGAAGTTGTATGTGGGTTCCAATCCTCTGTGGGGAAAGCCCACTGTTCTCCTCTACCTGCCTTTTGGCCCACTTTTCCAACCAACCTCACACCCATACCTTCCAGCAACCACCCTGTCCAGGCATTGCTGACACTAAGTAGTTTAGATGTCTGTTTACCCATCTCATGGTCCCTTCTGAGACTTTCTTTGTTCTCACCTAGCCTCCCTCAGTTACACCCACCCCCACCCTTAGGGATCCTCCCCCTGCCCGTACTCCTCACTTTATGCGTCTCACCTGCAAAACCAGGCCTAGTCACATAAGCAGGAAGGAGAGATAAGGGGAGAGAGAACTGGAGAACAAAAGAGAACTTAGCCTATATAAGATGTGGGATGCGCTCACTTTGGGGGATTCTAGAACATCAGCCATGGCCCCCTTCTCCCTCCCGGGAGAAGTCTGTGTTATTACTACTTTTAAATAAAACCTGCTAAATATGCTTGCCTTGTTGTGCTTCTCTAGTGTTCAAATTTCAACATTTGAGGGAGCAGAATTGTCACCAGTAAACGGCGGTATCACTGAGAGGACACACGATGCTATGGTGTGGGCCCAGCCCTCTCTTTGGAACAGGGTTTGGGGGACTCATGGTTACCTGCACATACCTGCAATATGCCTGTGTTCCCATACATGGACTCAATGCACTCAGGTACATAACTTCCCTCACATGCGTGTGAGGGGACTTGACCAATAGTACCCAAGAGAACAGAGGGGAATCCCTAGACCTGTTGACCTTGGAAAGTGCAGGGGGAGTGGGGCTGACTCAGTCCAGCCCGAACCCAGGGCACTGTTTCAGGATCCAAAGCTCAGAGCACCAGAAGGGTGCTTGCATAAGTGGGAGAGAAGACACGGACACCACCCTACTTTGAAATAACAGGAGATCTGAGGCTGAGCTGAGGTAGAATCCAAAGGTGCCACATTGCCATTCCCCTGGAAGGCCTGCCCCTTGCTTTTCTTCTGGAAGAGGGAGGGTCTGAGGAGACTCTGGCTCTCTTTCATGACATTCCATAGTCATCTCTGTTAGCCTCACTTTCCCCAGCGATCTACATCTCCTCTCAGAAGGGGGAGGAAGATAAAAAAGAGGGATCATGCTATAGTTTGGATCTTGATTGATCCCAAAGTCCGGGTCATTAGGATGGCACTGTTGGGAGGTGATTGAATCCCTAAGAGATGGGGACTGCTGATCACTGGAAGGGAACTGTAGGGCCCCAGGCTCCTCCTCATTGTTTTTCCTTCCTGGCCACGTTGTGAGTGCTGCATCTGCATCCTCGTGCCACAGGCCCTTTTCTCTTTATAAGTGATCTTGGTATTTCATTATGGAGACAGAACACTGACTAACACAGAGGACATGTGAAGATCAAACCCAGTGCCAGCATATGGGAAGTGCTTGGTAAGTCACAGTCGTTGTCTTGCTCAGGTTTCCCAGGGACTTGCATCTGGCATCCTGGCCCCACCACCCCATGGAGGGACACAGGCACTCTGGGAACTGGAGGAGAGCATATCATAGTGTGGTTGATGCTCCCCACCCCTACCCACAGGTCCCCGTAGAATCACCAGATTCCCAGACCCCTGCCACCCACTGTAAAAACCCAGTTTATAAAGAGGATCTGATACAAACTTCTGCTTCAGAGTGATCAGATCTGCGTTTGAATTATTTCACTTACAGTTTGTGTCTCTGAGCCTCAGTTTTGTTACCTTTCCAGTGGGGACTGAGTGCCCACCCCCAGTGGCTGTGAGGAGTGAATCAGATGGTGTTTGGGAGGCTCTGCCCCTGGTACAGGGTAAGCAGCTCAGTAGGCAGGTGCTTCCACACCCTCTCTCTGCAGCAAAGGGGAACCTGATGTCATCCATTGCTTCTGAGTGAGCGAAGACTACCCGGAACCTCTCAGATCTGGCCCCAAAATAGCACAGAAAAGGGAGTGTAGAGGTCAAGCCAAGCAAAACAAAGATTTCCAGCCAGGTTCGGTCCAACCTGGTGTGGGGCACACTGATGTTGGACTAGGACTCAGGGTCTAATGTGTCAGGTTGATTGGCTGTCCTCAGACGGCTGAATGCTGGGACAGGAAGATTTGGCCCTGGGGATCTTGCAGATAGGGAAACAAATCCCAACCTGGGTGCACTGAAAGGTAGTCAGTGTACCAATCAAACCAATCAAGGTTCTGAGGGATCCATGTTCATGGTAACTTGTTACAGCAGCCCTAGCAAACTCGTGCCGTCTGCAAAGAATTCACTGTGATGAACTTAGAGCACTATCAGTTTGGGCTTTTTCTTTTTTTCAAGAGAGTTGAAAGTTAGATGGTTTTTGTGCTTTTAGTTTATTTTGCTTTTATGGTTTCACTAATCAGAATTTATTAATAGTGAGAGGGTTGAAAGCAGCTGCTTGGTGCTGTCAAGGAGTGGTGTCTCTTGTAGAGGCTTGGTCAGTGGTTGCTGAGCACAGGTATAGGAGAGAGCCACTAAGGACTTGGGCATCATGTGAATTGAATTGTTGTCCTCTACTTGTCAGCATCTTGGAGAAGAATTTATAAATTCAACTTTGCCATAGCTATGTTCAGTCGTGAACCACAAAATATTTCAGTCAAGGATGGACCACATAGGTGGTGGTTGCTCTACAATATAGCCTAGGTACATGCAGGCTGTACCATCTAGGTTTGTGTAAGTACACTCAGTGATGTTCACATAACAAAATCATTACACATCCTTTTAAGAATTATCCATGTCATTCAAAGCTACATGGTCATATATGTAGGAAGAAATATAGTATGTAGGGTTTTGTTCTATCCATGGTTTCAGGCATCCAGTGGGGTCTTTAAATGTGTCACTCATGGATAAGGGGGGACTACTGTAATGAAAATAATATATCCCAGAAAGAGACTTGGCCAGTCACGAAGCAACACCTACTCAATACTAGGGGGATATTCACAGAAATAAAAGCATATAACTTGTAGGTTTCCCTGCATTTGGTATTTTCTTTTCCTTTTTAACTGGAAATTAATCACCATTGCTATTCAAAAAGTAAAAATATAGATGCATGACCACCAGCTACCTCAGGAATTCATCTACTTAGTTATCATGAGCAAGTGTATGAAATTATTTAAATGATAGAACTTGGGTGGTTCTCTTCTTAAGAGAGTAAGTGATGTCTTGGTGCATGCATACTTCTTTGCCTTCCTTTTCCTTCATGGAATGGTTCATATTAAATGCAAAGTCAGGAGAACATTCCTTTTCTATACCAGGACTCTTAAAGAACTTGAGCTTTGGCCCTTCAGTCAGATCCCAAAGCATGACCCATAAAATAGCCTTGTGGTTTGTAAAATCCAGTCATATGTTCCATTGGGCATGTGGGCATTCCAGACGCTGTGTATGCGTGTGAACTGCAGTGCCATTCATTCTCTGTCCTTTGTGAAAGAAGCGCACGGAGCCACAGTCCAAAGCAAATCACCGGAGAAGTTCCGCTTTATTCTGAAAATACATGCTCTTTTATAGGGCTGGGAAGAGCTAATAGTTCAGGGAGAGAGGAGGGGTGGCAGTTGATTGGATGGGGCCCTATTGCTGAGGTCCCTGGACGGGGTGGCAGGGGCTGATTTGCTGCAGGTTCACGCCTGCGGGAAGAAGTTATGAGGAGTAAAATCAGGAAAAGAAGTTTGGCCAGGGCCATGTTGGTGCACCTGGGGCGGGGGGTGACCTTAAACTTTGTATTTCCACTCATCCTGACACATGCTTGTGTTTATACGTGGCCATGCACTTTTTTTTTTTTTTTTTTTGGGGTCTTGCTATGTTGCTGTCAGGGTTTGGATATGAGATGTTCTCCCAAAAACTCCTTTTAATGCAGGAATATTCAGAGGTAAAATGATTAGATTATTAGAGCTATAAGCTGATCAGTCCATCCTTTTTGAATGGACTGACTAGTGGTAACTGTAAACAGGTAGAATGTAGCTGGAGGAGATGGATCACTGGGGGTATGCCTTGGAAGGGTTCTTCTTCCCTGTCGCCCCTTCCCACCTCTCTCTCGGCTTCATGACTGTGTCCTGACCTGATCAGTTTTCTTCCACTGGGCCCTTCCACCATGATGTCTGGTCTTACCTTGGATCCAGAGAAATGGAGTTGGCTGTCTATGGAATGAAACCTCTGCATTCATGAACCCCAAGTATACTTCCTCTCCTCTTAGTTGTTGTTGTCAGATAGGTTGGTCACAGCAACACAAAAGCAGACTAAAACAGTGGTCAAGGCTGGTCTCCAACCCTTAGATTCAAGCAATCCCATCTTCGTGCCTCAGATTCCTGTGTAACTGGGACACAAGACTGAGGACACACTTTTTATTTATTACAGTCAAGCATCTGCAAAGGCACATCTTCATTCATTAGGTCTAAAGAGATAAGTCTGCTTTAAAGCCATCAGGCATCTCTGGTTGCAGTAGTGACTGCTTCAAGCTTGCTGTTCCACAAGTGAATGTTAGGAGTAGGTTCAATATAAATGAGTTCCTTAACTTTACTGGTGCCTTTTCCTTCCTTAGTCCTTCTGGAGGTTCCAGGAGAGTGGATACCATTGTTACTGAACTCAGGTCTGGAAATCTCATCCGTAGGAAAACCAATGCCAGAGAGTTGAGTGTAGGGAGTGAGAAAGTAGGCTGCTGTATCAAGGATGCTAACAACCTGGGCAAGTGGGTAGGCTAATGCCTCAAGTTACTCCTTCTCTAGGTTAATGGGAGGTATAGGGTATTGAAGAGAAGGTCAGGTCAGAGTCTGTGTAAGAATCAGACATTTTCCCTGTGGCGCCTCCCTCCCCCACCCCTTTTCACTGATTAGAAATGGTGGCAACTCAATGTTCCTGGGGCAGGATACTCCCATTTCAAATCAATTCTTCTGGTCAGCGGTCAGTTCCTAGAATCAGCTCAGACAAACAAGATAGGTCAAAGAAGTGCAGAGTGAAAGCCACAGCCCAAAAATTAAGAAAAGGGAGCAGGAATAAGGCAAAATGGAATCACGGATGGCAATGTCCTGTTGCTTCACCACTTTAAACAGCTCCTTGCTCTCAAGAAGGGGAAGTCAACATATGATGAACGTGAAACTGGAATGTTCTGGATGACCAAAGAGAAGGGAAAGGTCCAGATTTCCATTAAAGACAATGCCTAACTTCATAGTTTATCCACTAGTGTCATATTTATTTAACTTTTTTTCCCTAAGGAAGTAAACAAAAGACATACAAAACACATATCATCCTTGCAGTGGATGCTGCCAGGGGTTCTGACCCTGCCACACATTGCCAAGTCCCTCAGGACTTCCTTTGAAATCTGGGAGGAAGTCTCCCTGAGTCCACAGCTCTTGCATTCTGCATTCTACAGAACCAAGCACCATGCGGATGACACTGAGGTCTGCTGCCTGAGTAAGCAGCAGCCAGGGCCCCTTGAACCATGGCTGTCCAGCCTCCATCCTGGACAGGTGAACATGGGAGAAGAAATCTCAGGGAGGTAATTCCCCAAGTAGCCCTGTATAAGCAGGGCACCCAGTGCTCTCTTCTCAAAGCAATCTTTCTAAGGAGTTTACACTTTTACTTGTTTGAGCCTAGGGTGGATGGTTGGGATCCAGCCAACTCCTGAGATGCACTCAAGGCATCTTTTCTCTTGTCCCAGAGCAAAGTGCTTGGTTTGTTCTTAGTGGCACCAATATCTTCAGCATCTGTACCCTTTTTGGTCACAACTTTAAACTCTTTATGACCCAAATCCAAGTTATTCAGATCTTTCCACTCTGCTCTTTGCTCTTGATTCCCACAGTAAACCTAAAAGCAGCCAGAAAGACCTGAGCCACCACCACCTGCATGCTGTGCTGCTTTGAAATTTCCTCTACCAGATTATTTAGTCCATCACCTTTAAACTCAGACTCACAGAGAATCTTAGGACATGGACAAAATTTAGCCAAATTCTTTACCAGAATGTGAAGAAATGGCCTTTTTCCAACTTCCAAGAGTTCTCATTCCCATCTGAATCCTCATGAGGGCAGTCTCTACTGTCTGCATTCCTATCAGCATTGTGGTCCATTAAGCTCCACTTACAACATTCTAGGACTTCTATAGCGTACATCTTTGGACCTTTCCAAACTCCTTCCACAAACCAATTCCAAAGGCATCTGAGCCACATGGCCAGATATAGTTACAGCAATAACCCCACTACTCAGCACCAATTTTCTGAGTTAGTCAGCTTTCTGTCACTGTGACAGTGAACCTGAGAAAATCCACTTAGAAGATTTATTCGGGCTCATTGCCTCATGGGTTTCAGTCCATAGTCTGCTGGCTGCATTATTTCTGAGCCTTTGGTGAATCAGTACTTCGTAGTGGAAGAACGTGACAGATCAAAGCTACTCAACTTACAGTGACCAGGTAAGAGTGAAGGGGTGGGAGAGGAAGGAAGGAACCAGGAACAAGGTATACCCTTCAAAGCAATTAGCCCAATGACCTGCCTCTTCCAAATAGGCGCCATCTACTAAAATTTCCATCACCTTCCAATGGTGTCATTAGCTGGTGGCTAAGCCTTCTACATGGAGGACTTAGGACAGATTGAAACGATAGCAATTGTTGAAACTTGAATTAATAGAGATTGAAACAATAAAATAAAAATAACATTCTGAATAAAATAAATCACTCATAATTGTATTAGGGCAAAAAGTCTTTTAGGGACAAAGGAGAAATAGCTATATTTTAAGGAAAAGGCTTAGGTTGCCCATGTTATTTTTACCATGTTTAAATAATTCGTGATGTTTATATAAATATTTTAAAAATCTGTTAGTGATTTTAGGATTTACATATGATATTTACATAACAATTTCCAGAAACACAGATACTAGCTTGCTTTAGATGAACAACTACATTGAAATATATACATTAATTCAATACTTACATGGAAGAATACACACACACACACACACACACACACACACACACACATCTTCTGTGTCAGTAAAAATATGCTACTATTCCTCTGATCTATGGATAGGTACAAAACAGAATGGAATACCTTCAAATATATTAAGCTTATCTAATAGGCTTAATTAGGTATGCATCTGTTTAACACACATTGAATTATAAAAACATAGTATCTGGTTTAACAAATCTTATTGTTGCTTTTCCAAATTCCTCTGTGGTTGTCTGTGCATGTATGTGATTTTATGTGGAGATGGTTCCTCTTTCAATAGTGCTTTCAGATTATTCTTTATTATTCTACTCCAATTGTTATGCATTTGTTTGTGCTATTGTTATCGTTCTGTGTTTGTGTGTGCACACACATGCATGTGTGTCTGCAAAGGGTAGTGTTCAAAGTATTATCAACCACTTCATAGGAATGAGGCCCCAATGCCAGTGTTTTGAAAACTCAGTTCTCCAAAAAATAATTCAGAATTCTTCAGTTCTCAAAAAAATAATTCAGAATTTACACACACACACACACACACACACACACACACACACACTGTGCCTTATGGTCTCCAGTGGACTTGTGTCTATGAGGGAGAAAATTGGGTCATATAAAATCAACCCAATCGCCTATTAAAGAATCATACCTTCCAGAATGACACCTCTCACATTAGGGTACAAACAATACTTTCTAACTTACTGTGTTTCAATGTAGGAAATTGGTAAATGATATGAAAATTGTTTTCTCCACTGTATATAGTGGATATCAGAATATATTAGAACTGGACTTAATGCACATAGTCTATATGGATGCCTGACACTATAATCACCTCATGTTATACGTTATCACTGTCATGTAATATGAATTAAATTTAGGAATTTGGTCTTCCATCTTGGTGTCATGGACTTTGTCTTTTACGAATTTGAAGTTTGCCTATTCTCCACTTACTGACCTTTAGCAAAAGGATTTAAATGTACTTTGAGGACTCACTATTTAAGGTATGGGGAGATAAAATCTATGTGACAAAGTCATTATAATGTTAAAAAGCTTTTAATTCAGTTTTGGTGCCTTTAACACATGATGAATTCAGATTAGTCCAAACAGTACCAATGATAAGTTTACTAGCTCATGTTTTTATCCTGTTTTAGGTTGAGGTAAATTATTTTTCACTTCTTAGTTATAGTCCAGTGATTTGGGAGTAGCTGAACATTTATTAAGACGTGTTCACAGTTAAATCTTAACTATGTGTTGATTTTTCCTTACCTATCCCCTTTGGTTCCTTAAGGATAAAGTTGCTCTAGAGGCATGTGTCATGATGGAGAGCCAGGCCATGCAAACCAGTTTTCCTCTTACACCCCAGCGAAGAATGTGTCAAGAACCAGCCATGAGTGAGGACCATGGTGGAGAGGCCAGATCTGCCCATTCAGAACGTCCTTATGTGCAAGAGCAGGAGGACTGTTCACCACGTAAGGCAAACCGGGGTGGAAAAATAACGCAGCTCCCCATGAGTCCATTGCAGCGCAGGCTCGGTGGAATTAGGAAAGAAAAAAATCAACGTTACTATTGGTCTGAAGAAGAACCACTTCATGATCACTCTAAAGGAGGAAAAACTTGAAGAAATACCTGGTAATTGGACAAATGATACTCCTGTCGTGAGGGGGAAAGACAGAGGGTCTGTCTCTGTGCTATTTCAGACAAGTCCCAAACCTGGCCCAGTCCTGCAGCTGTCTCATCTCTTTGGTGCTCTTCTGTCCCCAGAATGTGTTTGCAGGTCGTAGTCTAAGCTCTATTTAGGGGAAATAAGGTAGACTGTGAAAATAAAAAGAAGGCAGAAAGGGAACATGCTTTAACACAGAGGAGCTGTCTTGTTCTTCTAGCTTTTGGGCCTGGGGATTGACCAAGGGGCATGCTACCCAGCTGCCTTAGTTTTGATTTTGAGATGAGGTCCCTCTAAGTTGTGAGGCTGGCCTTGGAACCTGCCATGCTCCGGCCTCCACCTCCAGAGGCACAGGAGTGGAGAGCCCCCATATTCAGCTACAAAGGAGAATTTTCATAATATGGAAAGTAGAAAGTAAGAATCCCAGAAGTAGTTGTAGAAGAAATGAAAGAGGACCATGACGTTCATACACACATGAAAAAATATAAGCCCAGATTGGAAATGGGGTATTGGACGTGTTCCTAAACCTAGCAATCCAACAACCCTTGATTTGAGGATTACTGCTCCAAGGAAATGAATTCTACAATCAGATAAAAAGACGAGTATTTCTGCTGTTAAGGACAGCTAGAAGAAATCAAAATGGACAGAGGACTTGTCCCTGAAGCCGTTATAGTTGCAGTGCTAATAACTATAAGATCATGGCCCCTGAACCAGAAAAAGTGAATTCTCAACTACATGGTGATAGAATATCCACAGTATGTCTAAATGAAGAATTTCAGCAAGATAGAGATGTATAGGTATTAAGAACAGAGTTCCTGAATTTCAAGAAAGCAAAAGTTCACCTTTAAAAGGAGGCAGACATTCACTTGCTGCTTCTAGTTTTTTAATTTATCAATTGAATTTCTGCTTATGAAATGCTCATGTATAAAATGGGGTTATCTAAACATGAGATTTTGTCTATAAATAGATTGTTTCTACTATCTAAATAATAGCAGTTCAGGAATTTTTTCTCATGATCTTTGTTCCTTAATCATCCTAAATCTTTTTCCCAGTCCTCCAAGTGGCAGGTGAGGTGTGGGGCTCTAGTTCAGTGGTAGGGTGCTTACCTAGCATCCCCCCCAAAAGAAAAAAGCATATAAAAATGTATCTAGGCTAGATGGAGTTCTACTCAGGCATAAAGAAAAACAAAATTATGTCACTTGGGGTTAAAGGGAACTCAAGAACATCATGCTGAGTGAAAGAAGCCAGACTCAGAAAGTCAGGGGTCGAATGTTCTTCTATGTGGAAGCGAGAGAGTAATAGGACATTAAAGGAAAAGAGGCGGGGGATCTCATGAAAACAGAAGAGAGAACAGTGGAGCAGAGGAAAAGGATGAAGGGGAGGGAGGAGAGGTAGGAGAGTGGGGAAAGAGCAGAAGGTAGCCAAGCCATGCCATGTGCCTGTGTAGCATGTCACAGTGAGGCCATTTGGATCACTCTACCATGCACCGTTGTTGTTGTTTTTTTTTTTTTTTTTTTTTTTTTTTGGTACCAGAGATTTAACCCAGGGATACTTAACCACTGAAACACATCCCCAGTCCTTTTTTGTTTTATTTAGAGACAGGGTCTCACTGAGTTGCGCAGGGCCTCACTAAGTTGCTGAGGTTGACTTTGAACCCTTGATCCTCCAGACTCGGCCTCCCCAGCCACTGGGAATATAGGTGTGCACCACGATGCCCAGCTACAATGCACCAATTCTCAGAAAATGTTTTAAAATGTAGGTACATTTGAGAGTTGCAACAGATATTTCTACCAAATTGTTCTTTTTTGTGCCCATATATATGCAAGCTTATTTGCTTCAGTCAAACCCTTTGACCAAAATTTCCAACATGTCTACTTGGAATAATTTTGGCAACAAGTACATATACTTATATATATTATTTTTCTCACCACTCACACATGTTTTTGTCAGACCAGTGCTTTCCATTTCCCAGTTTCATAGTTTGGTTAAGTGCCACCATGTATGATTTTATTACATAAGTAGCATAAATCCTCTGCCCCAATCTGGAATTTGCAGAGTAGAAAGTCGAATTCTGAGGCATATGGAGTTTTAAAGAGAGCAAAGGTTCTGAGGTATTCTCTAAAGTGGACGAGGCTTGCCACCCCCCACAGACACATTGTTACTTTGCTAAAGTCACACTTCTGGTTAATTTAAGGATTTTATCTGGTCATTAATTGATATAGCATCATCAATTGTATCATCATGAATTCTATCATCTCTTTTGACACCGGGAGTTGGGTGGAAGCAGGCTTGTGGCGAGCAGCCTGCAAACTCAATTATTGCAGAAACAGCTGTATATTTCATAGGTTTCTTGCCCAATCACTATGTGCCACAGGAACACTACCAGGTTCCTATACGGGTTCCCTTGGTAACACTGGGTCAACTCGAGGGACTTGTGTACTTTCCTAGGTAGCCAAAGTGGAACGCTCCTCCCTGCAACTTTTCCTTACACACTTGAGACGTTCACTGCTGCCAGCCAAGAACTAGGATTCCCTACAGGAGCTCTGAATGAATCTTTTCAGTTTTCTTGGTTTTATTCCCATTACATGTAGTTAATTGGGCTACAGTAGGTCATCACTTGCTAGGTGCCCTGGCACACACCTGTAAGCCCAGAGAGTACGGAGGCTAAGGCAGGAGGATCCTGAGTTTGTGGCCAGCCTCAGAACCTTGGCTAGACCCAGTCTCAAAAAATAATACATCTGGGGAGGCAGCTCAGTGGTAGAGTGCCCCTGGGTTTAAAAAAAAGTAAATTACATAAATATAATCCAGCTGTGACATTTTGTGATTACTGAATGTGAAATGGGGGAGCGTGTAACTGTCCGTAATTCCTCGCTGACAACTCAGCAGTTTCACGCTGTGCTTGTGTGGCCAACTTCAGTGCACATCTGGCAGTGGACATCTTCACGGTTTTGATACCCCGGGATGGAAATGGAGAATTAGGAGAGGCAATGGGGGAAGCAAGGGCATACCACAGGAAGAGAAAACCTTGTCCCTGAAACCCCAGGAGGTCCCTTTTACAACCAGATGCATTTTTTGTCTTTCTTTTTCCTTCTGCCATTCCTGCAGCATGTGAAAATGTGAGATAAATGGATGAAAATAAAAACATCCAGTGAAGACTGGCCTTTTTTATTCATTTTGGAAAATTTGTTTCTTTCAAAGAGAAGTGAAGTTCAATTTACAAAAATTTCAGTGACCCGTAATGATAAAATTACAGGCAAAATATTTTTAAGGGCTCAACTCATGATTGAACTCAGAGTCAAGTGACAAAAATCAATGACAAAAGTCCTTTTTATTGAAGATGAAGTTCTTCTTAGTACCACCCTTTCATTAAAGGTTGAGGGAAATGATGAAGAAACACAAAAGTAATGAAAGTAAGTGTCAGGGAACCCGATAGTGCTGCTGCTGCTGGTGGAGATGATAACTGTGGGTCATTTTAACAAAGATGACCCACAAATGTAACAAAGATTTCCCCAAAGATAGGAAACTGATTCTTAGCAATCACAGAGAATGAAGAACATGATGAACAGGAAGGCTATGGAAATATTTCCCAGTAGATAGTGGTTACCGTCCTCTAGAACCAGTTCTAGTTTGGGCTGACTTTCACTATCAACCAACTTCATGCTGAGGAGTTTCCCCGAATGACATGATGTGACCGTTCCCCCCATCGCTGAGCCTTCCACTTAGGTGTGTTAGAAGGCCTTCACTTTACCCTCATGGAGATCAGCAGAGGTTCTCAGCTGCTCCCCAGCCTCTCCTTGGGTTCCCATCTCGACAGGAGCCTTTCACACTGAACATCCACCTTGTGGAGCTCCACCTTGGCTGCCTGGAGAGACTAAGATGTCTCCTCGTTATAGCTGCACACGTGGCTCCTCCTGGTTGCAGGAACCACATCAGCATCTTCAGCTGAGGGCTGCCTGCTCTGGAGCCCTGCACGGCCCCACAGCTGAGTGGGCGTGCATCTGGGCAGAAGTGCCTGGATCTCACACAGTGCCGCTTGTAGATCAAACAGAACTGTGGAAGCTGAGTCTATGCATCCCATGAGGGTTTGAGGCAGATCCCAGGGAAGTTCTGGGTTGTGAGGTTCTGAAGAGTAAGTAGCAGGTAGTAGAAAGATGGAGGAATGTTGAGACCTAGACCTAGTTGTCTGTCTGGGACCAGTTCATCCATCCCCAGGGACTGGAACGTTGATCATTGGCTCCTCACTGGTTTGTGGTGCCACATAGGAGATGCCCACAGGAGGGACAACAGCCCTGGCCTGGGATATGACTTTTTCCAGTGGCTTTCAGATTTGGGTGACTGCTAGATGTGAGGATATAAAGACCTGGTCCTGGAGTCTTCGTTAGACAATTCTGAGGGCCACCCCAGCTCTGGAGATCCCTACCTTGAGCTCAGTTCAACCAGAATCATGGAGCTTCCACTCCCCCTGACCAATCCTGCCTTCCACACATGCATGCCAGCAGACCTTGAAGTACTCCCAGTGAACTCTACATTTGGAACCCTCCGCTGCCAGGATTCTTTCCAGAAGCCCCATCTGACACAAGCAGCCACTAGCAGGCACTACTGCCAAACACAGTCAGCACTAGCTTGGGAGAAATGTGTGGCAGAGGATAGGTAATTGTCTTCTTCAAGACAACTTAGGTCCTACTGTGGTGATTAATCAAATATAAAATATCACGTGGTCTAGGCAGTGATATTTATTCTCTCTTGGGGTTTACACACAGCGTCCATGGCTGGGGTGCAAGACTTGCCACAGAGAGAACAAGATGCCAACATGGTGATGTTTCATTCAAAGTTCCTTTGATGTCCTAGTTGGGGAGTCACATTTGCTTTCCTAAGGCAATTGGGTTTAGTAACATGGTCATAAATGCTCGTAATGCAATATGACTATATTATCTCTGTGGATGTCTTCTCTTTATGCCATAGTATTTTTGTATCTCATGTAGATAATCCTCTCATTCCTTTCCCAAGAAGGACAATTCTAAATCTCACTAAGCTGAGAAACATGATGTTTTCCTTTACTTATTCTGTTCACATGGAATAGGAGCTTATTCAGGTTGCATGCCCAATACTCAAGATCAGTTTCCATCACTCTAACATGTCACCAACTGGTGTGCCATGGAAGGTTTTCCTGTGGCTGGACACTTGGGTGATACTATTTGGATCTGATCATATGAAAGGAGAACAGTTCCTTCCGGACCTGGAAGCAGAGATGGTAAAGAACATCTTCATGGTCTTTGCAGAAAAGCTCCATTCCACTAACAAAATGTACATCTTGCCTAGGATGAGGGGTTCCTCTGCAAATGTGCATATCCTACAAGGTGGTATAGACAGCCTCCTTATACATTGCAGAAGAATTTTTTAAATAACAAGGCAGTTGTGGATTAGTCCCAGAAAAGTGAGATACTGTTCTACATGAAGTTGACTACATGCTGAACTTTGTCCCTGAAAGCCTGTCGTTTTCACTTCACAACTGGGGGATTCCTGGCTTTAAAGTCTTTCTCAAGACAATTTAACCTTCCTGTTGAATGCATCCAAAGGACACCTTGACCTGAGCTGACCTGATGTACTATGCCCTAGAGCCTTCAAAACCATGAGGTAAGGACCCTCTTCTTTCTCTAGTTTGCTTGCCTTGTGCCTTTCATCATATAAGAGTAGAGAAAGGTAAATTTTGTGACCAAAAGTGGAAACATTTACTCTTTCATCCTACTGGATCCCTCCAAACTTGAAAACTATTCCTAAGAATTCTGTTTTTCTATTTTTAGTAATGTGTTGCTTTACATAAATTCAGTGTGTGTTCCTCCTTGTAGCAGGATAGAATTGAAAACACGGGTTACCGTACCAAGATATTTAGTGGGGCGTCATATTTCACTAGTTTATAGGTGCTAATGGGAAAGCCTCATGTGTGCCTTAGTGTAGGCTTCAAGCCAAAGGAACCCTTCACAAGCAGGGAACTTCAGTGCTGTCTTCTCATATCAACCTTGCCAAAAAGAAAAAAAAAATTTATTTGATGATCTTTGGTGAATTTCTGAAGTGATTCCAAATAAAAACCTCATACATCTTTATTGGATTGTAGCCTTGTACATTGTTTTCAAGTTTTTGGTATCTATGTAGATCGGATTGATGTTAAATTTTTTAGTTTCCACTAAACTGTTTCTGCCACATATTTTAACCTGTATCCCTTGGTCTATCTTTTCTTTCTTCCTACCTTTCATTAGTCTTTTTTTTTTTTTTGAAATAAAATTGAACCCAGGGCTAGTACACTTTAGCCATGTGCTCCATCTCGTAACTACATCCTCATAATTACCCAAGCTGTATTTGTCAAGGAGGTTGCTGGAATGCTTATTCTCAGATTCCCCTGGAATCTCATATTTTCCTGTGAGGGACCTGGGGTTGTTATGTCCCTGTTTCTCAGAACACTCCTTAACATGAGCTAACAGGAAACATTTGTGCTGCTCAAATCCAAAGGGTGCTCTCCAGATGGCTTCAGACTGGGGAGGAAACAAGGTTTCCCAGAACTTTTGACCTAGGTCAGGAGCAGATCAAGCCTCAGGAGGCTGAGTAGGAATGGCACCCAGCCTAGCTGTGGGTGACGTGCGCTGAGCAGCCCCTTGTCCTCCTGAAGCCCATGTTTTCCCATTTCTATGATGGGGAGGATTTTGAGAACACAGGGGGACAAGGCTGTTCTTGCAGGCCATTAACATAGGTGAGTGCTGTGGCCCCACAGCTGACAAAACACCCTGAAAGCTATCTTGAAGGCACCACCGGCTCATTTCGGCCCCTCATCAAATGTTATTTCAGAACCTTTGAACACTTTTCTCATGGACACTCAGCTGCTCCCCGTACACACACAGGAAGGGCCGAGTCTTCCTTGTGTCAATTCCAGATGCAACCCTCTGATGGTTCATGGTGGTGCCCTTGGCTCCGCGTCCCCACTTGTCCTCTCTAGCGTGACAGCGAGTTGACTCTGAAACAGGAGGGGGTCTGCATGATGTGGACCCTCCAGCAGGACATGGGTGAAGTTCCTGGCACCATCCTTCCAGGGTCAAATCAGCTCCTGTCTCACCAGCGTCCTGGGATGTCAGCACCACCCCACGTTTCCTGGACCAGCCCTTCCTTGGGTGTCTGCCACCTCCAAGGCACATAAGTGCCTCTGCCACACAGTGTGACTTGGAAGTGCTGTTGCAGCTTTCTGAGTCTCAGTGTGCTCCTCTGAAAAGTGTGGTGGTGAAGGATAAAGCTCGTGGGGATTTTGATGTAATAAAAGGTATAGGAAGTGGGAATTGGGCACCTAGCACAAGGCTCTGCAGAAAGGGCTCTCGGACATGCTGTATTTGTTATCTATTTATGTATTATTTGTCTCTATGCCCCCTCCCTCATGTCCATTTATGTTTAGGAAAATATATAGAAAGCAGACACAATTGTTCAGATGTTACGGGGTTTGGGGATTTCTACTAAGTGTTATAGACTACTTGTGTATTCCTTAATATAGCCTCTATAGGAGTCCCTAGGTTATGGTTGGAGACCTACAGGTCCACTAGATGTATGGGAAGGTGTTTACATGGATCATCTATGCAACATCCACACACATTACTAATTTACTTAATTTTCCAGACACTTGGCATAATTTACTGAACAAAGCAGAAAACAGTACCTGGGATCCAATTCTGTTTGTGGATTAGACATTCACAGACCTCATAAGCAGCTCAGGGTAGCTCTGAGGCCTTCCTGACTTCCCGGAAGTGTAAAGGCATCCTCTTCCTATCTCAGGACCAGGTTGGCAGATCTCAGGACCAGCTAAAAAGTGTGAGGACCTTGGGTTCAGAAGAAGAGTCCAAAGTGACAAATATGTGGACTGTGGCTGAGAAGAGACTGAGAGAAACCAGAATCTCCTACATATTATGATTCCTGTGAAGGAGGAGGTTAGCCCTGAAGGATGAGGAATTCAAATAGGGACTCAGATCTGCTGCAGAGGAGAGGGGAGCATGGGACTCAGAGCTAGCACCTGAAATTCTCACCTTCAGCACAATATGTTCCCAGCTCTGCCTGTCCTGCTTCATGGCACATCCTTTCATCCCAGCCACAGCACCAGGGGGCCCCAAACTGGAGCAATGATGAGCAGCCTGCTCACAGAGCTGCCTGGAGCCTGGCATCTAGTGCTCAGGTGCCTATAACTATACGCCCTCTTCATTGGAAATGGAAGTCAGTGGGAAGCTGAGACCTGGGACTGTCTGAGGCAGCCTTGCTGACCAGGTCTGCGATGGCCAGACAAACACAGGAGGTGTTTCCTGTCGACATGGAGTGTCAGGACCAGGGACTCAGATCCACACAGTGGACTCTTGCACAGACAGTTTGGAAGGAAAGACCAGGCCTCTGCCTCTGCTGCTCACTCATCTCTCCCCAGCATTCTCTCTTTCATCTTGGCACCTCGCCAGGGTGGTGCACACAGAAATGTCATCCACCATACACTGCTGTGTTCAAACTTAAGGTGGCCTATGTCGGGTCACCTTGAGTAGAGCAACCCTGGAGCTTCTGGTTCACAATCGTTTGGCTCAAATGCACTGTACAGAGTACACTGAAACAGAAACAGATGCCAAGGTGCACTACAGTCTGAAAAACTGGGGATTTTATTTGGGGGCTGGAATTCCCTCCAATACAATGAGACTTAATCCACATTCATAAAGGTTGTTGGAAAGTGATTTCGGTGGCCCATAGTATTCTTCTAGCTCTTGCTCCTTGTCCAGTACAACAGGCCTTTACAGCATTCGTCTATAGAGCCAGCTCCAGGAACCCTGTCAAAGCCAGGGTCTGCTCTGCAACCTGATCACCTGATACACATTAGTTCCAGGTAGAGTCAGCACCAGGATCAGATCTGGAACCCAGGTCAGCAGGAGAGGAAGAGCCACCTCTCATGACCCTACTACAGGGAACAGCAGTTCCAGAGCCCTTTGCCCCTTTTCTGTGACCGAAAAGATCCAGTCCACAAAGAAGATGAGTAGCATTGTGGCATTTTCCCCAAAGCTGCTGTCAGAGCACTTCACTCTGATGAATGTGGTGAGCTGCTGAGCTCTTCAGGGTAGCAGGGGGCAGACCATTCCCCTGGTCCCAATAGCATTAGACCAGGTTACAGTGTTATGCACCAATCCTAGCTGTTCCTGAACCTGAACTGGATTCTTGATCCCAAGCTTTCCCTGTCCCTAGGCAGACATTAGAGTTGGGACACTAAGAGTACCAGCTTCATTTGGGATGGGATAGATAGGGAACAGTGCAGTTACTCGGCCCATTCGGTGGGGAGAGTATTAAAGCGCAGGCAGATCCACACATCCACCAACCATCACACGAACCCTGCTTAGTTACAGCTGCCACAGGGAACGTGCATCCCAGTGGAAGGAGGACCAGAGGGCTGAGGAGGTTGTGCAGAAGGTGCCCCCTGGGCATTAGCAAGACTGAGAAGGTTTCTGTATCTGAAAGTGAGTGAGGAGGGCCTGGGAGGAAGTGCACGTCTTTTTCACAAGAGTGCTGGGTCCCAGGTCATCAGGAGTTGGGAAGCATCCCAGCTACTTGTGGAAGTCTCCATCCACATCTAAGCTTCCTGATCTCCAACTCAGAGCACAGTCACTTTCCTGGGAGTGTGTGCGGCCGCAGGCTCTAGCTGGGGCAGGCTGGGCCCTCCTCCCTAGGAGCTCTTCAAGAAGGTATTGCCCCGTGGCTGCCTCTTCTCTGTGTGGTGCCCGTGGCACAAGAAGGGCAAAGAGCACCTGGCAGTTGCTCTCCATGCCGGCGCTGGACCTTTCAACAATGTGGCCAACTGTGTCATCTCTACCCGCCTTGGGGATGTCAGCATGAAAGCTGGGGACAGTGACAGGGTGGTGGAGCACTGGATGGAGGCGGCCAGGGTCAGCTCTACGAAGGCCCAGAAGCTTTTCTCTAGAGATCTGTGTTCTGCGTCTGCTTTGGTCAGCTCTTAGGATTGTAGGCTGTGGTCTAAGACCTGGACGATGCCTAAGCCCTTTCATCAGGTCGCAGACACAGGGTCGATGTCAAGCTGTGCGTGGGGTGCCCTCATTTGCTTTCGGCTCCTTTGGGTTTAGCTACCATCCCTCTTCTTGTGAGTATTGCTCCCTGGGTCCCTCTCTTGAGCCCTTCTGAGCCTTCCTGGACATCTGTGTCATGCAGGAAGGATAAATCAGCTGATGCACATGAACCTTGAGTGGCAGGGCTCCAGCTCACCCTGCCCCACCTGGTTCATCCCTTCTCACCCTTGGAGTGCTCAGTACCAAGGAACTTCTCCCTGCAGGCCATTCTCCCTGCTCTGCAGATCACACCAACACATGATCTGAAGAAGACACGGGGAGAAGTACCCAGGTGGCTTTGCTCTCTCCAGAAGAACAGCTGGCCAAACAAGGGGCCTACACTGCCTCTTTATAGACCCTGGGGAGGGCCTGAGAAGTCAGGACCCCCAGGATGGGATCCACCTTGTAGGAGAGGTCTGATCCTCCCTAGGGTCTCAGGTCTGAATTTGCACTTGGGAATCAGTTAACTGTCAGGCACACGAGGTTGGCCAAACTGACTTTCAGCTGTACCTTGTGGCATGACGGAACTCTTTGCCCAACTGAAATCTAAACTGTCAAAACAGCTGTGGAGTTGAAGTGGGGATGCAGGGCAGCTGATCCAAATGGGAGCTCCCTTCCCCAGTCCCTGGGATCCCTTAGGATTCAGAGGAAACCAGTGAGAAACTGTCCTGTAGGCAGTTAGTGTGTGTCCTTTGGGTTCTCACATGAAAGAAGTCTGAGCTCACACTCTTTCTTTCTTAAATTTCTCCTTCCATTGCCATATCTCTGAACAAAGTCCTCTCCATATATCCAGGAATCATGTGCCAAAGATAATGAACTGAGCAGGCCTTTGCTAATGGTCATCTTCATTTTTCATTATGGGGCAAATAGAAGGCAGAGCAAGGAGAGAGCTTGCATTACCAGGCCACATGAATTAGTTTTTCTTGCTGAAAGTTGACCTGAGAAATTATATTTGTTTCTTTTCTGGAATAGCAGAAAGATGCATTCATTTGCCTACATGTAGGTAGGGCGTTTGGGAGACTAGGAGTTCCAGATAATGAATGCACTGCTGTCAGTTGGGCTCTTCAGGGAGGGAGGTTAAAGAGCTGGCTGAATTAGCAGTTCTCTAGTTTCCATGTGGGTCCACTCTTGCTGTGTATGTGGCATGTAAGGCCTCCTGGTTTTAGCAAACAACACAATGCTTTAGGAAGTGAGAAAACTGTTCCTCTTTAGTCTTCACCATGTCATTGACAATAGGGGACAACTTACCTGTAACAGAAATGCATGCTTCAGAGAAATCTTGTGAGACAGGTGATCAAGAGTGTAGCTCAGTTTACGTCCTAATGATTATACATGGACTGGATTTGGGGTTTGCTGCAAATCCTCACAATGCTCCTTGACACACATTGCTAAGTAGACTTAGTATCACTCTGGTGCCCACTTAGCAGTGACCTAACCTCCAGATGGATGTTCAGAAGGATGTAGGGGACTCATGGATTCCTAGTGGATTTTTCCTTATTCGATCAGAACTTTCTAGGTAAAACAAGAAAGAAAATATGACTGCCTGCCTATGACTCAGGGAAGTCCTTGCCCTCTCAGTCACAGTTGGCATCTTGAAAACCATTTCTAAATAAATGGAGCAGAGAGTTGTGTCCAAGTATTTTCTCTGAAGAAGTCATTTTCAGAAGTGAGGTCTTGGGCAGGGCCTACAGTCTAGCTCATGGGACAGAGATTCCAGTGAGCCTGGGCAGACAGGAGGCTGTCAAACTTGCTGCCAGAGATACGCCTCTTCCGCTATGGTTGGGTCCGGCTGGGTACCGGACACACATCATGAGCACAGAGGAAGGGACGCTGGTCCGTGATGATACTGGGATGTGCGGCGAAGGCAGCCGAAACTGTCCCCAAGCAGGCAGGAGGACCTGGCTTCTCTTGGGTCACTCTGAGTCTGTTACTGCACTTCTTTGTCCTCTTAATTTCTCATCTGGAAATAGGGAAAACAAATCCCCAAGCAGTCATCATAGCGTACAAAGAAATTTATAGGAGAAAAGATATTTTGGAGGAATCATTGAGTAGATATTCCTCAGGGCTGATGACAAGAGTAATTCTAACCATGTGAAACGGTAGCCTGTCGAATCTATGAGGTGGGCGTACTTCATATCAAACTTCCCCCTTTTGAAAAACACACATGCTCAAGGTGACCTACCAGTTGACTGTTGGACCTGAGATTGAATCCTCAATCAGAACACACTGAAGGTAGCAGAAACATTGTATCTACTGTCTTCAGACATGTATCTATGGGCTGAGGTCAGAGGGTCCTTACTGTAAAGGAATTAGGTGAGAAAGATCTCACTAACCATTTTGTGACCCTGGAAGGTGGATATATCCAAGAGGAGTCCTCACAGAGCCCAGAGGAGGGAGGGGCAGCAGCAGAAGGCACCTGTGTCTGTGGTAGGGAGGGACTCCAGGGAGCTGGAGGACCAGGGTAGCCTGCCTACCTTCCAACTGGAGATCTCCAAATCAAGAGAGCAGGGGTCTGTCCTGGTTCAGCCCTTCTCTATTTTTACCTTACTGTTTGAGATGCCTCTGCTAGAGATGCGAGAGTAAAGAGTCTGAAAAAGCTGCAGTCAGGGTGGATTGGGGTAGAGGTGGGGACACTGGGCCACATAATATTTGAGACATATGGCAATATCGACATGGAGATAACCAGGGTCCTTGCACCCTCCCCACCAAGGGAAAAGAGTGAAAGAATTAGAGAAAGCCACCTGTTCCTAGGTCCAGGTGGGATGCCTAGGTGGAGGGACCAGGAAACAGGTTGATGGGATTTCAGGGGAAAGGGAACCTTAACGTCTTTGAATGGGCAAATGGGACTGGGTATTCATAATTCCCACTATGATGTCACACAGTATCATTCTCTTCCTCGACACAGAGTCACATTCTCACTGTGATGAAGGATTAAATGGATGTGAATGAGCCCAGGGATGTTAGGATATTAAAATAAGGATTATGTGAATTATGAGGGATGACGTGGATGTGAGTTACCCTGGGAATGGCATGGGTATTTTTAAAAAGCATCCATGTGGCTCTTATAGGAAAGCCCCATGCCGCTAAGAAAATGTCCCAAGTGACAGCTGTGTCGTGACTAGGACCAGGGGTTCCTCTGCAAATGTGCATCTCCTACAAGGCGATGTGGGCAGTCTTACTCTCCTGCACATTACAAGAGAAATTTTAATGGCAGGGAAGGTGTAGATGGTTCCAGAAAAGTGAGATACTGTTCCACACGGGCTGGGTGGACCACATGCTGTGCTCTTTCCCTGGAAGCCTGTAATTTTCATACCACAAGAGTGGAATCCCTGGCTGCAGACATATTCTCAAGACAATTTACCCTTCCCATTGGGTATATCCAAGAGAGACATGAGCAGGGCTGACCTGATGCAGGTATCAGGAGCCTTCAAAACCATGAGGTAAAGACCCTCTCCTTTCCCTGGTTTGCTTGTCTTGTGCATTCATTATACTAATGAAATCCAGTCTAATAGAGTGACATAAATTTTGTGTACAAAAGTGGAAACAATTTGGGTTGGGGTTGTTGCTCAGTGGTAGAGCACTTGCCTGGCATGGGTGAGGCCCTGGGTTCAATTTTCACCTCCACATATAAGTAAATGAGTAAAATAAAGGTCCATTGACAACTGAAAAATATTTTTAAAAGAAGTGAAAACATTTACTTTTTCTCACTACAGGATCCCTCCAAAATCTGAAAACTGTTCATAATTCTCTGATTTTCCGTTTTGGGGGGGTAGGCGTTTATTTACAGAAACACAATAAGTGTCTCTTTCTCCTTGTAGCAGGATACAATTAAAAACACTGGTTACCTTTCTAAGGTTTCAGTGGGATGTCATATTGAACTAGTTTACAGATGCTAAGGGGAAAACCTAATTCCTGCCTTGGTAGAACTGTCTAGCCACAAAGAGTCCTAAAAACAATCTGAGGTCACCGTGATTACTATGTGATCAGTAACCACTTACCTCTCCTTACGTGAATTTGATAACATATTATTTTGCAAACTGATATTTACTCGATGATCTTTGTTATAATATTGACAAGATTATGAGGTAAACATACATTTCTAAAACAGATCATGATACGATATTTTAGATTCTAGTTGTTTTCAAGTTTCCTAAAATCTATGTATTGGACTGTGAGCTAAATTTTCTGATTTCTTCAGAAATGTGGTTATAGCAATTTCACCTGTCTTTGGTGGTCTTCCCTTCCTTTCTTCCTTTCTGTCTCGTATGGAATTGCACCCAGGGCCGGTACACGTTGGGCAAGTGCTCTGCCACTTAACTACATTCTCATTGTTGCAGCTGCAGAAGCAGTATGTGTCAGGCTGTTTGCTGGAATGGTTATTCTCAGGTCCCCCTGGGATCTCCTGACGTGGAGCTTTGAGGGTTCGGTGGCTGCTGTAACTCGTTTCTTAAGACTCCCCTTAACATGAGCTAATGGAATGCAATGTGTTGCTTAAGTCCAAAGGGTTCTCCAAGGGTGTCTTGTCCTGTATACTTTATACTGGGGAGGAAGCAAGGTTTCCTCTGACCTAGGTCAGGAACAGACCAGGCCTCAGGTAGCTGAGTAGGAATGGCACCCAGCCTAGCCGTGGGTGTTCCTCAGGTCTTACTTGTGCGCTGAGCAGCCCCTTGTCCTCCTGAAGCCCATGTTTTCCCATTTCTATGATGGGGAGGATTTTGAGAACACAGGGGGACAAGGCTGTTCTTGCAGGCCATTAACATAGGTGAGTGCTGTGGCCCCACAGCTGACAAAACACCCTGAAAGCTATCTTGAAGGCACCACCGGCTCATTTCGACCCCTCATCAAATGTTATTTCAGAACCTTTGAACACTTTTCTCATGGACACTCAGGTCCTCCCCGTGCACACACAGGAAGGGCCGAGTCTTCCTTGTGTCAACTCCAGATGCAACCCTCTGATGGTTCATGGTGGTGCCCCTGGCTCCGTGTCCCCACTTGTCCTCTCTAGCGTAACAGCGAGTTGACTCTGAAGCAGGAGGGGGTCTGCATGATGTGGACCCTCCAGCAGGACACGGGTGAAGTCCCTGGCACCATCCTTCCAGGG
This sequence comes from Sciurus carolinensis, assembly GCF_902686445.1. Lineage (NCBI taxonomy): Eukaryota > Metazoa > Chordata > Mammalia > Rodentia > Sciuridae > Sciurus > Sciurus carolinensis. Next base: position 65,779,494 of record NC_062229.1, on the reverse strand, counting down.
TCAAATCAGCTCCTGTCTCACCAGCGTTCTGGGATGTCAGCACCACCCCACGTTTCCTGGACCAGCCCTTCCCTGGGTGTCTGCCACCTCCAAGGCACATAAGTGCCTCTGCCACACAGTGTGACTTGGGAGTGCTATTGCAGCTTTCTGAGTCTCAGTGTGCTCCTCTGAAAAGTGTGGTGGTGAAGGATAAAGTTCGTGGGGATTTTGATGTAATAAAAGGTATAAGAAGTGGGAATTGGGCACCTAGCACAAGGCTCTGCAGAAAGGGCTCTCGGACATGCTGTATTTGTTATCTATTTATGTATTATTTGTCTCTGTGCCCCCACTGAAGAACTTCTCTGCTTCATGCTTCTACCTCATGTCCATCTATGTTTGGGAAAACAGAAAGCAGACTCAATTTCCCATTTGTTAGGAAGGGAACGGTGTGCCAGAAATCCTTGTATATTCCCTGATAGAGACTGAACTAAGAGTCCCTGGGTCACGGCAGGCAGCCCCCAAGTACACTAACAGGATGGCTTTGTGTGTGGGTCACTCATTCAGCATGTGCACATGCACATACATAAATATGTATATATATATATATATATATATATATTTTTTTTTTTTTGCAATGCTGGGGATTGAACCCAGGGCCCTGCGCTTACAAGGCAAGCACTCTACCTACTGAGCTATATCCCCAGCCCTACATATATATTTTGTTCGCTCAATTTGCCTAGTCATTTTTCTAGATATTTTGCATAATTCAGTGAACAAAGCAAAAAATAGTTCCTGTGGGTCAATTCTATTTGAGGAGGCAGACACTCATAGTAGACCTTAAAAACAAGTCACCCATGTCCACTCAGTTACATGGGAAGGTGTTATTGTGGGCTATTTATGCAACATGCACACACACACACACACACACACACACACACACATACACATATTTTCCAGACACTTGGCATAATTCACTGAACAAAGCAGAAAGCAGTACCTAGAATCCAATTCTGTTTGTGTGTCAGACATTCACAGCGTTCATACACAGCTCAGGTTCACACAATGTTAGCTCTGAGGCCTTCCTGACTTCCCAGAAGTGTAAAGGCATCCTCTTCCTATCTCAGGACCAGGTTGGCAGATCTCAGGACCAGCTAAAAAGTGTGAGGACCTTGGGTTCAGAAGAAGAGTCCAAAGTGACAAATATGTGGACTGTGGCTGAGAAGAGACTGAGAGAAACCAGAATCTCCTACATATTATGATTCCTGTGAAGGAGCTGAAGTCTTGGAGGTTAGCCCTGAAGGATGAGGAATTCAAATAGGGACTCAGATCTGCTGCAGAGGAGAAGGGAGCATGGGACTCAGAGCTAGCACCTGAAATTCTCGCCTTCAGCACAATATGTTCCCGGCTCTGCCTGTCCTGCTTCATGGCACATCCATTCATCCCAGCCACAGCACCAGGGGGTCCCAAAATTGGAGCAATGATGAGCAGCCTGCTCACAGAGCTGCCTGGAGCCTGGCATCTAGTGCTCAGGTGCCTATAACTGTACGCCCTCTTCATTGGAAACAGAAGTCAGTGGGAAGCTGAGACCTGGGACTGTCTGAGGCAGCCTTGCTGACCAGGTCTGCTATGGCCAGACAAACACAGGAGGTGTTTCCTGTCGACATGGAGTGTCAGGACCAGGGACTCAGATCCACACAGTGGACTCTTGCACAGACAGTTTGGAAGGAAAGACCAGGCCTCTGCCTCTGCTGCTCACTCATCTCTCCCCAGCATTCTCTCTTTCATCTTGGCACCTCGCCAGGGTGGTGCACACAGAAATGTCATCCACCATACACTGCTGTGTTCAAACTTAAGGTGGCCTATGTCGGGTCACCTTGAGTAGAGCAACCCTGGAGCTTCCGGTCCACATTCTCCTGGCTCAAAAGTACCATACAAAGTACACTGATAATAAGCCAGGTGCAGTGGTACATGCCTGTAATCCCAGTGGCTTGGGAGGCTGAGGCAGGAAGCTCACAAGTTCAAAGTCAGGCTCAGCAAAAGTGAGGCCCTAAAAAAACTCAGTGAGATTCTGTCTCTAAATGAAGGACTGGGGATGTGGCTCAGTGGTTGTGAGCCCCTGAGTTTAAGCCACGAACCCAAAAAATGTACACTGATGACAAGATACACCATACTCTGTCTGCATGATCTTTGGGGGGAATGGAATTCTCATTAATGCAGTGAGATGTTTTCTGTGTTTAAATGGTCATTGGAAAGTAGATAACAGTGGTGAAACTTTCTGTTGTTTCAAGTCCACTCATAAGCAACAGGCCTTTGCAGTATTCTTTTAGAGCCAGCCAGGTTCTGCTCTGCAGCCAGATCACCGTCCGCACAAGTGTACCATTGTGGGTAGAGAGAGCACCAGCATCAGATCTGGAACCCAGGCCAGCAGCAGAGAAAGAGCCACCTCTCGTGACCCTACTACAGGGAACACCAGGCCAGAGCCCTTTGCCCCTGTTCTATGACCGAAAAGATCCAGTCCACGAAGATGACGAGTAACATCACGGCATTTTCTCTAAAGCTGCTGTCAGAGCAGTTGACCCTGATGAATGTGATAAACAGTTGAGCCCTGCAGGGAAGTCAGGAGCAAGCCATTTCCTTATCCCCAGTAATCTTAGACCAACCATTTCCCGAAAATATTACAGTAGTATGGAACAAACCCCAGCTCCTTTTGTGTAACTTGGACTAGTTTCTTTACCCCAAGATTTCCCTGTCCATATATGGGCAGTCAAGCTGGGACACTAAGAGTACCAGCTTCATCTAAGATGGAATAGATAGGAAACAGGGTGGAACTGGCCCATACGGTGGTGAAGGGGGGATGCTGAGGTGCAGATGGTACCATGTGTCACCTAACCACCCACGTGACCTGGCCATCCCAATCTTTTATGGTGCGTTTTGTGTACACTAGCTTCTATAGTAGCACCACTATTCATAGCATCCCAAGGAATGTGCACTTGAATTTGGTAGAAGGACCAGATGCGTGGTGGGGTTGGGCAGAAAATAACATCTCAACAGAATGATCAAGACTGAGGATTCTCGATCTGGAAATGAGTGAGGATACCCTTGAAGAAAATGCTAAATTCTCTTTTTCAGGAGAGTGCTAGGTCCTGGGTCATCATGAATTGGGCACCATCAGTGTGTAGAGAAGTCTCTATTTGCAGAAGTCTCCTTCCACATCTAAGCTTCCTGATCTCCAACTCAGAGCACAGTCACTACCCTGGGAGTGTGTGCAACCGCAGGCTCTAACTGGGGTGCATTTGTGCCTATGTGACACACTCTTCCTCCATAAGAACTCTTCAAGAAGGTATTGCCCAGTGACCGCGTGGTCTCCATGTAGTCTCAGTGACACAAGAAGGACAAAGAGTAGCTGGCACCGACTATCTGTGCCACTATAATTTAGTTTAGCATTGCAACCTTCTGTGTCATCACTACCTACCTTGGGCATCCCAGCAGGAAACCTGGGACAGGACCTGGTGGTGGAGCCCTGAATCAAGCTATAAAGCTATAAAGAGCTCAGGAAATTTTCTCTGTAGGTCTGTGAGTTGCATCTGCTCCTAAGTCAGCTCTTAGGATTGTAGACAGTGTCTAAGACTCTGCATAAAACATAGACCCTTCCCATGAAGTCACACACGGCTGGCCCCCTTAGTTGACCTTATCTGATGGGAGGGTCCCTGATCTTTATGGTGGAGATTCTTTCTCAGAGTTGAGGCTCCTCTTCACATTCACTCTCAAAAATCTTGACGTCAGGCCCTCAACTCTCTCAGCTTTTGCCCGGCACACACTGATGCTTGGGTGATGACCCCATTACTGTGCTGCCTTCTTGTCTCCAGCCAACTAGTCTATGACCTTAGGACGCCCTGGACACTGGCTCCACTGTATCAGTCTCCACCATGAGATCTGAGTCCTCCATTCTGGCAGATTCACACCTGGGGTGTCTACTAGACAATCTAAAACCCCTTTACCTGACCCCCAGCCTAGGTAATCAATCCAAAATGACCACATAATGGCACAACTTTTGTGAGCAAGCAGACAGATGGAAAGGGATTCCTTATTTTCAAGTCTTTTCTTGTGCTTCTTTGCTCTTCCTACAAACTTGAACGCCTCCTTTTGGCTTCTTCTCCCCCTCTTAATCCCTCGAGCCTCCTCCAACTTCGACTTAGCTAACAAACCACCCCCATATTGGTCCACTGCAGCAGAGGCCCCTCTGGCCCCTGCTCCTCCATCTCCTTTGCCCCGTTCTATTTCTGCTTCCGTTCCCCTACCCAGTCCACCCAGTCCTCCTGCCACAAGGTCCCACACACATATTCTAGCCCCCCATGGGAGGTGGCTGGTGTGGAGGGAGTAACCCTAACCAGCCCAACAGCCAGTGGCGTGTCGCAGTAAGGAGTGTGATACAGCAGCCCCATTCCTCAAAAGTAGTGGGAATTATAACGTTTCATAATTCTCTGCTTGCAAACCTAACCTGATTCCCAACCAGGAAAAAGGGTTTAAAAGTCTGAAGCAATTTCCCCTGCCTAGCCTTGCTGAAGCCTGCATTGGAATGTAGACTGCAGCAGGTTCAGCAAGGGATCAACCTGAGACTGAAGAAAAAAAAAGTGTCCATTTTAAACTTTTCCTGGGCTGCAACACAGAACTAACTCACTCTCTCTCTCTTTCTTTCTCTCCCTCTCACCCCTTCTCTCTGCCTTTCTCTTTCTCACTCTCTCATGCTATAATTAATGGCCATTATCACTTTTTTCTTCTAGGACTCTTGTTTTTCTTAAGTGCTATATTTTTTGAGCTCACAATTTTGATTCTACATACCTAAGTTAATAATTTTTTGATCAGTTCTATTTTTATTCAACTCTAGAGTTATTTTTGAGCATCTGTTACATTGCAATGGAGATAAGTTACAAGACCTTCGCTTTTGTGTTATGTGTATATCGTGTTGTCTAATGTCTTTGTCTACGTATGCACCTGATAACAAAATTGACATAAATAACAAATGCCCATAAAATTAAAATTTAAAATGTCTTTGAAATTACTTACCTCACAAGTCATTAGGTGGTCAAATTAATATCTATAAAATGTTTAATATCAATTGTTTCTAGGACTTTTCTTCAACAGGAGACAGAAATACTGTTTAGAACACTTTTCTAATATCTCATTTTTTACAGAATAAGTGAATTAGATTTGACATGTATGGGATTACTCAGATATGTTTGTTAGAGGCATCTGATTAATTTACAAAGTTAAAATGTTAACTGTTAAATAACATTGAGTACTCTTAACTCTTTAAATTCCATGGGGTAACATACTTAAACATTATTCGTTTTTGCACAGATTGATGAATGAAACGGGTTTAAAATTGCTTTGTGTCATCACGAAGTTAACTAAAAGTTAAATCCTAACAGGTACAATTGTATATACAAAGGATTCCAAAAAATTTTAACTGTGTTTCAGAGAACTGCATATAACACAAAGTATTTCATATTATTAAAATGGAGTAATTTATCTAAATTCAGAAATTTTATATAACAGTTGTTTCAAAATGTGAACAAAAGGGGTCAACAGATAGAAAAGAGAAAATAAAAGGTTCTGGGTATGGAAATATATTTAGTAGAAGGGAAAAGAAAATGTTTCTGGGTAAGAAAGTGCTTGTGTGATGAAATACATGAGGGTCAAAGTAAGTGCTAAGAAAGTCTGTGTGTAAGTAAAGGGCAAATTTCAACAAGTTTGCGTGTAACTAAGTTGGTTATATGTAGTGAGACAATCAGTTAAAGCTATTTAAGATTTTCCCTAAGGTCAAATATTAATGGGCTGATAGAAACCAAAGTTTAATCTATATGTTAAAATGACAAGGATTTCCTTAAAAACACTAATTTACTCTTAACATTGTGTCTGTTAAGTTTTATTATTTAGAGCAATTAGTCTTAAAAATTGGGGTTTATACAATTATGGTTAAACAACAACTGTTAGGGTATTATACTACATTACAGAGTCTAAATTTTTCTTCAAAAACTAAATTTGGTTAATATAAAAGTATCAAGGTAATTGTGGAATGGTCATTCTTTGTACATTAAATGTGTTCATATTTCCAGGTATACAAGTCTTTAAAGCAGAAAATTTATCAAGCTGCTATTCTCCAACTAAACTTATCTGTAATGATAATTTTAAACTTATAAAAATAACAAATTTTATGGGGACTTATGTATATCATTTAAGGTTCTACAACAGGACCTGTTATCAATAGGGTATATATAAAATTTGTTACTTTTTACAATGAGATAAAAGAATTTTAAATGTAGGTGTATTTCTAAAAGTTAGTGAGAGCTTGATTTGTTTAAAAGTCAATATTGTGAAACAAAAACATTTTGCCACTTTGTCACATGAAAGGAAAGTTAAAAGTTCTCTCAGCCTTTCTTTGATTCATGTTTTAGATATAATGTTAAATTGTGTTAACTAATGTTCATATAGACTCAGGGAATAATATATGTAAACTTCTTAAAATTTTCAGAAAGCGGCAAAGATCAGCATCAGAATTAGAACACTGTACCTAAGAATTGTAAAGAGCCACACCTTACCTGAGATAAGGCTCTGCCTCGCACCCTGCTGCATGTTATAATGGCTCCAAAAAAAGCCAGACTTCAGCTTATTTAAAGTTATATTCAAAAGCTTGTTTTTTTGTGTGTTTCTTCATTCAATTGGATTGTCCTTTGAAGGTCATTCTTCTTTTCTCTTAAAATGTCAATGACCTCTAGATATTTCTTTTTATCTTCTTGATTTTGGCATTTCATTTTGTCCATTTCCAATCTGATCACTGCAAATTCATCCTGTACTATGTGGTCTTTATCCAATGAATCTTTTTCTGTTTCATTCCTAGTAGCAACCTTATTCAAGTTACTTCTTGCAGTCTTTAACTGTTTTTAATGTCCCAGAAAAGAGTTGAAGTTCTTTGCTCAATTCAATTTCCTTCTCATATTTCTCTTCTGTTTCTCTTAACTTGCCAAAACCCGTGCATCCATCTTGTTTTTCATTTTTCTCAAGGAAAAAACACTGGTGATCAGCATTTCTGTTCTTCCTTTGCTGAATGAATTCATCACCATTGTCATCAGTGCCCTCATCACTATGGTGCAATATTTGTGACACTTCCATGTCATTAATTGTGTGCTTCTCCCATTTTATTTTCACCTGTGGTTGTTTATTTTCAGGTCCACCAAGCACTTTTTTCTTTTCCTCTGTTTTCACTTTTGAAGATGGTTCTTCGGGCTGGGGTTGTGGCTCAGTGGTAGAGCACTTGCCGAGCACGTGTGAAGCACTGGGTTCGGTCCTCAGCACCACATAAGAATAAATAAAATAAAGATACATGTCCTTTTACTTTCTGTTCTCCTCTTTAATTTGCATCACCACATAAATTTTTAGATGAATGAATGTGAAACACTTTCAAAAGACTCTCAAAGCAACCCTTTGGCTTTTTCTTTTCTTTACCATCAAGAGTTTTTAGTCCTTTCTCTGGTGTTACCTCTAAATGCAGTTCATTGGAGGACATGGGCACACCATCAATTCTTGTATCGTCTGGTTTAACCATGTTACTCTTTCTTGATCCAGTCATGGGAGAAGACATAGAACACACATCTTCTACATCTTCTTTTATCTCCCGTTCTCTTCCTTGATTAGCATTATCAGATAAACGCTTTGCCTGCTTCTTCTTAGTACCTTGAAGAGTTTTTGTCACAGACTTCGGCTTATTTAAAGTTATATTTAAAAGATTGTTTTTTTGTTGTAAAATTACTGTGATCTCAAACAGGGAATATAATGTATAGCTCAGCCAAAATTCAAGAGAGCTATTACACAAATGAAATGTTTTACTGTTGGTGACTCCATTTTGTATGTTCTTTGTAAACTCTCTAACTGATGCCTGATTAATTTTTTTGCAGAATTACTGCTTCAAGAGCAAACACCATAAATTAACTTGGAATAGAAAGCCACTGATAGGACAGATAATATAGACCCCAATTTGATAAAAGGGGGTAAATAACAGTAAAGTCATAGACATTGAAACTCTTACTTTATGACTTGTGAGACTAACATGCTGGATGTTTAAGATCAAACTTAGAGAGTGAGATTAAATACAGAGGTCAAGAAAGACCAGTATTTGGCTCTTGCCCTCAGATTCAACCTGAATCCAGGGAATGGGAGAGCTTCTCTAAAGAGCTTTTGCAACACTGGGTCACATGACTTCCTGATCAGGGAGATTATGAGACCACTAGAGGATGAAAAGCCAACCAGTGCACCTGCTGCAAAGAGGAGGGTCATTGAAAAAGGGAGACATCCCTGATACTTCCAAAGGAAGCCACCTCATCAGGGAAACCCTACCTAGCAAATGGCGCTAAAGGAGCTAAGAAGCTCTCCAGTTCTTCATGAGTAACCCCTGTGGGAACTCAGTTGACCCTTAACAACAGATAGGAATAAGGCCAATTTGACCAGCTTGGTCTTGAACACCTAGCAAAACAGTTAAAACCAAAACATAGCCATACCTGGGCATTTAAAAGAAGAAACACTCATTAAATATAACTTAAGATGTATACTTATGTTAGCCCCAAGAATAAGTAAAACTGGAGGCTACTAAAGAGATTCTTAGGTAGGAGTGACTGATAACCATCAAGAGAAACTGCCAGAATGAGAAATTTTTGGTCGTTTTAACATGTACAGATCTTCCTAAACAGGACCATGCCTGCTAAATTGCCTACAGAAGTTCCTACAAGATCAGATACACAAGTTCCAGAGCTGGCAGACACACACGAGTTCACCAGTCAAACAATCAACTGCTTCTCCTTCAAGACTACCAGCCCCTGACACCCAAAGCCAAGACCTGCAATTCACTATTGACACCTCTGGCTCCAAAAACTCTGCTTCCACTAAAGTCCTCCCTAATCCTCTTTTTTTTTTACAGGAACGAGACTCTTCACCCCCTAACCAGCAGGAAGAAGCTACAGAAGAAAGACCATCGTCCCACTCCCAGTATCTATAAAAACAAAAAGGGAAGAATGTTGGCATCGGAGCTGCTATTTTGCTACCTCCATTATTCTCCCTCCCCCAGCACCACTTTACAACCCAGATTGTCAGTCTGTGAACATCCCAGCAAACTATTGGTCCGCTTGTCAGCCTGTGAACATTCTCAACAGTCATTGGTCCAGATAGTCAGCCTGCAAACATCCTAACCAGTCATTGGTCCAGATTGTCAGTCTGAACATTCTTGTCAGTCATTGGTCTATTATTAGCCTGCAAACTATTTAAGAATAGCTCCCCTGCCATTTTGTCTCTCTCTTCTCCTGGCTTTCACTCTCTCTTACAAGCGTGCATGCTCTCTCTCTCTCTTTTCCTCTCATTTTCTCTCTATCACCTTGCAGGGAGACACTCTGCCTGTCTGCTTAATAAAATCTCTTGCATGAGTTCCCGTGTCTGGAGTGGTTTCTGGGTGCTTGGAGGCACAGTGATGTCAGTGAGGCTGTTCAGGAAGGGTTGGTGAGCTGGCAGACTTAGCAGTTCTCCGGCTGGCATGTGGCAGTTAAGGCCTCCTTGTTTTAGCTCATTTGAGTGACAAAGTCTTTAGGAAGTCAAACCCTGTTCCTCTTCAGTCTTCATTATACCACTGATAACAGAGGATCACTTGCCTGAAATAGAGTGGGGACATCAGAGAAATCTGTAACAGGTGGTCCAGGTCAGCTCAGCTCACATCCTAATAGCTATACTAAGGATGGACTTCTGTGTTTGCCTCATTGCTCACACTATTAACTAGTCTTAGGATTATTACTCTGGTGTCCTGCCTGGGAGTGACAAAACTTCCAGGTAGATTATCAGAAGGATATAAGGACTCATGGATTCCTAGTGGATCCTTCCTGATCAGGAATCCTAAATTCCTACATAGAAGAGAAAGAAAGTATTGCCACTTAATACCCATGGAAGTCCTTGAACTGTCTTTCAGAGCCTTGGGAGACGCTTTTTGAATTGATGAGCAGAGAACTATCTCCAAGAAATTCTCTTGCAGGTTGATTGGCAGAAGTGACCTCACAGGCATGGCCTCAAAGAACTCATGGGACTGGGCAGTCAGGAGGTTCTCAAATCTGCTACTGGAGACACCCTGCCCCTCTTCCACGGTGGCTGGGCACCTGGACATACACCAAGAGCTCAGAGGAAGGCACCCTGGTCAGCAGTGGGGCTGGGATGCATGGTGAAGTCAGCTGAAATTGTCTCCAGGTTGCAGGAGGACCTGGCTTCTCTTGGGTCACTGTGGGCCAGTTATTGCCCTTCTTTGTCCTCTGATTCCTCATCAGGACACAGGAAAGACAGGTCCTTCATGCAGACATCACAGTGTGGCTATGAGGCTCATGGGAGGAAAGGCATTTTGGGGTGCCTCTCTCAGGCCTCCCTCAGAGGGATGATGTCAAAAGTAGTGACACTTGTGTCAACTGAGCCCTCTGCAGACCTGTGAGGTGGGTGATCTTCACATCACATTGTGAAGTGGGTGTTCTTCACATCCACATGAGGAAAACGCACATGCTCAAGGTGACACACCAAGTGACGGTTGGACCCAAGAGTCAACCTACCACCAGAGCACGCTGGACCTGGTAGGAATATTGTAGCAGCTGACGTGAGCCAGATATCCTGGGTCAGAAGTCAGAGAGACAGGATTATAACTGGATGAGGGGACAAAAGTCTCAATAGTCATTTTATGACCCTGGCAGGTGGGGATATCCAAGATGGCCATTCCTGAGATGAGCCCTCAGAGAGCCCAGAGGAGTTAGTACCAGCAGCAGAAGGTGGTAGGTAGCCTGTGGTAGGGAAGGACTCCAGTGGGTTATGAGACCAGGATCTTCCTTTCCAGCTGGAGGTCTCCAGATCAAGAAAGCTGGGCTGTCCTCGTAAAGCACTGGACTCCTTTGCCAGGTGTTTGAGATGCCTGCAGAAGAGACCAGAGCAAGATCCTGGAAGAGCTGCATTCAGAGTGGGTGTGGGGCTAGAGGTGGGGACATGCACCACGTATTTTGAGCTTGTGAAGATATCACCTTAGAGACATAGGGGTGTTTGGTGTCCTTCAAGCCAGACCAGGGGAAAAGAGAGAGGGAATGGGAGGGAGGCACCCCGTGGCTCCAGTTGGGATGCCTGAGTAGAGGGTCCAGGAATCAAGCTGATGGGACTTCAGGCCTTAAATGTGCACCTGGGACTGTGCCTCACCTTCACCACCACTCTGATGGCATGGGGAGCCATGCCGTCCTTGGCACCTTCCTCACTGACCTGGTGATGGTGTGCACTGCAGCGAAGGGTCGTGTGGATGTGAGTGATCCTGGTCCCCGGGGACCAGCATCCTGAGGCTTGGAAGAGAGTGCCTTGCACTGGCTGAGAGATCTCGGCACCTGGAACACCTCTTCTCCCGAGAGTCTCACAACGGCCTCTGTGTGCTGGAGGCACCATGTCCATCTTACCTAGGGTGAAGGAGCCTCCACACGAACCCCATGTCCCTGCTGTTCACAGGAAGTTGGCTGACAGCTCAGCTGCCTAAGATTTTAGCAGTTGGCTACAGCCTGTTTCTCGGGTAGTACCAGGGGACAAGAATGAAGCTGGGACCCTCCAAGGTTAGCAAATACTTATGTGGTCACTACTCCCCTTTAAATATGACCTCAGTCTCCCTGTCTTCAGAGAGGGTTGGGAGTTAGATGCCCAAAGCTCCGTTCCAGTGTTCCTTTACTCCAGATCAAAAGACCAACCCACTCCAGTCCTTTTTCATGGACATCCCATGAGCCTGGTGGGCAGTGGAATTAGCCCATGACAGAGGTTAGGGATGGGGGTGTTAATGGTCTACAAGGTCTTTGTGATGTTGTTTGACTGTTGTCTTTTTAGGGAAATCTCCTCAACTTTAAGAAAGTAAAGAAAGGAAGCCTGTGGGGGGTGCTAGAAATGCAGAAGTCAGAAAGTCCCTGGCTGGACACTCCCTGACTCTGCCCGCTGTGTCTTTGACTTATTGAGGAGGATTTTGTACACACGAAGCATAGAACCATCCCAGTGGGTGGTGTGTGTGTAGACTGGAAATAAGCACAACTCCCTGGCAGTGACTCTTTGAACCCAAGCCCGGGAAGCGCTTGGGGCTGGGGTGGGATTGAGGGGAAGAGGGTCCCCTTAAGAAAGGAAGTCCAGGACACCAGCCCCTTCCTCTCTCCTCTCCCACAAGACCCCTACGTCATTCTCAGGACAGCCCTGTCAGCTTCTTGTCCATTCCCTTACCCTGGGAAATCAAACCTCTTCAAGAGATGCTGCTGTTCCAGGTGGAACAGGTTAATAGGAATTTCAGTGGGAGCAGAAATTTGAGGTCTGGGTGCACTGCATGGAGTGGCTCAGTGGGAATGAGGGGAGGGTCAGCCTGGAGATGTGTGAAAGCCCAGAGTGGCTGAGAGACTCTCCCTGACTCACCTCTGTGAGAGCCTGTGGCCACAGTTCCCAGGTCAGCCACACATACATTTGCAGGGTGATTGCCAGGGAACCAGGTCTCAGCAGCTGGGCAGGCCCTGGTAAGGAGATGATGTGTGGTCTTGGCAGACTCAGATGGCTCATTGTCCTGCAGTTACGAACTGCCCTCTCTGCTTAGCTCCCACCCCAGCCAGCCATAGCATACTCAGAGTCAATCCCAGGGTCAGCTGATGGCCCAGACCAGCAGAGGAAGACTGCCTCCGGGTTCTGTGAGCTTAGGACCAAATGTGGCCCCTGGAATGGGGAAGTTAGGACTCAGTTTCCAGCACCACCACTGACCAGCTCTGTGACTGCTGTGTTTTCTTGAGGTGCTGTGATCATCAATTCAATGTGCCCTTGTAATCCCTTATGTTTTGCCTATCTTCCTCTACAGTCAGTAGGTATGGTTGTTGTCTCTTAATGCATCTCTTCAAATTGTGTTTAAAGTGTTAAACCATTAAAAACGTAAAGTATTGTGCATTGTGTTTTATTCTTTCTTATTCAGACAGCTCATATTTGGAGGTCATTCCCTGTTAACATACTCTGATTAATTTCTTATAAATAGGTTTGAGAATGTGTTCTATCAATGATTTATGCTAGTGTTGAAGTATCTTTCTGGTTTGAGGGTGTTGTAAGTCCTTCTGCACTGGAGCCAGTTGCATGGATGTATTGCTCTTTTGCAGAGCTAGTCCCTGAGGGTACTGCATAAGGGAGATTTTTGTGGACCAAATGTTGTGTCTACATTACTCTCTGTCCTACTCTTTGTTATGAGTTTGAATTTTGAACTTACATTTTTTGCATTCAGATGATACAAGTGTAACACCATCCCTATTCAGGTATGTGTATATAAATATACACTCACCTGCCTTTGCAGTATTTCCATATGATATGTTTATCCCCATCAATTAGTTAAGTCCTCAAGGAATACAGCCCAAATTCCAAATACCACAGGGTATCAACTGGGTAAATGCATAAAATGTTATTGTACAAAGTAATTCTAAAAATTCCTCAAACTCCTCCAAAACCAAAAAGAAGAAAACACTTCCAAATTTATTTCATGAGTCATACAATACCCTGAAATCCAAGCTAGGCAAAGACAGTCATAGAAAAAGATAATTCAAGAGGATAACTTTGAAAAATACATATAAAAATTCTAAACATTACAAAAATTCATCTGCAAATTAATAGAATCATTCAAATGATCATGTGGAGTTATGACGTGAAGATGTTTGAATATATGCCAAGCAATTGATGTTATGTAGCACATTAACAGAATAAAAGGAGTAAAAATTATTTTCTGAATAGATGTGGACAGAGCATTTGATTAAATTCAGCAGTCATTCATAGTAAGCACTCTAAAAATTTTGGTATACAAGAAATATACCTCAGCACAATAAAGGTCAGATAAAAGGAGCCCACAGTTGACATCATATTCTGAGGGGAAAACCTGAAAGTTTTGTTCTTTAACAAGAGAACAATGCCCACTCTCATCAGTAATCTTCAACATTGTATTAGAAATCTGTAAAAGGCCCAAAGAAAATATAAGGGAAAGCACCATAGAATTGATCTGATACATGGCTCTCTGTTTATTTCAGTTTGATCCCAAAACAACTAAAGCAAATATGGATAAATCATATTCATTGAATGAAAAACTTATGTACTATGAGACAAAATACAGCACTGGAGAAAAATCATACATCTGCTAAGGTGTCATATGAAAAGTGTTAGAGGAACCTGCACTACTCAATTGTGAGAACACAGTCCAACAAGTACATGAAGAAAAAGTTCATCACTCATCACAGAACTGTAGATTAAAGCCACAGGCAGTACTTTCTCAACATCACTTTTACATCTCAGGAAATAACACCAATAATTATTAAATGGATGGCAACAAATTAAAAAGCTTCTTCACAGAAAAGGAGAGAAGAGTATGAAGAGAGAGCCTATAGAAGGGTGGGAAGTAGCGGGGGCAGTGGAGCACACCTGTAATCCCAGCAACCCAGGAGGCTGAGGCAGGAGGACTGCAAGTTCAAGGCCAGCGTCAACAAGTTAGTGAGGCCCCAAGCAACTTGGCGAGACCCTGTCTCAAAATAAAAAATGAAAATGGTTATGCACGTGGCTTAGTAGTAAAGTGCCTCTGGGTTCAATCACCAGTACCAAAAAAATAAAAAAAAAAAAAGGAAAATCTTTGCTAGCTATTCTTATGAGGACTAATATCTAGAAAATAAAGAACTCAAAAAACTTAATGCTAAAACCACCCCCAAAAAACCCAATCAATAAATGTGCAAATGAACTAAGTAGACATTTCTTAAAAGAAAAAATTCATATGGTCAACAGATACATGAAAGAATGTTTAACACTTTTAGCCATCAGGGAAAAGCAAATCAAAACTACACTGAAATTTCTCATTGATCCAGTTAGAATAGCGTCCATCAAGTATACAAGTAATAATAAATGCTGGTAAAGCTAGAGGGGGAAAGGGACACTTATACAATGTTGGAAGGATTTTAAATTAGTACAATTGGTATGAAGAGTCTTTAAAGGCCTAAGGATGAAATTGTGTTATGACCCAACTGTGACACTCATTATTATTTTTTCAAAAGAAAGTTAAAGTCAGCATACTATAGTGATACATGCATACCCAATGTTTATAGCAGCATAATTCACAATATCCAAATGTGGAACCATCTGTGTGTCAACAGATGAATGGATAAATAAAATGTGTTATATTTAAATAATGGAATTTTAATTCAGTTATAAAGAAAGAAATTATGTAATTTGCTGGCAAATGAATAGAAGTGGAGAACATCCTGTTGAATGAAATAAGCCAGACACAGAAAGTAGAACATATGCTTTCTCTCATATGTGGAAGCTAAAAAGGAAAAATTTTTTGAAAAACACCTTATGTGGCACGTTAAGATGGTTGATTAGAGGAAGGTCACATTCCTACTTGCTCACATGTCAGAGCATGAAAGAGAAATCCCTCCCAGAAGATGCATAAAACCCAACACAGTAATACAAGAAGTGTGAAAGAATAAGGTAACATGACACCTTCTAAAATTCACAATTCACCAGCAACTGACTCCAAAGATATTGTAATGGATGAAATACCAGATAAATTTTCAAAAGAATCATTACAAAAGATGATCAAGGAATTCCAAGGGAACACTGTGAAACAACTGAATGAATTAAGGAAGTCAGTACAAGTTATGGGTGAGAAATTCAATAAGGAGTTAGAAATATTGAAAAAGAACCAAACAAAAATCTTGGAAATAAGGATACAATAAATCAAATAAAATGTTCAGTTAAAAGTCTCTCTAACAGAGTTGACTGTGCCAAAGACAGAATCTCAAGCGTTGAAAGACAAAGTGACCAACCTTGAACATTCAGACTGAATTAAAGGAAAGAAAATAAATAACCAGGATCAGAATATACAAGAATCTGGGACAACATTAAGAGACCCAATTTAATAATCTTTGGAGTTGAGGAAGATTTTGAGATGAAGACTAATGAAATGGATAACCTCTTCAGGGAAATAACAGAAATATTTCCAGACCATCAGAATGAGACGGCATCCAGATACAAGATGCATTCAGAACCCAAAATGGAAAATATTTTTTTTAATTTTCCATGACACCTTATAATTAAAGTGTCTAACAGAGAACAAGGATAGAATTTTAAACACCTCATAAGAAAGACATAATTTAGAGGGAAGCCAATCAGAATCACTTCCAATTTCTCAGCACAAACTCTAAAAGTCAGGAGGGTTTGGAACAATGAAATCCCAAAAGAAAATAACTGTCAATCGAGCCTTTTATGTCCAGTAAAGTTGTCCTTCAAAATCAAAGAGAAATAAAAACCTTCCAAGATAAGCAGAAAAACTAAAAGAAGTCATGACCCTAAACCAGTATTACAGAACTCCAAAACTCAAAAAACTTAACGCCTAGAACAAACAACCCAATCAATAAAGAACAAAGGAACTTAGCAGATACTTCTCAAAAGAGGAAATACAAATGGTCAACAAATATATGAAAAAATATTCAACATCTCTTGCAATTACAGAAATGCAAATTAAAACTACACTATGAAGGCAGTTCTAAGAGGAATTACAGCTATGAGTGCTTATATAAGAAAATCAGAACAATCCCAAATAAACAACTGAAGGATGTATTTGAAGGCCTATGAAAAAGAAAAACAAACCAATTCCAAAACCAGGAGAAGGAAGGAAATAATATCAAAACCAATGAACTTGAGAAGTGAGAAGGAAAAAAACAAAAAACAACACAGTGTTTCAATAAAACAAAGAGTAGAGTTGGCTCTTTGAAAAGGATAAATAAGATTGATAAGCCCTTAGCCAAACTAGCCAAAAGAACAAGAGAGAAAGTCCAAAATAATAAAATTAGAGATGAAAAAGGAGAAATCACCACAGAAATTCAGCAGATCATTGGGGAGTATTTTACAAACTTATACTCCAATAAATTGGAAAGCCTAGAAGAAATAACTATATTTCTAGACAAGCACAATCTGGCAAAATTTAACCAAGAGGATGAAGAAAACCAAACAGACCAGTAATTTTTAATGAGATAAAAGCAGTAATAAAAAACCTTCCAACAAATAAAAACCCAGGACCAGACAGATTCTTAACAGAAATCTATCAAAACTCTAAAGAAGAACTAATGCCAATACTTCTCAAATTATTCCATGAAACAGCAAGGGATGAAACACTTTCAAATTTATTCCATGAAGCTAGTATCACACTCATACCAAAACCAGATAAGGACACATCAAAAAAAAAAAAAGAACTATGGTATTCCTGATGAACAAAAATGCAAAAATACTTAATAAAATATTAGTAAATCATGTTCAACAACATATTTAAAAGATTGTACCTCATAACCAACTTGGTTTTATTTCAGAGATGCAAAGATGGCTTGCTATATGCAAATAAATAAATGTAGCTCATCACATAAATAGAAGTAAGGACAAAATCAATCATCTCAATAGATGCCTTTGACAAGGCATCTCAACAGAAGGCCTTTGACAAAATTCAGCACTCATTTATGATGAAAACATTGAAGGACCCTACCTCAACATCATAAAGGCCATATAAGAAAAACTCAAAGCCGACCTCATATTAAGTGGAGAAAAACTGAAAGAATTTTCTTTAAAATCTTGGGATAAGGATTCCACTCTCACCATTCCTATTTAATATAGTACTAGAAATTCTAGCCAGAGCAATTAGACAAGAGAAGGAAATAAAAGGGATAAAAATAAGAAAAGAAGACATCAAATTGTCTCTGTTTGCAGATGATATGATCATATACCATGAAGATCCATAAAAACTCCACCAAATACTGCTAGAGCTAACCAACAAATTTGGCAAAGTAGCAGGTTACAAAATCAATATACAAAGATCAATATCTTTCCTATATTGCCAACAATGAAGCTGCTGAGAAAGAAATCAGGAAAACAATTCCATTCACAATAGCCTGAAAAAAAATACCTAGGAATAAATCTAACCAAGGAGGTGAAAGACCTTAACAATTAGAGTATAGAAAACTGAAGAAAGAAATTCAAGAAGTCCTCAGAAGACGGAAAGACTGCCCATGTTCATGGATAGGCAGAATTAATATTGTTAAAATGAACATATTACCAAGAGTAATATACAGATTCAATGCAATTCCTATCAAAATGCCAATGACATTTTTCACAGAACTAGAAAAAAAAAAAAAAAACAGTCCTAAGATTCATTTGGAAGAAGAAAAGACCCAGAATACCAAAACCAATTCTAAGCCAAAAAAGCAATGCTGGAGGCATTACAATACCTGACTTCAAATTATGCTACAGGGCTATAGTAACAAAAACTGCCTGATACTGGCATAACAAAAGAAATGTACACCAGTGGTACAGGATAGGAGACTCAGAGACAAACTCACATGTCTATGGTTACCTGACACTTGACAAAGGTGCCAGAAACATGCACTGGAGAAAAGACAGGCTTTTTAATAAATGATGCTGGGAAAACTGATTATCCATATGCAGAAGAATGAAACTAGACCCTTATCTCTCACCTAGGACAAGAGTCAACTCAAAACAGATGAAAGACATAGGAATTAGACCAGAAACTATGCAACTCCTAGAAGAAAATGTAGGGTCAACACTCCAGCATATAGGCCAAGGAAACAACTTTCTCAATAGGACACTTCAAGCTCAGAAAATAATGCCAAGAGTTAATAAATGGTACAACATCAAATTAAAAAGCTCTGTACAGCACAGGAAACAAATAGAAATCTTAAAGACCACCTACAGAATGGGAGATAGCTACTCTTCTGACAGAGGATGAATATCAAAAAACTTTACACCAAAAATTCAAATAACCCAATTAATAAGTGGGCAAGTGAATTAAACAGACTTCCCAAAAGAAGAAATGCAAATGGTCAACAAATATATGTAAAATGTGCAACATCACTAGCAATTAGGGAAATGCCAATCAAAACTACACTGAGATTTTATCCCACACCTGTCAGAATGGCACCATCAAGAATACAAATAATAATAAATGATGGAGAGGATGTAGAGAAAAAGGAACACTGTTACCCTATCAGTAGGTGGTAAATTAGCGCAACCACTATGGAAATCAGTATGAGGTTCTTCAAATGACTAGGCATGGAACCACTCCATAACCCAGCTACACCACTCTTCAGTATTTATCTTGAAGAATTAGTCATCATAACTAGAGTGATACATGCATACCCATGTTTATAGCAGCACAATTAACAATAGCCAAACTGTGGAACCAGCCTAGGTTCCCATCATTGGGTAAGTGGAAAAAGAAAATGTGGTCTATATACACAATGGAGTTTTATTATGCAATAAAGAAAAATATGTAAACGGATGGAACTAGAGACCATTATGTTAAACAAAATAAGTCAAAGTCAGAAAGTTGGGAGTCAAATGTTTTTTCTCATGCAGAAGCTTGCGAGGAAAAAGAAAAAGAAAGGTGCGGGGTGGAGGGGGTCTCGTGAAAATTGGAGGGAGGTCAGTAGAATAGAGGAAAGGATAGAGAGAGAGAGAGGAGGGAAGTGATGGGGAGCCATAATGGCCAAATACTATTGTGATATTGTGTGCATGTATGAATATGTAACCACAAATCCCATCATTATGTATAACTGTAACACACCAATAACAAATGTGGAAGAACACTAATGTTATTCTAGAAAGAATAACATGTAAATCTACCCTTTACATTCTGTGCCTGTGACAAACTCTTCATAATAATAAGCCATTCTTTTGGGGAGAAGTTTTAGCCAGGTCTTGGAAAACTGATGATAATTGTGGATTTAACTCCTAGTTTTAGAGGTGCGGTTAATGAGAAATTAAGGTTGATAGGCAGACACATGTGAAGAAGATGTGGACTGCCGCTCCAGATAAACGAATGTTTTCATTGGAAAAAAGTTCTCCATGTTTGTGGAATTATTTTCAGGTCGTTTCTTTGTGGCATACTGAGATCAACTCACCTCCTTTTAAATGAAATAATCGATTGATTGATTTGGCATCTCGACAAAACTGAAACTTTGATTTATTTGTGTCTTTGATTCCTATTATAGAGAGATTCGAGGAAGCCCTCCAAAAGTATTATTTGGAAATATAATAGAAGAAACCATCGCTAAAACTAAAGAATTGAATATAGAAATTAATATAACATACCTTCTAGTTGAGATTCTGAAATTTGTAGTACCTATCTCACAAAAGTATTTCTTGTCCCTTGGTGGATCAAACGCAAGCCAAACTTTTAGATTCTATTCCCAGAAAACTTCTCAAATGCACATCTGTATTTTTATTATTGTTGCGTCTGCTCCACGGACACTTGGGTTATGCAGAAAGTCTGAGTTGATCACTTGAGTCTTTTGTACGGGGTGTTGTCCCCACCACTACTGGAGGTTGTCATTTCCATGTGTTTTAATAATACTGTGCAGGTGTTTGAAACCACACCCAAACACAAACATTACAGTGGTTATTTTCTTTCCCAGGACTTGGGAATGAAATAAATTATCCTGGATAAATGCTTATTTTGATTTAATTTAGCGCATGTATGAATGTTGACTGTATTTAAGAAACGGATTCACCAAGCTACCCTTCTAGAACAGACCTTATGCGACTCAAAGAATCATATGGGAAGTATAATCAACAACGTAAGTAACGGTTTATAAATCACAGGTTGGGAGGAAAAAGACCCAGCAACTTTCTTAGAGACTCATTATTTTTGTAGTTGAGGTTGAAATTCATTCGATCCGTGTTCATTTGGGGGCTTCGTTTCAGCCCTAGCAAGTCAAGACCCTTAATAGATGTGAGAGCTAATGATGACTATTTACAGATTTTGTTCAAGTATGAAGGAAATAGAATAGCAAGTTTCACTGTTTCAATTTTATTTATTACTATAAACATATTATTTTTATTTATTATTATTAATTCTTTTGGGGGCATTTCATAAGCTTTCTTTTTCTTTTAGCTGCTCTGCTGCTAGAAAACAGTTGTATTCCTTTGACGGCATCACATTGCCTTGGATTTCCTTGCTTCCTATATTCATATGTAGATGTTTGTGTACCTGGCATGTCTGCTTTCCCTGCCAATTTTATAGGATGGCTTTTGTGATTCAAACAAAATAATAAAACATCTTTCTCCTGAAGAATGTATTGGATTCTTGGTTGTGCAGGGTTCATTGGCTTTGGTTTCAGGTGATCTCAGTAAAATGTCTCCAGCTGGGGAGAAGCAAGATGGCAGGCTAGAGGAAAGCTGTACTTCTCACGGCTCCTGACCTGGGATCCAAGCAGAGGCATCCTGCTTCTCGCCAGGTGGGTGAAAGGGGGGTTTCACTGAGACTGAATATTGGACTGTCAGAGTGTCTTAGAGACTTAGAAATCTAGGTACATGAAAGAAACACAAAAGACAACTTTGGAGCCAAACTGGTTGCAGCAGAAGCTGCGGCACAGAGGGTGGGAAAACACTGAGGACTACAACAGATAGAAAGTGTGGAAAACCCTGAGATCAGTGCCTAACGGGCCCCCCAAGTTTCCCAACTGTGCATGGAGAGCTGAGGCAGGAGCCATCTTGAAGCATCTGTGCTTCAGCAGTGGCTACGGGAACCAGAAGCTGGGAGAGCTGACCTGGGTCCCGGCAGGTGCCTAGGCAGGATCTAGGCTGTGCCTAACACAGCGAGAGCAAAACAGGCATGGAGAGAGTTGTATTCAGGGGAATACGCATCAGAGAGGCAGAAGAGGGCCCATCTCCCTTCCCCTTTTGAGTGTGGCGGCTCAGAACCAGCTGAAATGGGTAGAGAACTTGAACAGGAGGGTGTGATTACACTCAAAGACTAAACATGGGAGGCCTGGAAAGGCAGGGTCTGCCTGGAAAAAGAAAAAAGGGAAAGGTCTGGCTTCTCTGCCTCACAAGTGGAACCCTGGGGAGACCCCCAAGGTAGGGTTTCCCAGTGGAGACTGACAACTGCTGGGCCCTGGAGCAGCACTGATCTACGATCTCCAGAGTAGTCACCAGCAAGCACAGCACCTGGGGCCTGACTAAACTTGAGCCCCATTGGGAATGCCAGTTATGGAAGCTCCTCTCGGAGAACTCTGCAGAGGCCCACTCTTGCATCCACATTGGTCAGTGCAGACAGAACTCCAGCTCACAGCCCTTCCCATCCCACCCTACCTCATACTGCCCAGACTGCAAGCTGAGAACTTTGGGAACTCCAGCTAGAAACTTGGTGAGCAACACAAAAAGAGGAAGGGTTTCATGACCCACAGCCCCCACCTGCATGTTCAGTATGTTCCTCAAGAAGAAACAGAGTTGGGCCTAGACAGTGAACATACATTCTCCTTGACTGTTTTGACCACCTCAGTGGAAACAACTCCGAAGTTTTTCATCAAGAATCTCCTTTTTAGAGGATGTGGGGAAAAAGGCACACTCATACATTGCTGGTGGGGATGCAAATTAGTGCAGCCACTCTGGAAAGCAGTATGGAGATTCCTTAGAAAACTTGGAATGGACCCACCATTTGACCCAGCTATCCCACTCCTTGGCCTATACCCAAAGGACTTAAAATGAGCATACTACAGAGATACAGCCACATCAATGTTCATAGCTGCTCAATTCACAATAGCCAGACTGTGGAATGTCCTTTGATTAATGAATGGATAGAGAAACTGTGGTATGTGTGTGTGTGTATATATATATATATATATGAATATTACTCAGCTATAAAGAATAATAAAATTATGGCATTTGCAGGCAAATGGATGAAATTGGAGAATATCATGCTAAGTGAGATAAGCCAATCTCAAAAAAACCAAAGGACAAATGATCTCGCTGATAAGCAGATGGTGACACATAATGGGCGGTGGGAGGGGGGCAAGAATGGAGGAAGGAGGGACTGTATAGAAGGAAAAGAGGGGCAGGAGGGGTCGAGGGGAAGGAAAAAATAACAATGAATCAAACATCATTACCCTATGTAAATTTATGATTACGCAAATGGTATGCTCTCACTCCCTGTACAAACAGAAACAACATGTATGCCATTTGTTTACAATAAAAATAAAGTAAAATTTAAAAATAAATAAATAAATAAAAATCTCCTTTTTCTTTGCCCCCATATCCCCTTTCCCAGGTGGTGGCCCCACCGCAGAGCAAAGTGGCTTCAGAGGCACACACCACTGGCCCTGATGCCCCTGGGCAGCTCCAGGGCCAGGAGGGCTTTGGCCTGGGCCTCCGGTGCTCCTGCTGTCTGGTCCGCCCAGGTGCTCCCCTCCCTCTCTCCCTCTCCCTCTCTCTCCCCCTCCTCCTCCTCCTCCTTCATTGTCTATTGGCACCAAAATAGACAGGTAGACCAATGGTACAGAATAGAAGACACAGAGACAAACCCACATAAGCACAGTTATCTCATATTAGACAAAGGGGCCAAAAACATACAATGGAGAAAAAATAGCCTCTTCAACAAATGGTGCTGGGAAAACTGGAAATCCATATGTAGTAAAATTACATTAAACCCCTGTATCTCACTCTGCACAAAAATCAACTCAAAGTGGATCAAGGACCTAGGAATTAGATCCAGAGACACTAAACCTAAAAAAAGAAAAAGTAGGTTCATATCTTCACCATATTGGCTTAGGAACTGGCTTAACAAGACTCCTAAAGCACAAGAGGTAAAAATCAAGAATCAATAAATGGGATGGATACAAATGAAAAAGCTTCTTCTCAACAAAGGAGACACGAGCATGAAGAAAGAGCCCAGAAAATGGGAGAAGATCTTTGCCACCTGCACCTCAGATAGGGCATGATTTCCAAAATATAAAAAGAACTCAAAAAGCTTAACACCAAAAAAAGCAAATAACCCAATCAATAAATGGGCAAAGGAAATGAAAAGGCACTTCACAGAAGAAGAAATATGAATGGTCAACAAACATGTGAAAATCATGTTGAACATCTCTAGCAATTAGAGAAATGAAATTTTTATCTCACTTCTGCCAGAAAACCAGTGATCAAGAATACAAATAACAATAAATGTTGGCAAGGATGGGGGAAAAGGGTACGCTCACTCACTGTTGGTGAGACTGCAAACTGGTGCTACCACATGGAGATTTCTGAAAATACTAGGAATGGAACCACTATTTGACCCAGTTATCCCACCCCTCAGTTTATACCCAAAGGACTTAAAATCAGCATACTACAGTG
The DNA here is from genome assembly GCF_902686445.1 of Sciurus carolinensis. NCBI lineage: Eukaryota > Metazoa > Chordata > Mammalia > Rodentia > Sciuridae > Sciurus > Sciurus carolinensis. The sequence continues at coordinate 65,755,272 of NC_062229.1, read as the reverse complement.
ACACAGCCACATCAATGTTTATAGTAGCTCAATTTACAATATTTAAGCTATGGAACCAGCCTACATGCCCTTCAAAAAATAAATGGATAAAGAAAATACAGTACATATACACAATGGAATATTATCCAGCCATGAAGAAGAATGGAATTATGGCATTTGCCAGTAAATGGATAGAGCTGGAGACTATCATGCTAAGTGAAATAAGCCAATCCCAAAAAACCAAAGGTTGAATGTTCTCTGATATGCAGATGCTAACACACAATAAAGGTGGGGAGTGAAAGGAAGGATAGAAGTCCATTGGATTAGACAAAGAAGAATGAAGGGAAGGGAGGGGGATGGGAATAGAAAGACACTAGAATGAATGGGGCGTCACTTTCCTGTGTTCATATATGAATACACAACCAGTGAAACTTCACACCAGTACAACCACAAGAATGGGAAGTTTTACTCCAGGTATGTATAATATGTCAAAATACACTCTATTGTCATGGATATCTAAACAGAACAAATACAATTTTAAAAAAGAAATTAAGAAAGCAATTGTATTCACAAAGGCAAAAATATGTAAATCATTTAGAAATAAATGATAAATAAACCTAACCATGGAAGTGAAATATCTGTACAATAAAAAATTTATAAAACACTGATGAAAGAAATGGTATAGAACACAAAAATTGAAAACATATTCCATGTTTATAGATTGAAATAATTTAATATTGTTAAAATGACCATACTACCAAAAGAAATCTCTGAATTGCCTTCAAGAAATATACAGAACAAACCAAAAGCCCATGGACCCACAAAAGACTCATAATAGCCAAAGTGATCCTGAGGGGGAATAACCTGGAGGGATCAGATCCCTGACTTCAAAACATACTACAGAGTTACAGTTTTAGAAATAGCATGGGGGCTGGAATTGTGGCTCAGTGGTAAGAGTGTTTGCCTAGCACTTGTGAGGCACTGGGTTCGATCCCCAGCCCCACATAAAACTAAATAAACCACATAAAGAAAAAACATTTTTTTAAATAGCATGTTACTGATGTCAGAACAGACACAGAGAACCTAGACATTAATCCATGCTCATATAGCCAACTGTCTTCACAGAAGCATCAAGAACATACAATGTTTGAAAGACAGCCTCTTCCATAAATGGTACAGCACAAGCCAACATGTGTAAGAATGAAACTAGACACCTTCCTCTCACCTCACACAAAAGTCAACTCAAAATGGATCTGAAACCTAGTGTTGAATCTGAAACTCTGAAGTTACTACAAGAAAACACAGGGGAGACACGTCAAGACTGTAGTGTACGTAATGATATCTTCAATGGGGCCTCAAAGGCAGATGTGATGAAAGTCAAAATAGATGGGATCATATCATTAAGAAGCTTCTGTTCAGCAAAGGAAATAATCAAGTATTAGAATACAACCTACAGAATGCAAGAAAAAGTTTGCACATTATTTGTACAGGGGACCAACACCCAGAATATATTAGCAGCTCGCAAAGCTGAACATCAAAACATATTCTCCAATTTGAAAAGGGCCTGAAGAACTCCAGAGACGCTTCTCAAAAGAAGATATAGAAATGGACAACAAGATGAAAAAATACTGGAAATGGAAATGGGAAACATAATAATGAGATACCATCTCACCCCCTGTTAGAACAATTATCATCAAATAGACCAAAAAAATAAAATAAAATATGTGGGCAAGAATGCAGAGCAAAGGGGACTTATACACTATCAGTGGAAATAAAATCAGTATAACCATTATGGAAAACAGCATGGAGATTGCTCCAAAACTAAAAATAGTATTACCATAGGATCTAATAATTCCACTACTACTGGGGTATAATTGTTATGTGAAGAAGACACCTGCTTTCCCACCATTTACCACAGTAGTTGAAATATGCAGTCAACCCAGGTGTCCATCAGCAGATGAACAGATAAAGGAAATGTGGTATATATACAAGATGGAATATTATTCAGCCATAAAAAGTAATGAAATCCTGTCATGTGCATCAACATAGATAAAATTGGAGGGCATGTTAAGGGAAGTTAGCAGACACAGAAAGACAGTGGATCGATCTCCTAGAAGAATGGAAATAGTTTTCCCTGGAGACTGGGAATAGCAAGGGACAATGGGGATAGAAGAAGCTCAATAGGGGCACAGAAACAAAGAGGAGCAATTACTTCAGATTTTTCCATAACACACAACGGTAACTACTTGTGGAAACAAGCCATCTATTTCAAAATGACTGGAAGAGTATGGAATTCTCAACACCTAAAAATGAGTAATGTTTGAAGAGATGTAAATGCTCATTACCTGATGTGATCACTACACATCATGCATTGGATTCCCATAATATACCCCGTTAAGATGTACAAATACTATATAGGAATAAAAACATTCCTGGGGAGACATGCATTTTGTGTTTTGTGAGAACTCTGAATGCCATGTTTGCCTTTTGTACTGTTTCTAATATTAGGTATATCATAATGATATGATTCTACTTTTAAAAATTGAAAAGGACACCAGAATTTTGTACTGTAATATTCTTCAGGGGTTAGAACTTAGGCTTTCCTGGTTTAAAAGTTAACGTGTTATGGGGCTGGAGATGTGGCTCAGTGGTAGAGCGCTTGTCTGGCAGGTATGAGGCCCCGGGTTCAATACTCAGCACTGCCTATGAACAAATAAAATAAAACGTTCACTGACAACTAAAAAAAAATTGATAAAATAAAAGTGAACGTGTTGAATTAAAGGTTTGAATTCATGTTCTATTCCCTCTCCTCCTATGTAGCTTCATTTAAAATTTTATATATAACCTAGATTTTTTAAAAGAGTTCAGATATTTTGAAAGGGGATGGATAATTGCTATTTCTTATCCTTTCTTTGGCCGATCTTTTAAAACTGTTTCTTGATCATAAAGTCTTAAAACTTTTACAGTGGAGTTAGATTTTCTTTGCTCTTGTACATGGCTAATGTTAGACGTTTTGCTATACAAAGTTACAGACATTCTGTGCACACATATGGACACCAGTATTATTTTGTTGGTAAGTATTCAAATGGTTATCTAGCCTTTATATTCATAAGAAGCCACCGTGAAAATGACCAACCTTCTGCAAAGTTTCCTAGTGCCTGTTGTGATCCTTCCCACCCTGTCCCCAGGTTCACTCTAAAGTTCAATGCTGCATAAGAGCTCTGGTCCTGGTGACTCTCATTTGAAAAATTGCACTTTTCTCATTGTCTCAGTTGCAGGACTAAATTATCTATCATGTGCTTTCCAGTTACATGGATCAAAGTTAATATATTCAATGGCAGAGGTATGCATTCATATACATTGATTAGCTCAGAGACCGTTTCCCATATGCCGCAAGTAATCATGGCAAACACAGCTGTTGGCACAAGAGAAGTTCTCATAGCAGAGGTTGGTAGCTCCATTCCTGCAGGCAATTAAGACACTCATGTGGGTGTCTCTGGATATGAAGAGTTTGCTGTGGGAGGACAATCAGGAGGCCAAGAAAAGCAGGGATGAGTGACTTCTGAAATCCTAATGTCATTTTCTCTAATAGTGAAAGGAGTCTGTTGGACATTGAAATCTACAGCTTAGATGGTAATCACACCTCAGTGTTCTAATTAAGCACCTCTACTCACCAATATTTAATGTGCTACCTGGGACCTTCTCTTCAGTGAACACTGGATAGTCTTCCAGGGACATTTCAGCCTCCCTTCTCATTCCCCTGAGACATTTGAAGAGCAACCCTAGACCCACAGAAACCAGCACACAGAACCCATTTATTAAATTATTGTCAAATGAAACTAAATTTTGTCACCTTCCAATGGACTATCTGGAAAACAGTGGTCTTTGTTCTTCTTTAATAATCTTTAGAGTTGTCCCTTTAGTAAAAGACTATTCAGTTTACTCAAGATTCAGCTGCAAACATTTACTCTCTGATATGTGGAAGCTAACCCACAATAATAGACAGGGAGAGAGAGAAGAAAAGAAGTTCAGTGGATTAGACAAAGAGGAATGAAGTTAAGGAACAGGGGATGGGAAAAGGAAAGAGAATGAATCTGAAATAATTTTCCTATATACTTGTATGAATACACCACAGTGAACTGTCCATAAGAACGGGCCTCTAACTAGAACAAGAGATATTCCATGACTGTACAATTATATAAAAATAAGTTTACTGTCATGTATAACTAAAGATAACCAATAAAAAATAAAATGCATAATATTAAGCAACAAAAAAAGAATATCTGGGCTATGCACAGTATTATGTACTTGTGTTCTAGCTCCTCAGGAGCCTGAGGCAAGAGGATCACTTAAGCTCAGGAGTTCAAGACCAGCCTCTGCAACATAACAAGGTCCTATCTCACTAACAAACAAAAAAGCCAACTTTGGAGTATTCTCTGATACACAGTATTGTTTAGAACTTATGAGGGAGGGTGGACAACATCAAACGTCTACCATTCTTTCCCTAGTTAGTGAACACATTTCAGGAGTCTTGAGAAGCAGCTGCCTTGTGGATCTTTGGGACCAGGGCCCTTGGCCCTAGTCCCCCACAGCATCCCCGGAAGTGCAGCTGGAATCTCCTCTCACTATCCCAGGAGGAAAATAACTGCTGGGAAAATCCTCCACAGGTTGATCGATTCTGCCACTGACCAGCTTTCATGTTGATCTAGTCTCTTCTCACATGTATTCATTCACATGTTCCTTAAACCTTTATGGAGTGCTGTGTCTGGATCAAGCCCTGTAGTAGAAGCAGGGGGGATACCGGTGAGTAGGATGGAGACATTTTTCTGGCTGACCCAACAGTCTGCGGGAGAATCAACTATATATGGATCAACTGTGGAGCCCCCTGGTGGAGGGTTCTGTAGAGATCTGCACCCAGAGTCAGCAATGGGAAGAGCACAGTTGAAATAGCTCACTCTGCCTGAGAGAACTGGAGAAATGACAAAGAAGATGGACATTCTGGCTGGACCTTGAAGGTTTTTGCCAGCAAGGGATGGATGGGGAATTGGGCCCAAGTAACCTCGAAACAGAAGTTGTGCAAATAAATATTTTGCACTTGAATATCTGAGTACCTAGCATACAAGGGGATGGACAGATAAACCATCCTGGTTATACTTCCAACACTTCTCTCCGCCCAGGGTGATCATTCTATGTCAGCCATTCTCATTTGTCCACATTTTCCAAATTGCTCATCATCTTCATCATTGAGTGGGTTCTGGTTTGTCCCACTCAAATAGAAGGCCCAGAATTGAAGACAATGGTGCAGGCAGGGTCTCCTAAGTGTGGACCACAGAGAGACCATCACTTCTTGGTTATGGATACCATAATTTTATCAATGCAACCAAAGTTTCCATTTATTTAGATCTTGAACATTTGATCCAGCTGATAACTAGCTTTTTTATTTTCAGTGGATTTCCGAAAGCAACCCTTTCCATTCCTTATCCAAAATGCATAGGCAACATTTGCCAAAAATAATCTCCCCTTTGCTATGGATCAAGCAGCCTTGTCTCTTTAGTTAAGTGAAAACACCCAGTCACCTCCCATCCAGGTGTATTACTGCTTGAATGTAAGAGAATCTCTTCCATCAAGTCCACAGTCTGTTTCCTTGACCATTTTTCCAGTCAAGGGTGAACAAACTTCCTGTACTTATGGACCCTGAAAGATATCTGACACACACAGTAACAAAACGGTCTGTCATTTAGCATCTTTACAAAGAATAAATGCCAAAGTTATACTCATTCATCCTCACTTACATTTTTAGACATGAACAAAAGTTTGCAAATCCATAAGTAAAAAATATAGAATGGAAAAATAAGGGGTCATCCATGAGAGCATAAGCATTTTCTCTCCTTCATCAACGTGAATTGTTAAGAACTTGATTATTCATTTTTCAGTACTGACGGTGGCATGGCCATTGCCCACCAGCATCTGGGACCCACAGGTGAGCTGGCTCATCATTCCACACCATTCCAAAGGAGGAGGAGATAACTCAGTCCAAAAGTACATGGACCCCAGAGAAACTCATGACCAGCAGAATGGGCTGGGTGCCCCTTTGTTCTGGGGATGCTTTTGGAGAAAAACTGATGCTGTGCAAATGCTGGAACTGTCTCTCATGCCTGCACAATACAGTCACCATGTGTATATGCAAGAGAACCAAGAGCCCTACAAGGAAGTCCTATCGTGGAGAATAAGCTCCTGACTGAGTGACTCGTGGGTGAAATAGTGCAGGATTCAGAGAAAAGCTAAGAAACTGAGATCTCATCACTGGAAACGAAAACACAAACTAAGAACCCAAAGAAAGAGAAAGCAACACAGACTGTGACGTGAAGGCTTATGCGTTCAAGCATTTGCCAAAAAGGAGGTTCTGGGGCAGATGGTGAGACCTGGAGGACACTCAGCTGTAGAGTCAAACAAACGGACAGGCCCTGCATCACCCTGTACAAGTAGACAACTGATTTACATTTTATGTCATCCCAAACATCCTGAAACCCCAAAATGTCTGCATCCAGGAATGTCTCAATTATTAGCATCAGTGGATGAATTAGGACTGAGTGACCAATGGTCAGATCAGTGGGCCTGGCCTCCTGTGCTAGAGAAGAAAGGTGAGCATGTAGAAGAGAAGAGAAGAAAGATGGCATTGGTTATGTTGTCCCAATGTCAATCTGGAAGGAAAGGTTCTTTCTTTCTTTCTTTCTTTCTTTCTTTCTTTTTTTTTTTTGAAAAGGTATTTCTTACAGCAATAAAAATATAAGTTTGTTGTTTGCATTTTTGTGGCAAAAAGATGTGTACAGTGCCAGACACAGTGGCACGCACCTGTAATCCCAGCAGCTGGGGAGGCTGAGGCAGGAGCATCGCGAGTTCAAAGCCAGCCTCAGCAACTCAGTGAGACCCTGTCTCTAAATAAAATACAAAATAGTGCTGGGGATGTGGCTTAGTGGTTGAGTGCCCCTGAGTTCAATCCCTGGTGCCAAAGAAAAAAAGAAGCGTACCTTAAATGTCTGAAGATAAAAGGAAGATATACCCTCTTCATTCCAATTGTTACCAACTTCATCAAACTCAACCTCCACCTCCACCATCCTCAACATATGTGGATACACTTTAGTGCATCCTTTCCCCCTCCAATCCTCAAGTCCAGCATCCTCTTTTTATCCTGCTTCTTGGTTTTTCATGGGTAATGATCTGTAGCAACCTGATAAAATACTGAATATGTAGCAAGAGTGCTCCTGTTTTTGAGTGAATTCAAGTGAGGCAGGTTGCAGGAAAGTCCAATTAAAACTCTTAAGGAAAGACCATCAACAGGACAATCACATACCCTTCTATACACTTTCCGTGTTCTCCATTTGACTTGTTTATCACTGAATTGCAGACAAAATATTGATAAATGTAGACTCTGAGGTCAGACTACTTAAATTTAAATTCAAGGTCTGCCCTGGGTTATAAGTGAGACCATCAGCAATCACCTCTGTGTTGCCTCTATTTCTCTGCTCTAAATATAGTCTTATTTCCTACATTCTAGAATATGAATGCAAAATGATTAAATATGCTAAACAGAGGAATTTCTGGCACATAATGATAGCCACAGAAATGTTAATGTTATGGTTTGGGTGTGAGGTGACACTTGAAATCTCAAGTGTGACACAATGCAAAAACATTTCAGAGATGAAATGATTGGGTTATGAGAGTCTTAACCCACTCAGCGAATTAGTCCCCAATAGGGATTAACTAAGCAGTAACTGCAGGTGGGTAGGGTGTGGCTGGAGGAGGTGGGTCATTGGGGACCTGACTTTGGGATAAATATTTGAGTTGAGTTTAGTTTCTCTTCTGCTTCCTGATCACCATGTGAGCTGCTTCCCTCCACCACACTCTTCCGCCATGATGTTCAGCTCACCTTGAGCCCTGAGGAATGGAGCCTGCTGTCTATGGACTGAGACCTCTGAAACCGTGAGCCCCCGAATAAACTTTTGCTCCTCTACAGTTGCTCTGGTCAGGTCTTTCAGTCACAGCAGCAAAAAAGCTGACTAAAACAGTGAGCTATTATATTTATTACAAGGTTGCTCATCAGCATGGCTCAGCAGAGCTAATGCAGGTCTTTGAAGGGTTTCCTGGGTGTTCTTGCCTTAGCTTCCTAAGAGGTGACCTGACTACCAAATAGCTGACTTCTGAAACTTGTGTTCAGCACAACCCTCCCTGCTCTGCTTTCCAGCCCCTGCCTCTAGACATTGCACCAGGCTCTCTCCCACTCAGCTTTCAACTCTCAAACTCAGACCTGCCTCCTCCAGGGTCATTTCCCAGACTGATCAGCTGACCCTCCCACAGCAGGCTGCACTGCCCAGCCTAGGACCAGATCCCTGTGTGCTGCACGCTGTACCTCCCTCACATATACCATTCATGGCAGATGGTGGAAATTCAATAGGTGTTTGTCAAATGAATGATCAATCATACGGATGTTTTAGAGTCCATAAACTACCTGTACTGCCACCCTTCAAAACCATGAAGCAGAAGCTGAAATCCCCTCAGACTCCTGGTACTGCAGTGTCTACTGCTCTACAGCCAAAATCCTCCTCAAGGATTGATAGACTTTGGGAACCGCAGCCCCTACCCTGGAGGGAAATCCAAGGGTCTGGAAGTTTCCACCCAGAGAAGCCAACTCCTGGCTGGTGTGGAGCATAAGAGCCCAGCTCTGTTGCCTCCGGGTGGATGTGGCCTGGGTTGTGGTTTTACAATAGAACTCATTTCGGAGTCAAGGCTACAGCTAGGCTGGACCTCAGGGGGTTCCCTTGCATGATTTTGTTCCCTTTCCTGTCCTTCTTACCCTACTCCCCCCAGAAGTTTTTCAAGGGAGAACCCAATTCCTGGCTCCAAGTCTGTCCCAGAAATATCCAGTCTAAGAAAAACTGGTCAGTGAGCATCATGGATGTAGCCAGAATACCCAGTGGCTTGCCCTTCCTTCCCTCTGACCCAGATCGTGAGCCACAGCACAACTCTCAGGGTCTCAGGCCTCCAATGATGCTGCTCAGGATAGCACTTATTTGTGGGAAGCAGTGCTGTGGATCGAGGTGTCTGACGGCCTTGTGGTTGGGGTGGGCCTGCACTGGGATTCTCCTGTGCAGAAATACAGGGTTGTCATTTCTCAGTTGCTCTGGTGACACCAGCCCTTGGTTATTCTGGGCAAATGCTCTGACCTTGAAAGGCAGACACTGGCTCCTAGGGTATAGAGGCTTCTGAGCATAGCAAGATAACCAGAATGTCCCGTCAGCATTACGACCTTCAAGCCTGCCTGCTCTGCAGTAATTTTCTTTTCTTTTCTTTTTTTTTTTTTGGGGGGGTGGGGGGCAGTGCTGGGGATTATGAACCCAGGGCCTTGTGCTTGTGAGGCAAGCACTCTACCAACTGAGCTATATCCCCAGCCCCTAGGGATTTTCTTACAAATAACCTTCTGATAATAAAACCTAGGTAATAAACATGTGGAGCTAGTTCTGGGTCACTGTTCTCAGAGTTCAGTTTCCCACCTGATCCTGCTTTTCTCTCTAAATGTGTTTTTCTTACACATTTCTTACGCCCCTCTCTGGTTTCTGAATTAACGGCTGTGCAGGTGGCAGTTCTTATTTTGGCATTCTTGGGATAAAAACTCACCACAGCATTGTGTAGTCCTGGGGGTGGGCGGGGCAGGGCAGCCGGGACAGACTACAGGAAAAAATTGCCTTTTCTCCAAAGTCCCAGAGAAGATGCCAGTTCTGGATTTCCTTGATGAGTCTTCTGGGGGAATTTTGTGAGCTATAATTACGTGGTCATTAGGGTTTCTGATAAAAATCATAGATGCGGGGGCCAGGTATGGTGGCATATAGCTATGATCCCAACAGCTCCGGAAGCTAAGGCAAGAGCACGGGAAGTTCAAAGCCAACCTCAGCAACTTAGGAAGACTCTGTGTCAAAATGAAAAATAAAAAGGTTTGGGGATGTGGCTCAGTGGTTAGGCACTCTGGGTTCAATCGCTGATACTAAAATAAGGAGAAGGAGAAGGAGGAGGAGGAGAAAGAAAGAAAAACAAAAAAAAATCATAGATGAGTTTCTTCAACTCTTTTGACATTTTGAGCTCAGTACTTTGTTGTAAGGATGTTTTGCAGCGTCTCTGACCTCCACCCACTAAATAAATACCAGGAGTACAGTCCCCACCTGGCCAATTGTGACAAACAAAATTATCTCCCGCCACTGTCAAATGTCTCCTGGGGATGCCATCATTCCTGGGTGAGAGCCACTGATGATACCTCAGTCACCTCAGGGACATTATGGCTACAGGTTTGACACAAAGGAGTGGGAAAGTGGGTGTTAGGGGAAAATTCTTATTTCCATTCTTGGGTGTAATCATAAAGTATAAAAAAAAGTCATCAGATCCTGGAAATCATAAAAAGAGTCCTCCAGAAATCAGCATCAAAGTGAAAACAGTCAACTGTGGTTGTGCACAATGTCCTCCTTTCCAGAAGGGGTCCGCCACATAAAAAAAGAGTCTTCAAAACTCTAGGTCATTATTTGCCCTTAATGACTAAAATAATGACCTGGGGACTTGGTAGGTCAATCTCACTGCTGCTTAAACAGATGTCTTCTGAACACAAGGAGCAGAGGTCAGCGTCTTATTCTACTGACAAAATAAAATAATGGGTCACAAACATGTTTTGAGTCCCCAGGTGCTCGAAAAGCTTAAAATCAAAACTAAGAAGAAAATAAACAAGTGTCTTTTAACATCTCTTTCCTAGGACTGTTTCCCAACAAATGCTGCATCTGTGAAGGACAGATATTTGAAGTCGTTTGAATTTCGAAAGGAAGCTGTACGCTCGAGGGCGAGGGCTGGTGGTCAAATAAAAGTCCACAAAAAACGGTGGAAGCAAGCTTTATTGGAATTGGGTTCTGCTGGGTCGAAATTCCCAGCCCTCTGGGGTAGATGTCAGGGTGGAGAGTCAGAGAAAATCGCTCGTGGCCCTGGCTTCCCAGAGTCTTTATAGGCTGGAAAAGGTGGGGGAAGGCTTGAGGGTTTAGGGTTCCCCCTTGGGGGGCGGGGCTCCGTTGATTGACGGGTGATTGCAAGACGCCCCTAAGGTTTATCTGCCTTCCTCTGGTTGTTCTTTGGCGCCCACAGGCTGCCTGATGCCCGCTCTCTGTGCTTTCAGTGTTTTTTTGCTAGTTTTGCTCTCTCCCATGCAGTTGCTTAAATCCCGACCCGACAGGAGCCAAAAAAGACACCTTCATGAATAACTTCAAAGGCAGCGAAGATAAAACTAAATCTCTTTTAATCCAGTTCAAGGCAGGTATTACAATCTTTTGGTGATGTGTACGTTTGAGATCTACATTGACCCCAAAATAGTCTATGCTATTATTGTCAGGCCTCCTTAGATAAAAATCTCCTAATTAAAAACATAGAATCCAAAGTTGAATCTGTAGATAACTTGAATTCCTATTAAAATTTTTAGAAAACAATCTGAAGGACACAAGATCTTTCCTCACTTTATTCTTAGGCATTTAGTGGTAAGACAGATAAACAAGGTTATCCTGTCTAAACTCATCAAAAATTACAGAGGAGGAAGTTTTCCCCCTTATTACAGGTGTTAAAGAGCTACTCAGGAGACCGAGGCAGGAGGACGGTTATGTTCTAGGTCAGCAAGGCAACTTGGTGAGACCCATTTTTTTAAGGACTGGGGTGTGGATCAGTGGTAGAGTGCTTGCCTGGCATGCTTGGGGCACTGAGTTCATCCCCAGTACCGAAAAGAAAAAAAAGGCACTACATCCTAAAAAGACTTTTTGCTTGTTTTTGACTGACACATAACCATTCTCTCTACCCTTTCTTCATCTAGGTGAATATGAACATTTGTTCTCCTTTGTTGATCTCTGTTCTTGCAAATGGATAGAATGCCTACTTGCTGTGGGGGGATATATATATATATATATATATATATTTTTTACATAATATATATAATATAAATTACATGTAATATATAATATAAAATATTTTATGTATTTAATTTTATAAAATAAATTATAAGGTCTGACAGTCAACTTCCCCTCGTAGGAGAACAGTGGGAAGATATTAAGCCACAGGCTGGTCCTTCAGCCTAACTGAAAGATGTCATGCAAATGCCAGGTTAGAAATGCCAAGACCAAAAGATGTAAAATGTTTTATATTAATTTATAATATTAAATAATTAAAAATTAATGATTTAAAATAAATATAAAATATTTTATATTTAATTTTATATTTTATACACACACATACACACACACATATATATATATATATATATATATATATATATATAATATCAGGTCCCCCTCACTGATACACAAAGCCATAGATAATACACCTTACTTACAGTAAGGCTACCATAAAATTCTTTCATGTGTTCCTGTGAGTGACCTTTTTTGTATGTTAATACCTGAATATTCTCTAGTGCTTGGCTCTTTGAACTTTGGGTCTTGCTTCTTGGATTTGACTATTCAGGGTTAAATGGTTAAATATCCATTTTGCTTTGTTCCTATGAAAGAGGGCTAATGGATAATGTTTGACTTGTTTCTAATGTAATTCATTATCAACTCCACCTAAGGGCCCTCAAGGCCAACAGCTATGTCAGCATCCAGGTGGTCTTAATTGTTGAGTGACTGCATAAGGTTTCATGGGCTTTAAATCCCAAGTTCTACTCTGTAGTCTAGTGATTGAATAATATTTCATTTCCTTTTTTTTGATATTTAGAAAATGCAGACTTAACAAAAGGTAGCCGTATTCTATGTATAATGCCAAATATAATTATGCAAACAATAAAACCATTACACCAAAATCCCAGTTTTCAATTCTCACACCTAGGTCAGTGAATTGAATAAGGATTAAAGAGTATTAAAAGTAAAAAATCTGCCATATTCCAAATAAAGACAAGCAAAATATGCATTAAAGTTAATCTAACAATAGGTGTAACCTGATACTTTTTTAAAAGCTATAACATCATTGTGTGTGTGTGTGTGTGTGTGTGTGATCCCTTCGTAGCCTTTTGGCTAAGATCAAGTGTATATTTTAGTGAAAAACTAGGGATTAAAGAGGTCAGGGTCTATGTGTGGTGTGCGCCTGTAATTCCAGCAACTCCAGAGACTGAAACAGAAGGATCATAAGTGCAAGCCAGCCTGGGCAATTTAGCTGAGAAACTCAGCAACTTTGCAAGACTCTGTCTCAAAATAAAAAATAAAAAGAGCTGGGGATGTGGTTTAGCAGTAAAGCAGCCCTGGGTTCAACTCCTAGTACTAAAGGGAGAGGGAGAATCATAAAACTACACTTTTTTTCAGACAACGTGGCTATAATGCTCTAACAATTATTCACACTCTGCTTCTTTGGAAGTTTGAATCATCTCTATAATTAGAGATGTAAGAAAATATGCCGTTGCTGCAAATTCCATCCTAGCTAGTCCTTGGAAAGGGACTTGCTTCAACTCTGCACAGCCGTCTCTGTTTGTCGGCTTTGCTGAACTGCCCTGTGGAAGGGACTCTGCTGCCCTCTGCTGTCGCTAACATGGGAGAACATAGGCCGAGAGAAACCAGCAGCTGTGAATGAGCGTGGATGGGACTCTCCTCACAGGCAGGTCTGACAGTCAACTTCCCCTCCTCGGAGAACAGTGGCAAGATCTTAAGCCACAGTCTGGTCCTTCAGCCTAACTGAAAGATGTCATGCAAATGCCAGTTTAGAAATGCCAAGACCAAAAGACGAAACAGTGGGCAGAACTGTTTTTGATTGGGCAGCATTCCAAAGGTGGGTTACAAGCCAACACAGAATCCCATGGCATTCATCCATCCAATAATTTCTGTATAGAAATGGAGGGACAACAGGGAACCCCATAACTGCTCGAAAGAGAAATAGAGTAGAGGTAGAGGGAGGGACTGTCTACACAGAGCAGGCAGGGGAATGTTCCTCCAAAGAGGTCAAGAAGGAAATAAAGAAGTCATCTGTGAGGAAACCTTGGTAAAGAACGTTCCAGGCAGAGGAAAAGCAGTTGCAGGGTCTCTGTGTTGGGGACACTTTGGGGGTGCTTTAAGCAGAGCAAGGTTGAACATTAGAGTGTAGTAACTTGGAAAATAATGATGCTGGGGAAGGTAGCCACGTTCAGATGATGTCCAATACAAATGAGTTGTTTTTACTTTTTTTCTATACTTTTTCAATATTTCTGATTTTTTTTTTTTTTTTTTTTTTTTTTTTTTGATGAGGTACTAGGGATTGAACCCAGGGGTGGAGCTACATTCCCAGCCCTTTTTATATATTGAGGCAGGGTCTTGCTAAGTTGCTCAAACTGGCCTCAAACTTGTGGTCCTCCTGCCTCAGCCTCCCGAGTTCCTGGGATTCCAGGTGTGATCCACTGCCCCTGGCACAAACTGAGCACATCTCAGCTTCAACTGGACACTTGTCAAGAGCTCAATGATCAAATGTAGCTATGGCTATGTTTTAAAAATATTTTTGTTATAGGTATATCTGAATCTTTAAATTCTTTCTGAATTTAAGTCAACTTTATTACAGGCACTTTAAAAGTGACTCTTAGTGATGATCACCAAATCATTTCAATACAATTCAGTAAAGAATAAATGAGCAGGAAACTTAGCTCCAAAGTTAACTGGGAGTCCGTAAACTGGGCCTCTTTGGGGCTTTGTTTTACTTTGGGGAAGAAATCAGGTGGAATGAAATCAGACCTAATCTTGAGAGGTCAAAAGAGAAATAAGTTCTCCCTGGAGGTCAGTAGAGATCATTTATGGACTGTCCAGGAGAGAGAACCAGCAGGAAGTGGGAATGAGTGGGAAATGTGACTGAGGGATGCCCTCCAACACACACACACACACCCTGCCCTGCTTCAACCTCCCAGTTCTGTCAAAGACCATGCACTGCAACAGTTAGGAACTTCTGATTTTGCCTCTTGATTTCTATACTTAACAGCTATATGTGACAAAGTTATGGTTTAAATATGAAGTATCACACAAAAGCTCACTTGTGAGACAATGCAAAATTTTTTCAGAGGTGACATGTTTAGACTATGAGAGTTGTTAGCCTAATCAGTGGACTAATCCTCTGATGGATTATCTGGGGTGGTAGCAGGAGGCAGGTCCCTGGGGGCATGGCTTTGGGATTTACCTTTTGCCACTGGCAAGTGGAGCACTCTGTCTGCTTCCTGGTGCCAAGTACTGAGCTGCTTCCCTCGGCCATGCCCTTCCACCATGATGTTCTGCCTCACTTAGTGCTTAGAGCTATGGAATCAGCCCACCAAGCACTAAACCTGAAACCTTGAGAGTGAAATAAACTTTTCTTCCTCCCTCTATGTCATTCTTTTTTTTTTTTTTGCAACCTTTTTTTTATTGTAAACAAATGGGATACATGTTGTTTCTCTGTTTATACATGGTGTAAAGGCATACCATTTGTGTAATCATAAATTTACATAGGGTAATGTTGTTTGATTCATTCTGTTATTTTTCCCCTTCCCCCCCACCCCTCCCACCCCTCTTTTCCCTCTATACAGTCCTTCCTTCCTCCATTCTTGCCCCCCTCCCTAACCCTAACTCTAACCCTAACACTAACCCCTCCCACCTCCCATTATGTGTCATCATCCACTTATTAGCGATATCATTCGTCCTTTGGTTTTTTGAGATTGGCTTATCTCACTTAGCATGATATTCTCCAATTTCATCCATTTGCCTGCAAATGCCATAAATTTATCATTCTTTATGGCTGAGTAATATTCCATTGTATATATATACCACAGTTTCTTTATCCATTCATCAATTGAAGGCCATCTAGGTTGGTTCCACAATCTGGCTATTGTGAACTGAGCAGCTATGAACATTGATGTGGCTGTATCTCTGTAGTATGCTGATTTTAAGTCCTTTGGGTATAGGCTCTACGTCATTCTTGTGAGGTTTTTTTGGTCACAGTGATGCAAAGATGATTAAAGGTTACTCTTTTTTGTGCTTCCATTTGCAATGCAAGGTGGCTGTCAAACTCCAGTACTTATCAAGTGCTTAGAACGCTGCCTGGCTCTGGTAAATGTTCTGTAACAGAAGCTCTTCACATGGGTCATCTCCCATCTGCTTTCAACCCAGCCGTTACCTGGCAAAGACCCTATGCAGGCTTGACTCAAGTACAGCTGTACAGCCTTCTACCTGGGCAGAGCCCTGTACCTTCTGCTTCCTGTCTTGAGCTTTTTAGAAAACGACAGTTTAGGATGCCCCTGGGAACTCAGGATTCCTCAGAGTGGAAAAGCAATGGATTTAATCTAATAGAGCATCGTAAACTTAGGGCAAAGCGAACCGATAGCTAAACGTCTTTCCCCTCTTGCCCCTGGACAAGCAGTTCTGAAATGCGCTTTATGAGGCTCCCAGAAGATGATATTGAGCATCAGTTGCAGCTACCATGTTGGGTAAACTTGCCTTCCCTCCAGCTTCCTTCCAGCTGTCCTGTTCTGTCCACTCTGGGGTCACTTTCTCAAATAAACCACATGGAACTGAGCCTTCAGGTCAGGTTCTGCTTACAGACAAGGCACTATAAGAGAACCAGAAAATGGTTTCACTGGGTCTCTCAAAAATGCATTTACAGTCATTCATATGTTATGTCATTTCTGGGATAGTCTCCCCTCTTTACTTGCTCTTTTCTTTGGCATCTGCAATCTCACTCTTTCAGTGGTGTTTTTTCCCCTGAGTGTTCTGCAAACATCTGCAAACTCTCTGCCCACTGCAGACTCTTCCCCCTGACGTTGCTGCCCTATTTATTTATTTATGTTTGGTACCAGGGGCATTTAACCTCTGAGCCAGATTGCCAGCCCATTTAAATATTTTATTTAGAAACAGGGTCTTGCTGAGCTGCTTAGGGCCTCGCTAAGTAGCTGAGGCTGGTTTTGAACTCTCAATCCTCCTGCCTCCAATTCACCTGCCTCAGCCTCCTGAGCTGCTGGGTTCTGCCCAATTTCTTGGAAGAGGAGTCTGCTCTCCTTCGCTCCTCAGCACAGTGATGGGGCATCCTTCTCCACTGTTCTTAGTCTTGTCTCACCAGTCCCTGTAGAAAGAGTAGAGAATAAGCTGGAGAAGGATGGCTTATCTCATGAACTGGAATCCATTCAACAGAGTTTTGTGAATTACCAGAATAAATAGGATGATAGTAACTTACATGTAATGAGTGTTGAGAACAAGGTGACATCTGTATAGCCATGTCGTATGAACAAGCCATTTCGGGAACTGACCTGTAAAACCTCCCCCCAGGAAAGGACGTACAGGTAACTACCCTCAAGAGCCAATACAGGACAAACAGGACGGACTGGGTCCCCGGGGTTTTTCAAGGCTGTTAAGAGATATCTGTCCGAGAAATGGGCAGCTGCCCGGAAACCTTATCTATCAAGGACAGGGGAGGGGGCCTAGCCCTGACTCATCTCCTGCATAGTTCACCCCCTCCCTCCTCCCTTCTTCCTCCACGACCATTCAGTTTTGGCAGGACCCAATGAGATTCAGATAAATTGGCAGGACCCAACCAAAAGAGAACAAATGTTTAGCTGTTCCAATGTTAACCAATAATGTACAGGACTTTGTATGTGAATGATTGGAAATTTCTTAAGTAGAGTGCTTTCTCATCCCTCAGGGCCGCTCCCCACTCAGCCATGGTAGTGGTCTGAGAGGTTGGTTGTGGTCCAGGCTCGAGTTTGCAATAAAACCTCGTTGTGTGATTTGCATTGCCGAGTGTGCACTTTGACTCTCTGGGGATCGGTCGATATTGAACCCCAATATGAGCATTTATAACTGTCCAGGAATGCTCCAAGAGCTTTACATGAGTTCCTACTCAAGACAAGCACATGAATTAGGAATTATGATTCCCACTTTGTGGTCGAGAACATAGTTTCAGAGCTAGCCAGCGCATGGTCAGAACGTACACCCAGGTCTGCCTTGCCGGGTGCTCAGCTCTGATCCAGCTTGCTAAAACTGACTGTGTGTTTAACCCCCCAGTACACTCCTTGGCACTGGGAGGTGTGAATTTTCTTTTGGTTTTAAAGCAGGATTTTTAAAAATCCCTTCATACAGCAACAGAAAGTAAATTAGAGGGTGTCAGATTCAAGGAATTAAGGGAAATAGAAAGTGACTACCAGTGGATAAAGGGGATTGGTTAATACAGAAAGATGACAAGGTTCTAAAATTCCAAGAGGTGTTCCTTTCAGATCATTGCTGATCAGGCACAGAGTTGCTGAGACCAACAACCCACCAGCCACTGTGGATGGAGCCAGGATCTTCTAGTCTTTTTTTTTGGGGGGGGGGTACTGGGGATTGAACTCAGGGGCACTCGACCACTGAGCCACATCCCCAGCACTATTTTGTATTTTATTTAGAGACAGGGTCTCACTGAGCTGCTTAGGGTCTCACTGAGTTGCTGAGGCTGACTTTGAACTCACGATCCTCCTGCCCTAGCCTCCCAAGCCGCTGGGATGACAGGCATGAGTCACTGTGCCTGACCTTGATCTTCTGGTGCTTGAAAGGAAAAAGGAAGGATGGCTATGTGGGCTCTGTAAGTAGCACCAGTTGATGAGTGTGTGTGTGTGTGTGTGTGTGTGTGTGTGTTGCTTTGTTCTAGTGGTGTTGCTAATGGTGTTAAGGGATCATATCCAGATGTCTCAGGAATTTTGAAGACCACACTGCCTCCGGATAGAAGCTCATTGTTGTAAGTCCCCAAAACAAAGCAAAGAGGAAAAGCGGTGGAGGGTGGTTTAGTGTCACAGAGTGCACTCACACCCTCAGCGGATGTCCCCTGTTGAGAAGGGGAGGATGGCTTTTGGCTTTGAAAAAACGGTGACCCATGGTGAACTCCAGTGCATGGAGGGAAGAGCATGAAGCAGAAGAAGGACAACCAACTTGGCCAGACTATTAGCCATCTGCTTCCCCTGGTCCTGTTCCTTCAGTATCTCGATTAATTTTTCCCTGAACATCAGACTGGAGCTTAATTAATTGCTGACTTCCTACCTGCGATCTTATCACCTACTGATTGTAGCTCCCCTCTCTGTCCTAAACAACCCTGTCCAAAAACTAGATCTGAGGCATTCAGTGGCACAGAGAGGCTCCTCTCCACCTTTGTGGGAAGGGACCTGACTCTCTCTCAGCAAAGAGGATCCCAGGATTGTAGGCTGTTTTCTCCCTTCTTACCCACTGGAGAAATCCACTTTAAAGTAGGGAAGAATGCCTTGTAAATCTACATGATAAAGGAACAGAGCCAGAGATCCAGGGAAGACAGGGAGAGAGAAGATGAATATTTGAGGTGGCGGGGCTAAAGCCAAGTGAGAAAGAAGGGAAGGGAGGGTGTGCTGTTACAGAGCACCCCTCCCCATCCCTGAGCTCTGAAGTGTTCAAGCAAAGGATGTAAACTCTGCACTGTTCCTTGGGGTTTGCATCTGCTGTGGGTTCTCTTGACACACCTCCCTGACTGACTGTCCTGGGCCAAGCACAACATGCACCTTTAGATTCTCCCTGGATGTGTCCACTAAGAGGACCCTTAAATCTGTTGGAAAAAGCAAATGATGGACTATAATGTTGGGTGGTATCTAACAGCAGATGGGGTAGAGCTAGAGGAGGTGGTCGCTAGGCTTGCACCCTTGGGGATTGTACCCAGATGTAGCCAGATGTATCAGGGATCCGAAGAATGAGACCCACAGACAGTGGAGGATAGAGTAGAGCAACAGAACTTATTTCTGAAACAAAAAGGAAACAGGTCTCACAAGGAAGGGGTTCCAAGAGGGTTGCTGCTGAGCTGCTGCCGTCCACAGTGTTGCTGGAGGTGACCTTTAAAGCTATTGACTAATGACTTTTAGAGAGAGGAATGTCTACATTCAATCAGAGTGAGAGAAAGTGAGGCATCCGATCACGCGCCCCCCCCCCCTTCAAACAAGATGTTGATCCTGTGCTGTTCATATGCTTGTTCTGGCTCATCAGATGCTTTGCACACAGAATTGTTGCTATGGAGATCCTTACCCTGTCTGCCTATCATATTTTTGGCTCCTCCTTGCAATATCTTATCCTGCTGCTTTCCTCCACCATGCCCTTCCGCCATGATGTTCTGCCTCACTCCAGAACCAAAGGAATGGAGTCAGTTGAGCATGGACAGAACCTCTGCAATCTCAAGTCCCAAACAAACCAAACTTTTCCTCCTCTGAGTTTTTGTGGCCAGGTATTTTGGTCACAGGGATGAAAAGTTGACCAGACTGTAATTAGAGTATTTCAGGATCCTGGAACTGAAATACAAGCATTAAGTTATGAAAAGAGTCTGCCAAAGAGACATTCCATTCAGTCTGAAGGGAAACAAATTTTCTTGTTGATGAATAGGAACCTGACTTTCTGAATAAGGAAGGTGGGCCAGGGCTAGTAGTTGCTTGCTTAATAAGGTTCTCACTGAAATTGATGAAATTGATGGTTGTGGAATATGTGAAAGAAGTTTTTTCATTGGAGAAAAGGTTTAGGTTTCTCATGATATAGAAATTCTAAAAGCCCTTCTTGGGATGGAGAGGGAGGGAGGAGAAAGGGCATAAGGGGATACTGGAGAATGAAATCCACTAAATTATACTACGTCCATATAGGAATATACCACAGTGAATTCCACTTTTATGTATAATTATAATGCGCTAATATAAAAAGATAATAATGGGAGACCTATAGGATAGAGAAAAGGGGTCAGGAGAGGGAAGAGAAAGGTACCGAGGAATGAGATCATAATCAAATTGTGCCCTTACATCACAATGAATCCCACTATCATGTATAATTATAATGCACCAATGAAAAAAATAAAGAACTCAGATAAACTTAAAATTCTTTAAAGCCCTTCCGTTTCATTTTCTGTTAAGAAAATGGAGAAAAAAATCATAACTTGAGAAGAGAAATGGTCTGAGCACAAATCCTTGACCCACTTCTTAGCTGGGAGATAGTAATGGGTAGAAAAGGGAGATTTCACATGCCTCTACCACAGCATGATCACCATATTTCTTTGTCATGTGTTTCTCCGTATTATGTATACATAATAGGGAATGTATCTACTATGCATAAATACATTTATGATATCTAGTGGGGAAAAGAAGGAAATGTGACAGCTACGGAATGCTTCCTGTGTGAAGAACACAGTTATTCTCATTTCATAGCTGCACAAGTTGGGTCTCAGAAAACTTACCCCAGGTCAGATACCTAGGAAGTGGCAAGGCTAGGGTTCAAGCCTCACCTGTCTGCTTTCAAAGTCTCTTTCTTCCAGTGGTCATTGTCCCTTTTATGAAACAGCAAAGCAGTCGGCATGACAGTGCGAGTTAGTTCTCCCGATTTCTACTTAACAGTGTCTCCTTTGATGGAAGTTTTGTGTTATAATCAGGAGCATTGTCTCTCTTTTTTTTATTGTAAGCAAATGGGATACATGTTGTTTCTCTGTTTGTACATGGAGTAAAGGCATACCATTTGTGTAATCATAAATTTACATAGGGCAATGTTGTTTGATTCATTCTGTTATTTTTTTCCCTCCCCCCCCACCCCTCCCACCCCTCTTTTCCCTCTATTTTTGGGGGCTGTGCCATGTGGGCTGCGCTGGGATGGCGCCTGGCGGCCAGCCGGAGGTTGTGTTGATCACATCGGCAGTGAGGAGGTTGATTAACATAAGCACACCCAGGTGATTTGTCATTGACCGTATTCAATTAAGTCCATGCACAACTCGTGCACAGGTGTTCCTGAGTGCTCCTGCTCAGGCCTGCTCGTTTTAACCTTTGCGGTGATAGGGCAGCTGGCTCCTCGCCTGATCTCAACTGGCGTGGCCCCGCCCTACACCTCCTGGAGGGAATATAAGCGGGCAGTAAGCGGAGGGCAAGGAGAAGCAGCAGTAAGCAGAAGCAGTTAAGAGAAGCAGCAGCTAGCAGAGAAAAGCAGCAGCTAGCAGAGAAAGGCAGCAGCTAGCAGAGAGAAGAAGCAGCAGCTAGCAGAGAGCAGCAGGCAGTGGCAGAAGGCAGAGCGTAGAGCGAGAACTGAGAACACACCTCTAGCCCTCAGATAGATAGCACCTAGTTCACAGGATGCGGGACGCAACTCTAAGAAGAAATAGATCTCTGATAAGCGTAGAAGCCTCTCTTTCTCTAAAACTTTCTCTAAAAGCAAAGTCTCTCTTTCTATAAGCAAAACCTATCTTTCTCTCAAAATTTCTCTTCCTCTAAGCAAAGTTTCTCTTCCTCTAAGCAAAGTCTTTCTTCCTGATAAGCAAAGTTTCTCTTCCTCTAACCTCTAAGCAAAGCATCTCTTCTTCTCAAAGTCTCCTTTCCTCTATAAATTAGTGAATATAGGAAAAGTAGTTTATTTCCAGTCCACCTCCGATAAATACCCACACAATTGTTGCTGTGGGAGGTGACACTCTATACAGTCCTTCCTTCCTCCATTCCTGCCCCCCTAACCCTAACCCTAACCCTAACACTAACCCCTCCCACCCCCCATTATGTGTCATCATCCGCTTATCAGCGAGATCATTCGTCCTTTGGTTTTTTTGAGATTGGCTTATCTCACTTAGCATGATATTCTCCAATTTCATCCATTTGCCTGCAAAAGCAACGTTCAGTGTTTCTTTTGTGGTCTTGATTTTTTCCAGTGTCTATGCCTCAGCAGCATCCTGAACCTCTCGATGCTCCACACCATCCACAAGGACACCAGCCACTGTCCCGACGGAGGTCCCAGTGGAGCTTTGCCCACCTCACCTCATCTCTCAGTCCCCCTGAAGATACACTAAGCCAATAAATTATTGTGTCCACCTGGTTTTCAGTGTAAGCCCAGGGACTGGAGAGTAATAGGATATTTACACAAGTTAATTTGAAAATTTCTTTGTTCCTCATTTGTTTGTTCTTCCCAGAAAGAAAGATGAACAAGTTTCTGGAAAGGAATAAAATAGTGTATGTGGCCCTTAGTAACTATTTTTCTTCTTGGGCTATTTGTACAGGAGTTTCAGAGGTGAAACTCTGGAATTGATGCTTATTGCATCAATTGCTAAGCTAGAGTCTAGGAGCAATATGTCTTCAGTTAACAAGCAGGCAAAGTCAGGTTCCTTCCACAACAAAATTAAGTCTTCCATTTAAAAAAACAACATTCAAATGAGCACAGACATAAGATTTAAAAGACAAAAAGGAAGGAGGTGCAAAAACATTGAAGAGGACAAGGAATGTCTCCATCATTTCTGTTAGGTAACTCTTTTTTGTTGTTGTTTTTCGCATAAGGGAGTTTATTAAGCAAACAAAGTGTCTCCCTGCAGGGTAAGAGAGAAAATGAGAGGAAAAGAAAGGGAAAGAGAAAGGGCACACGCAAGAAAGAGTGTGAAAAGCGAGGAGGAGAAAGAAAGTGAGTCAGGGGGAGAGAAAAACAAGAGAGAAAAGATCTGTTAGGCAACTTTTACCCAAACTGCACTGAGAGCCAAAGATGAAAGAGAAATGTCTTTATCCAACAATACAAAGAGGATGGTCAAAACATATATGAAAAAATGTTCAACATCTCTCGCAATTAGAGAAATGCCAGTTAAAACTATACTGAGATTCCATCTCACTCTAGTCCGAATGGCAATTATCAAGTAACAATGTCAGCAAGGATGTGGGGGAAAAGGTGCACTCATACATTGCTGGTGGGACTGCAAATGGGTGCAACCACTCTGGAAAGCAGCATGGAAATTCCTCAGAAAACTTGGAATGGAACCACCATCAGATCCAGTTACCCACCTGTTCGGCATATACCCAAAGAACTTAAAATCAGCATACTACAGTGACACAGCCACATCAATGTTTATAGCAACTCAATTCACAATAGCCAAGATATGGAAACAACCTAGGTGTCCTTCAAAGGATGAATGGATAAAGAAAATATGGTATATATACACCATGGAATATTACTCAGCCATAAAGAAGAATGAAATTATGGCATTTGCTGGTAAATGGATGGAACTGGAAACTATCATGCTAAGTGAAAAAAACCAATCCCCAAAAACCAAAAGGCCAAATGTTTTCCCTGATAAGTGGAGAATGAAATATAGTGGGAGTGGGGGGTGTGAGGAGTGAAAGAAGAAGGAACTTTAGATTATGTAGAAGGAAATGAGAGGGAGGGGATATGAAAAATGGTGGAATGAGACAGACATCATTACCCTATGTACATGTATGATTACACGAATGGTATGAATCTACATCATGTACAGCCATAGAAATGAAATGACGTACCCTGTTTGTGTACAAGGAATCAAAATGCAGTGTGTAAAAATTTTAAAAATAAGTAAATAATTAAATTTTTAAAAATAATCTTTAATTGTATAATAATTGGTTTCTTCAAATAGACTTGGGCTTTTTTTTCCCCTTGATATGTGTCTACTAAATCTAAAAAGTTACGAAGGCTACCCAGAAGGCTGAGGTAGGAGGATCACAAGGGGCAAGACCCTTTCTCAAAATAAAATTTAAAAAGGGCCAGGGATGCAGCTCAGCGGCAGGGCACTTCCCTGGCATGTGCAAGACCCTAAGTTAATTCTCAGTACAGCAAAAGAAAAAATATATAAAAGAAAGAAAGAAGGGAAATGAAATCTGGAATTAGAGTTAGAGATCTCAACCAGCAGCTCTCCCTGAAAGAGTTATTTCATCAGCTTATCCTTGGCATCTTGTCGGCCCAGTGGTTTGTAAGTAACCAACCCTTAATTTGGGAGTCCACTTTTGCTGAATCTACAATGACCCATATCTGGCCAACATGCAGGAATCAGGAAGATGCTTGAAAATGCTCCCTTGATTTCAAACCAGGAGGGTGAATAACCTTGACCTCTGACCTTTCATTGACATGCTTTTATTGCACATTGAAAACAGTGCAAAATAAGAGCTCTTACAGGTGTTGTAAAGATCCTTAAAATCATCATGTCATTCATGAACATTTACAGAACCAGAATGGATCACATCTGAAAAATTCATAGGAACAACCCATTTATGCAATGGCTGATTACTCTGGACTCAGACATTATCTTCTACCAAATAGTTCTAAACCAGTTATTCAAAACAAAATATCAACACTCCAACATCTCTCAGGGTAGGAGGAAAGCAAGCTGAATTGCACACCATCAAGATATCAATATACTTGGCCTGACATGTCTTTGAACTTGGATCTCAAGTTCAACGCCAGCCTGGGCAACTTAGTGAGACTCCATCTCAAAATAAGAAAGAAAGAGTGCTGGGGATGGATTGATGGTTTATTCATTGGCCAGAGAATGGAGAATTAGGAGTCTAAGCTCACAGATCAACTTCTCAATCTGTCCTGGTTAGGGAAATCACACACACAGGGTAAAACACAGGAGGAGGAGGGACAGGCCAATAAAGGAAAGGAATATTCATGTCTTTTCCTGGAAGAGATTTCCCAGGACTTGGGCACTACCCCTTTTCACTCTTCTTATGGTCTGTTGCTTCCTGTCATGGGGACTGGTAGGTGTGAAGTTCAAGGTTATCTGGAGGCCACTCTTGAAATCATTTTAAGTCCAACTGATTTTGGCTTCCAGGTTTCTGGCATCCTGTCCTCAAAGATAAATAAGATTAGGGTGAATAGAATTCTGCTAGGTCACTTACTCTTCCATGGTGCTGGAATTTCTTCACACAGGTTATTTTTAGAAGGGAGACTCAAAGTAACTACAGTTTATTGTAACACAGTTGGGCAGGAGCCCCTATATTACTCCCAAGTCAGTTGACCAAGCACAAGCGTTCACATCCTCAGAAAGGGGGATGATTCACAAGTACTCAGATCCTTCTCTGACAGAGCACCTCTTGGTATTGGATTCAGAAAGGACTCATGTGACTAGAAAGTTCACAACTAGCAACTTGCAAGGCTGAGACAGGGGGATCCCAAGTTCAAAGCAGCCTCAGCATCTTAGCGAGGCCCTGAGCAAGTTGGCAAGACCCTGTGTCAAAATAAAAATAAAGGACTGGTGGTGTGGTTAGGTGGTTAAGTGACCCTGGGTTCAGTCCCTGGTTGAAAGGAAAAAAGAGAAAGAGAGGGGGAGAGAGAGGAAGGGAGAGAGGGAGGAAAGAAGGAAGGAAGGAAGCTCAGTCACAACTAATGATTGACTAGAAACTAATCAATTTCTAATGATTTTATAGCAGGGGAATTTGCCAAAGGGTCCTGCATGCCAATCTAACTCCCCCATGGACAAACATGTTTTCAGCAAATGTAACCAGAGGTAGCAAAATTTTCAACACCCTAAGTGTTCAATAGTTGGCAAATGATTAGTTTGCCTGTGTTTCTAATAAAATCAACAAGTATCTGGAAAAAATACATGAACTGTCTCTCTTAGGGACTTTAGCATCTTTTTAAGAGAGAGAATTTATTTTGCCTTCAACTAAGAATAAAAACAGTGACTCTGAGGAGCTATTAACTTATACTGGAGACATTTCTAAAGAACATAAAAATAAAAATACAAATGCTGAGAATCTTGTTTATGGGTCTATTTTAAAGTCTGTCCAATCATTGGCATTTGAGAGGTTTAGCTTTTCTGTAAGGTAAGACTGTATTTTATGCATTCACAAGCAGCTATGAATGTCTTAAAGAACAGTCAACATTTTTTAAAAATGGGGTAGAAACTAAATGACTAGAATTACTTTGAGAGGAAAGAAGGAAGAAATGTATGCTAAGCAAAATAAGCCAGTTCCCCAAAACCAGAGGCAGAATGTTCTCTCTGACATGTGGATGCTAATACACAACAAGGTGGGTGAAGAGGAAGAATAGGAGTTCATTGGATTAGACAAAGGGGAATGAAGGGAAGGGAGGGGAAGGGAATGGGAAAGACAGTGGAATGAATGGGATGTCACTTTCCCATGTTCATATATGAACACACGACCAGTGAAACTCCACACCATGTCCGACCACAAGAATGGGAATTCACACTCCATGTATGTAGGATGTGTCAGAATGCACTCTACTGTCAAATAAGAAAGGAAGAAAAAAAAGAACAAATAAATAAAAAATAAAGTGGTAGCATTTGCCATACAAAAGGAAAAATAAACTAGATCTATTGGAATGTATAACAAATACCTGAATAGCCACAAAGGGCTATCTATATTGCACATGAATAAATGTCACTGATTGCAAAAATATGAAAATTTTTTGATATAAGGAACCTGAATAATATGTTTCCAAATTGGGGAAATTTGCATATTCATTAACATGGGCAAGTTGAGGAGATTTGCACCAGCTTTGAAACACAGGAAAACATTGACAAGCGAGTGCTATTGAGGTCTTATTTCTAAAAAAAAAATAGAAAAGAGCGAGGAAGGAACAGATCGGACTCAGCCAGTGGTGTTTGGAGAGAGGTGACCGGCGCCACCCGAGGTATGTGGTGCAGGAATGTGAAGGACGAAGGGCCGAGGACCCCTGGTTACCCTTTCCTGACTTCTGATCCAGGATCTCTTACAGTGCTCTAATTACAGAACTTGTTGCTAAAGGCCGAAGAAATGCAACTGTTGGAACTGTGCAGAATAAGAGCATCCGTATTCAGGTTGCAATGCCATTTTCCAAAAAGCACACTGTGTTTCTTGATACCCTGAGACTAACACATGATATGGAGAAACAGACATCTCTGTAAGCCTGGATGGCTTTTCCCTCCGTGTCCCCCGCCACTCTCCCAGGCAACTAGGAGTCCACTCTCTTGTCTTCCTACTAGGTTATTTTTCAAATAACCTTGCTGTTTACATGTTCGTTGCATGCTTTCCTTTAGGTTTCTTCTCCTTGAATAAATTTAAGTGTGTTTGATTGACTCTCTCCATCACATTACAGTTTTATGAGGAGTCCTCATAGTCCTGACCCTTCAGTTTTGTTCTTGTCATTTTTGTCTGTTTATTTGCAGATCCTTGCCCAAGGTAGAGCTTGTGTCTTTGTGTTCTGTTACGTATGGTCGTATAACCTAAATCCCATTAGCCTGAGTAACTGGATGTTCTGATTTGGAGGTGAGGTGGCCCCCAAAAGCTCACGTGTGAGACATGTAAGAAAGTTCAGAGGAGAAATGATTCGGTTGTGAGAGCCTTAACCCAGTCAGTGAATGAATCACTGATGGGATTAACTGAGTGGTGACTGGAGGCAGGGGGTGTGGCTGGAGGAGGCGGGCATTGGGGGCGTGGCTTTGGGGCATGGCTTTGGGTATATATTTGTCTCTGGAGAGTGGAGTCTCTCTCTGCTTCCTGATCACCATGTGAGCTGCTTCCCTCCACCACACTCTTCCACCATGATGTTCAACCTCACCTTGAGTCCCAAGGAATGGAGCCTGCTGTCTGTGGACTGAGACCTCTGAAACCGTGAGCCACCAAATAAATGTTTCCTCCTCTAAATTTGTTCTCGTCTGGTCTTTTGGTCACAGCAGTGAAAAAACTGACACTGAAGCACTCCTGTAGGTGGGATTTGTGTTCCCTCTGGGGCAATCTAGAGGTCCTGCCGTGCCACACCACTTTCTGTTCCTTTCTCGGCTGGGGCGGGAGTTAGAAGTCCTCTTCCACTTCAGTAGGGTACAATTTGTAAATCTACAAATGGTGCAAGTAGAGCTTTAATTTAGCTAAGGAAATTATAATGTAACCTTTTACACACAAAAGCCCAAAACCAATAAGCATAAATAGGCTCCCTCATTGCCTCCCTCGATGATGAGTAGAGAGTCTCTGTCCTTTTTGTACCTCAAAAGGTGTGCTTCCATGTGAGATCTCAGCTTCATGCAGAGCTTTTATTCCCTTCCCCAGCTTATCAGGTTTTTGGATCTCTGGGTTAGATCCCCAGTACCCTCCCCTGTCACCACGCAGCAACAATCCCGCAGATATTTGTTACCGCCTGCAGCAACAATTGTGCAGGTATTTATCGGAGGTGGACTGGAAATAAACTACTTCTGTTTCTGTGCTGCTTCCTTGCTTGCTTGCTTACTCTCTAGCTTATAGAAGAAGACAGGCTTGCTTGATTTTAGAGAAAGAGAAGCTTTGAGAGAAAGATAGGCCTTGCTTATAGAGAAAGTTTTAGAGAAAGACAGGCTTCTACACTTATCACAGATCTATTTCTTCTTAGAGTTCTGCTGCTTCTTCTTAGAGGTAGGTCCCGCATCCTGTGAACTAGGTGCTATCTATCTGAGGTGCTTCTTAGTGGTGCGTCCCGCGAACTGCAATCTGTGATCTACGACCTAGAGGTGTGTTCTCAGTTCTCCTCCCAGAGATCTGCCATCTGCCTTCTGCCTGCTGCCTCCTGCTTGCTGCTTACTGCTGCTGCTTTCTGCTTGCTGCTGCTTCTTCGTACTGCTGCTTCTTCTTGCCTTCCGCCTACTGCCCACTTATATTCCCTCCAGGAGGCGGAGGGCAGGGCCACGCTAATGAAGTGAAGATCAGGCAAAGAGCCAGCTGCCCAATCACAGCAAGGTCAAAACGAGCAGGCACGAGCAGGAGCACTCGGGAACACATGTGCACACGTTGTGTGCGTGGACTCACTTGAATACGGCCAATGATAAAGCACCTGAGTGTGTTTATGTTAATCGACCTCCTCACCACCAATGTGATCAAAACAACTTCTGGCTGGCTGCCAGGCGCTATCTTGGCATAGTCCACATGGCATAGCCCCCAACACTCCCCCACTCCCACCCCCACACAGGGAGGTGGTCTTCATACTCCCTATGATATCAAAAATTAAAAAGACAATGACAGATGCTGGTGAAGATGTGGAGACACTAGAAACTCATGGCAGCATCATAACATGGTGCCATCTCTTTGAAAGAGAGTGTGGCCATATATGAAAACATATAACAACCTGGGTTATATGTTAACTGGGTTAAACATAAACAACCTCGGTGTCCATCAGCTGATGAATGGATAGAGAAGAGGTAGCGGATATACACAATGGAATACTATTCAGCCACAAAAAAGAATGGAATTCAGTCATTTGTGACAACATGGACGGAGCTGGAGGTCACTGTGTTATGTGAAATAAGGCAGGCACAGGAAGATGAGCGTTGCATAATCACTTCTTATATGGAATCTAACGCAGTTCATCTCATAGAAGTGGAAAGAGAATGGTAGTTACAGTGTCTCAGAGGGTAAAGGAGAGGGAAGGATGGAGAAAGGTTAATTAACAGATGGGATGCTATAGTTAGATGAGAGAAAAATACTGCTATTCTATCACTCTCTTGTGACTTTAGATAACAGTGATGCACACTATATATATATTTAAAGCTAGAAGAAAGAATTTTGAATGTTTTCACCATAAAGAATTGATAATTGTTTGAGGAGATAAATATGTTTTTACCTTAATTTAATTAAACATTATACAATCTATACATGTATCTAATTATCCCATGGAGCACATTATAGTCAGATTTCATAACCAAAATACCTGACAAGGACAACTTAGAGGAAGAAAAGTTTATTTGAGCCTTAAGATTTTAGAGGTCTCATTCCATAGTTGGCCAACTCCATTGCTCAGGGTTGAAGATGAGGGTGGACATCCTGGTGGCCCAGCAGAGGGAAGCTGCTCAGCTCATGGCAGGGTCAGAAAGCAGAGAGGGGGAAGGGGGCACAGGAAGATGAACCGTTCCCTGGCACATCCCCAGGGACCCACCTCCTCCAGCCACGCCCCAACTGCTTACAGTCACCACCAAGCCATTCCATTCAAATTAGGATGGACTGATGAGGTCACACCTCTCATAATCTAATCATTTCACCTCTGAATATTCCTGCATTCACACAGGAACTTTGGGGAGACACTTCACATTCAAAGCATAACAAAACCCCATGAATATGTACAATTTTATGTATGAGTTCAAAAAATTAAACACTGGGGCTGGGGACAGAGCTCAGTTGGTAGAGTGCTTGGCTTGCATGCACAAGGCCCTGGGTTCAATCCCCAGCACCACAAAAATAATCACAGTAATAATTAAGAACTAAAAAGTTTTTTAGAAAGGTCATCATAGTTTTTTCATGATAGCAAGTCATAGGTCATACCCCTAGCTATGGACCTACGATGAGGAAAGCAGTCACTTGTAGCTGAATGTTCACAGCAGAATCATCCATGAGAAACAAAAGTGGAAATAACCCAAATGGCCACTGACTGACACATGGGTAAGTAAATGTAGTTCATCCATACCATTAAATATTATTGGACTGTAAATAGCCCTAAGTACTGATGCTTGCTGAACTGTGAGACCTACGCAAAACAAAAGAAGCCAAGCCCAGAAAACTGTAAGGTGTGTTTCCTCTTGCCTGGCATCTCCAGAATGAGCACATGCCTATAGACTGAACCAAGTTTGGTTCTTGCCTTGGAATAAGGGGAGGGCGAAATCGGAAGTGACCGCTAAAGAGTACTCCAGTCTGCTTTCAGGGATCATGCAAGTGTTCTGAAATTACATAATGGTGATGTCTGACACCTCCATGAATATGCGACAACCAAATGAATTGGGTCCTCTCAAAGAGTGAATGTTACAGCCTGTGAATTACACCTCTAGAAAGCTGTTTTTTTAAGAAACAACACAAGACTATACATTTAGAAAATGAAGAGAAGGTTAAAAATGGCCAATGAGCTCACAATTTAAAAACCCTCCTGGGAACAATTCAGTGTATTTCTCTCTTGTATTTTATATGTGTTATTATTATGGTTTGGGTATGAGATGTATCCCAAAAGCTCCTGTGTTAATGCAGGAGGTAAAATGATTCGGTTATGAGAGCCATAATCGGATCGCTGGATTCATCCATTTGATGGATGAAAAATCAGAATGGATTACTGGGAGGTAACTGTAGGCAGGTGAGGTGTGACTGGAGGAAGTGGGTCACTGGGGGTTTGGGGTTTACGTATTTTGGTTCCGGGCTCCTCTCCTCCCTCTCTCTGCTTCCTAGCCACTGTAGGTGAGCTGCTTTCCTCTGCCATGCATGAAGATGAGCGCTGCATAATCACTTCTTATATGGAATCTAACGCAGTTCATCTCACAGAAGTGGAAAGAGAATGGTAGTTACAGTGTCTCGGGAGGGTAAGGGACAGGGAAGGATGGAGAAAGGTTAATTAACAGATGGGACGCTATAGTTAGATGAGAGAAAAATACTGCTATTCTATCGCTCTCTTGTGACTTTAGATAACAGTGATGTACACTATATATATATTTAAAGCTAGAAGAAAGAATTTTGAATGTTTTCACCATAAAGAATTGATAATTGTTTGAGGAGATAAATATGTTTACCTTAATTTAAACATTATTCTCCATGCCCTTCTGCCATGATATTCTCATGATATTCTGCCTCACCTCAGGCCCAGAGCAATGTAGCCACTATGAACTGAACCTCCAAAACCTTGAGCCCAAATCAACTTTTTCTCCTTTAAGTGGTTTTGTTGGATTTGTTTGGTCACAGTGATAAAAAGCTGACAGACATGTGTGGATATTTTATTTTTTATGAACAGTGTAGACCTTTAACATTTTTGTATGATTTTTTTTTTCATTTTACTTTAGTCATCCTCAACAGTAACCTTAATTCGGCTTAATCTCCACAAATGGATATTCCACACTTACTTAACATTTCCCCCATTTGGTATTTGGTTTCGCTATTCTAGAAATGCGGTAATGGGTATCTTTGTGCATATGGTTTTACTTGGTATATGGTTTATTTCCTTAAAGTAGTTTTAAGGCACAAAGTGTTAATGCTGTGTCAGAAGTTATGGGCATTTCCTGATACTTGATGAATATTGCTGGATTTCCTTCCAAAAGAGCTTCTCTGTTTTATCCTTTTGGATGAAACACATTCCAGTAAGTATTGTGTAGCCAAGCAACTCTCCATTACCATTAATGTCATTCCCAAAGGATTTTATGCAGGCTTCCCATGTGTAGATTTCCTCCAGACCTTCTAGAGATTGGCCGTGTTCCACAGAGAGTGTGAGAACCAGCATGAAATTGCTTATGAACAGATGAATTGCACAGTTGATTATCTAAGCCTCTGTCTCTTCTTTATTGAATCGTAGGCTCTTTCAAGAATCATGTTGCAGAGGAGCCCACCATGTGAAAGAGAAAGGAAGGTGCATGGTACCAGGAACCAGGAAAGGATGAAGGATGCAGATGAGCTGGCTAAACAGGTCAGACCACCATTGTGAAGCAGGATTCCGTTCCCAAGAGCCTGGGAATTCACATCATGGCAACCTCTATATTGCTTTTTGTTTGAGCATTTAAAATATTAGAGTGCATGTTTACTTCCTGAGGCTTATTATTTTAAGGAACTCTAGTTGCTGATGGAACCAGGTTCCTTTATCCCAGGTCACTGTAGGTGACTTTGGAAGTCACCTTTTAAAAACACCCACTCCACCTAGCCAAGGGTTTTCCATAGCTTTCATAATGTTGAAAAGTTTATGAAAAGTTCATAAAACATTCATAAAGTTTTGTTGTTGATCTCAGTGTTCCACCTGACCACGTGTATCATATGGCAGACTCTTTAGGAGATAAGAACAAAGCTATTTTCTAAGTTATTTCAATGCAGAACTGAGCCCAAGACCCTATTCTAGGTGGTCTGCCAAAAACAAATGGTGGTGTCAAGTTGAACAACTGGCATCCTTTGCAATGTGAACTCTCTGGGAGAGAAGCTCAAGGCAGATCCCCAACTGGCGTGGCATTTTAATTTCTGACAGGTGTGTCAATCGCAATATTCATTTCTACACACCCACACACTCACTTTACTCCTGCATACATAATTGATGTGCTTAGGTCATAGTTCACATTGGTGAGTCTCCAGGGTGGATAGAGTTTTGATCGACAGATTTCTAAAGTAGTCATAGTCTCAATATGTCTTTGAGACTCAGTCCAAAAGTATTCTATAATTCTACCATAACTGTGAAGACAATTGTCTTGGGTCACTTCCTCTTTTTCATTACAGTTTGAAAGGTCTGCAGTGTGGGAAGCCACCCTTATTTAGCAGAATCAGACTAAGTCGAGTCTTGGAACGCAGTGGCCTGGCTTCTAGGAACTGCCAGGAAGCATGTAGCACTGTGTAGGAGTGGTTCCCTTTCTCCTTCTGGAATTTTCCCCCTAAGAGAATGGCTCCCTTAACTCCACCCTATCCTGCCCATTACAGAAGAAGCTTCTCCCAGTCCTGGCCCCCTTTACCTGTATGTTATAAATAAAAGAGAGTTGGGCGAGTAGTTGTTTTAAGAGGCCAGAGCTGGTATGGCTAGACCCGTCATGCCCCTTTTCGTTTAAAAAGAGTATTGGCTCTTGTGTGTTTATTGAGTAGATAAATTTTGGGGGTAATACATAGAAAAACGGCCAACATTCTCCTCTGACAGTTAACCCTTTTCTCAACCACGCAGGACATGGCAGAGAGGACCCCCCACGCTGCAGATTTATTTTTCTTACCATCACTTCTTTTGGAATAGTTTCTCATAATTTATCCATTAATTACCTTTGAATATAGGTTATCTTGTCTATCAAGAATCTACATTGATTCTGCATCTTTGAGTATAGTCATAGAAGAGTCTCCTCCAGCAATTCTGTTCTTTAGATTCTTACCTTCATTCCTCAAACTTTCATATCCATCTGCAAACAGAATCATTTTCTTCTAGGCATGATGGTACACATCTGTAATCCCAGCAAGTTGGGAGGACGAGGCAGGACAATCCCAAGTTCAAAGCCACCCTGGGCGACTTAGACCCTGTTTCAAAATAAAAAAATAAAAAGAGCTGAATAGTATTCCATTGTGTATATATACCAGAGTTTCTTTATCCATTCATCTGTTGAAGGGCCATAAAGAAGAATAATATTATGGCATTTGCAAATAAATGGATGGAATTGGAGAATATCATGCTAAGTGAAATAAGCCAAAACCAAAAATCCAAAGGCCGAATGTTTTCCCTGATAAGTGGAGAATGATATATAATAGGGGTGGGGGGGTGGAATGAGAGAATAATGGGGGAACTTTAGAATATGTAGAAGGAAATGAGAGGGAGGAGGGTATGAAAAATGGTGGAATGAGACAGACATCATTACCCTATGTACATGTATGATTACACGAATGGTATGAATCTACATTGTGTACAACCATAGAAATGCAATTATGTACCCCATTTGTGTACAATGAATCAAAACGCAGTATGTAAAAAATTAAAAGCTAAATAAAAATAATAATAATAATAAAAATAAAAAGAACTGGGGATGTGGCTCAGCGGTAGAATTCCCCTGGATTCAATCCCCAGTACCGAAAGGAAAAAACCCTACAAAACCACAGAAATATCCAGTCTCTAACATCAAAACGGTAAATCATTGTAGAAATATTATCTTTTGATGCCTCTACTTATTTTCCACTACTTCATTCAACATTGTTTTTTATTGTATGCTTGTTATGTTCCCTGCACTTTACTGAGCCAGTGGTGAACAAAAAGAGATTGTATTCCTTTGGTCATGCAACATAGTCTAGCAGAGGGCTGGAAAAACAAAATTATAACTGCCATCCATGCTCTGAAGGAGCAATGGTGCTGGGGGGCGGGTATAGGATATGACCTGGTCAGGGAAGGCTTTTCTAAGTGACACTGCACTAGAACAATAAATAGGGGTCACTCAGGTGAACGGGGAAGGAGAATTAAGGTTTCAGGTTGAAAGAACGTCAGGTGCAAATATTGTCCTAGGAGCAGCAAGTGTTGAAAACTCTGAACAAGCTGGGTGCCGTGGTGCCCACCTGCAATCCCAACCACTCAGGAGGCTGAGGCAGGAGTTCAAAGCCAGCCTCAGCAATTTAGGGGAGCCCTAAGCAACTCAGTAAGACCCTGTCTCTAAACAAAACATAAAAAAGGGCTGGGGATGTGGCTCAGTGGTTAAGTGTCCCTGAGTTCAATTCCTGGTACAACAACAACAAAAAAAATCATTTTCTAAGCTATTGATTTTGGAATATCCAACAGTAAGTTAGAATTAAAAAAAAAAAAAACCCTCAAGTGACCTAAAGCAGTTACAGGTGACTTTTATTGCATTTGATATTGAAAATATTCAAGTATCCAAGAATGATTTTGCATTCTGTATGTGCTTGATTTTAATCTACCCCTTTGGTACCTCGGTTCTTCACACTTAGCTGGAGGTCAGTAAACACAGAACGGTAGGATAAAAATGGGCTTGAGGCTACTATGTGCAAAAGCCACTAAGAGAGCAGCACTCCATTATTTATGCACAAATTTATTTATGATGCAACAACAGAAAAAGGATGGGGCTATGAACACTGTTTCGAGTTAAAACGTATGTCCTTCTGTGAATCCTTGCTACTTTTTCGGGGGACTCCTGCATTCTGCAGCGACGCCTCCTCTTTTCACAGTAATAGCACTGCGGCGGGTGGTGCTGACTGATGTAATCCGAGTAGACAGTCCACCCATCTGTGTCAAAGATGTTCCTTTGGATGTTCCTTTGGATGTTCCACAGGAATGTGAGAGTGTGAAACATCAAATAGCATTGCGATAGATCTCCTAGTCCTGCGCTGGAGAGAATACTCCCCCAGAGTGATGGGAGGCCCTATAATCACTTGACTGAAACCTGTGGATCGAGTTAAACTCATTTCAGGTCTGCAAATCTTTACGGAATGGTTTTCATGTGAGCTGAGAGATACAAAGATGAATGTGCTGTAACCCCAGCCCTTCTGAGGAACTCACAATTCCATGCACACATATAATGCTAATCCAAAGCAGATGTGGAATTTGCTGTTAAAAATTAGACACAGGGAGAGTTTGGGGAACAAATGTGATTGAAGTCTGATTGGAAGTGAGGTGCATAGCTGGTGTGTGAGGCACGACCTACTTGTATTTTGATTCAATTTCTTTAGTCCACTACATTCATTGAGTCCTAAGTTTTGTGCCTGGGCCTGAAAGTAAGAAGATGGGCTATTTCTTGCTCTAGAGGATTTCATAGCCTAGTGAGGAAAATACATAAATGGATCACTATGATAAAATGCAGCAACTATGTTGTCAGAGATGGGTGGGTTAGTCTCAGGAAGCTTGGGAGAAGCAGCCTGGAGCACTGGTTGGTGTTGAGATCGGTCTTGAGTGGAGCTGGGTATGAAGGAGCAATGGACCAAGGGGAGGGGACCCTGAGGGCGGTGGAAGAGAGTGAGGGAAGACACAAAGGGATGAAAACTTGCCATATTTGGAGGATAAGTAGCTGTTTGGGAGTCCAGAAGTATAGTGTGTGTGATGGAGATGGAAGCAGGAGATGTTAGACAATTTGCTTGAAGGAAGATTTCAAGCTCCCTTGGAAAGTTTGACATTGCCTTAGAAAACAGCCCTGAGTCAATAATAATAATAATAATTAATAATAATAACGTGGTCAGTGACACAATCGAATCCATATTTTAAAGGATTGGTGGAAGATGGGGCTAAAGTAACAAGACTAAGACAGAAGCAAGGCACTAGCCACGCAAGAAGAGGGAGGGAAGAGCTGGAGTCCCATCTTCAAGATTACCACCCACCTGCCTGCCTGTCTCCTGAGGGCATGAGAGAAAATGTGTCCTGCTGTTTCTCTTTTTCTGAATTGGCTGCCCTCATATACACAAATAAAAAGGCAGCGGGTGTTGGATTCCTTAGTGATTGGGTCAGTGTAGCTAAGTTAGCCCGAGTTAACTTTCTGAGGGAACCAGGAGCAAACTCAGAGAAGTTCCATGTGCAGAATAACGTCTTCTCCACCGGGCTGGTGTCGTGATTAAATGAGACGACGGCTGCAGAGCACTTGACACTGTGCTTGTCCATTCTGTACGTGGACACGTAAGAAGAGTTAGTGGTTATTATTCATTCAGGGCATAGCTAATGAGCATCTAGTCCCAGGCCTCAGATACCAAGCCCAACAAGAGGAATGAAGTGCTGAAGAAGAGCAGAAATGGCTCTCCTCAGCCTCAGGGTTCTTTGGGAGAAAACAAATATGAAGAAATGATTAAAAGAATGGGTGGGACTTCAAATGGTTCCCTACATACAGTACAGGGAAGACAGACCAGTAGAGGAAGGGGATGGGGGAGGGAGGAGGGGAGGGGAAGAGGAAGTACTAGGGCTCTAAATGGATCAAATTATGTTATATGGGCTATTATGTATAACTATAATGTACTGATAAAAACATAAAAATGAAATAATTTTTTAAATTTTTAAAAATAGTTAATTCTGCTAGGCACAGTGGTGTGTACCTGAAATCCCAGCGACTCAGGAGGCTGAGGCAGGAGGATCAAAAGTTCAAAGCCAGCCTCAGCAGCTTAGTGAGACCCTGTCTCAGAATAAAAAAGTAAAATGAGAAGGGTCGGGGATGGGGCTCAGTGGTTAGGTACACCTGAGTTCAATTCCCAGCACACACACACCCCCTCTCCAAAATATAGTTAATTACAAAAAAGTTAAAAAAAAAAAGAATGGGTCAGATGCAAATAAAAAGTATGAAAAAAGATGAAGTTTATAGAACAGAATCTACTCACCTCTACCAGAGGGACAAGGGACTAGGGTTTGGAGCAAAGAACCCTGTGGGAGGGGTGTTCCAAGTAGCTGTCTTGGAGCCTTCCTGCTCTGAGTGTCTCTTAACCAGCAACCTCAGAATCCAACACCACCTGATGCACACCAGATCTGCATTGAACAAAGTCCCTGGGGGCTTTGTGTGCACAATGGACTTTAGAAGCAGAAACGAAGAGGTGAACATGAACATCAACATGACAAATACAGAAAGTGTGTTTATTTGCTGAATCTAAATGATTCATTTTAAAAACGATGAGAAATTGGTATTTTCCCCTTCCATAATTGCAATGATTGAAACAAATAACACTCAAAAGGACCTTTATGACTAAATAACCAGTGAATTGAAGAAATTACAAGAAAAAGATGGAAAATGATTTCAGGTAAAGGAAAATGAAACAATACAAAATTTTTTTTCAAAGAAAAGAAAATGAAATGTAAAATATCACACAAATAGAACGCAGTTGAAGCAGCTCTTTCGTGTCTTAACATACTTTTTAAAGAATTTGTTCTTTTTACATATACATGACAGTAGAGTGCATTTTTACATATTGTGCACACATGGAGTATAATTTATTCTAATTAGGATCCCATTCTGTGGTTGGACACGGTGTGGAGTTTCACTGGTCGTGTGTTCATATGCAAGCATAGAAAAGTAATGTCCCATTCATTCCACTGTCTTTAGAAGAAAAATTATAGCTATAAATGCCCATATCAAAAGAGAAGAAAGTAATTCCACATTAGGGAACTGGAAAAAAAAGAAGCAATTAAACCTAAAGGAAGCAGAAGGAAGGAAATGGTAAAGATTACAGTAGATATTAATGAAATGGGAAATAGAAAAGAATACCCCCCAAAATCAATGAAACTAAAAAAAATTTTTTTAATTAAAAATATTGACAAAGTTTTAGGAAGACTGACCAGGGAAAAAGAAGGAAAACTCAAATTACTAAAATCAGAATGTTCAACAAAGCGCAGGGAATATAGGAGGCCTCAATTTTAAAAAAAAAGTGTTGAATACATGAATAAAAAACAATTTGAGCTGTCATGAAAAATAATATTATTAAATCAACTACTCTCAAAATGTTAAAATTTGAAAATGGGTGGATACAAAAACGTCTGAAGTCCATGAGAGGGGAAAAAAGCCAAAGAATAGGATTGCTGAAGAAGGTTCCAGGTGGTATATTCCAGGATGCAGATCCAGGTACATGGACAGGAAACTTACTATTGTTAAGATAATTATAGTCACCAAATTGATCTTCTGAAACAATAAAATCCTTACATGTTGGCACACACCTGTAATCCTAGAGACTCTGGAGTCTGAGGCAGGAAGATTGCAAGTTTGAGATCAACCTTAGCAACTTAGCAAGACTTGTCTCAGTAAAAAATCAAAAGGACTGGGAATATAGCTCCATGATAAAGTCCCCCTAGTTAACCCCAGTGCCAAAGAAAACAATCTCAGTTGAATTTTTTTTAAACAAAAATTGGTGAACTTGTCCTAAAATTGATATGGAGATGAAAAGGATCCAGAACAGTGGAAACAATCTTGAAAAAGAATGACATAGCTACAGAACTCATATTTCTCAATTTTTATACCCACTATAAAGCTATCAAAATAGTTACCAGGGGCAGTGGCACACACCTGTAATCCCAGTGGTTCGGGAGGCTGAGGCAGGAGGATGTCAAGTTCAAAGCCAGCCTCAACCACTTTGTGAGACCCTAAGCAACTTGGCAAGACCCTGTCTCTAAATAAAATATTTTTTAAAGGGCTGGGGATGTGGCTCAGTGGTTAAGTACCCCTGAGTTCGTACCCTTGGGTGCCAAAAAACAAAACAAAACAAAACAAAACAAAAACAAACAACAATAACAAAAAAAAAAAACAAGATAGTTTAAGTGTTGCCTAAGGATAGACATAGAACCATAGAATAGAATTGAGTCCAGCCAGGTGCCCATAATCCCAGCTACTCTGAGACTGAGGCAGGAGGATGGTAAGTTGGAAGCCAGCCTGGGTAACTTAGACCCTCAGCAATTTAGTGAGAACCTCTGTCAAAATAAAAAATAAAGGACAAGTGATATAGCTCAATCATAAAGGACCCCTGGGTTCAATCCCCAATAACAAAATGTTTGTGAAAGAGTCCAGAAATAAACCCTTAAATTTATGGCTAATACATTAAAAAAATTTTTTTTAGTTGTAGATGGACACAATACCTTTATTTTATTTCTTTAAGCATTGTTCAGACTTGACCGCAGTGCCTCACACGTGTTAGAAAAGAGCTCTACCACTGAGCCACAACCCCAGCCTGCTAATTGATTTTTGACAGAGATGCCAAGGCAAGTCAATGAACAAAGATAGGTTTTTCAAGAAAGGGTGCTAAGAAAACTGGGTTTCTATCTGCAGAAAAATGAAGTTGGGCCCCTTCCTCAAATCATACACAAAAACTTGAGTTACAGTACAGAACAAAATTTAAGAGACAAAACCATAAAACAGTTCACAGAAAACACAGGGGCAAATCTTCACGATCTTGGATCAGGCTATAGTTTTTTGTTTTTGTTTTGTTGTTTTCTGTTGTTGTTGCTATGACATCAAAAGTACAATTGACAGAAACAAAAAATAAACTGGACTTCATTAAAAGTAAAAATTGTACTGAGCTGGGGCAGTGGTAGAGCATTTGCCTAGCATGTGTGAGACTCTGGGTTCCATTCCCAAAACTTATTAATTAATTAATGACTTATACTTTAAAGGATATCATTAAAAAAGTAAAAACATAATCCAAAGAATGATAGAATATACTTGAAAATATTTTATATGTAAAATATAAGATATATAAATATGCATATATTTTTTCATCCAGAATTTGTAAAAGAACTCTTGCAACTCAATAATAAAAAGACAAAAAAATCCAGTAAAAAAATCATAGAGGATTTAAACCAACATCTTTCCAAAGAAGATACCTAAGTAACCAATAAACACATGAAAAGATGCTCAACACCATTAGTCATCAGGGAAATACAAGCCAAACCACAGGATAATACCACTTCACCTCCCACTAGCGTGGCTCCAATAAAAAGATGCATAGTGACAGGTATTAGCGAGGATGTGGAGAAACTGGCACTCTTGTTCATTGCTACAAGGAATCGAAAATGGTACAGACACTTAGA
The DNA here is from genome assembly GCF_902686445.1 of Sciurus carolinensis. Taxonomy (NCBI): domain Eukaryota; kingdom Metazoa; phylum Chordata; class Mammalia; order Rodentia; family Sciuridae; genus Sciurus; species Sciurus carolinensis. The sequence goes on along the minus strand of NC_062229.1, from coordinate 65,713,639 downwards.
AATGCAGTCTGGTAATTCATGAAAATATTAGAGATGAGTTATCGTATGACCTACTAACACCACTCCTAGGTATATGCCCAAGAGAAATACAAACATATACCAGTATTAATATTTGTTCACAAATGTTCAAAGCAGCACTATACACCCCAGTCAAAAAGTAGAAACAAGTGAAATGTCCATCAGCTGATGAAGCCTAAACAAAATGTGGTAGATGCTTACAGTGAAATATTATCCAACAATATAAAGGAAAGAAGTACTGAGACATCATTGTCAGGAGAGATGGTACTACACCATGAATAAATCTTAAAACATTATAAAGAAGCCCAGCACGGTGGTGCAGACCTGTGATCCCAGTGACTCAGGAGGCCGAGGCAGGAGGATCTTGAGTTCAAAGCCAGCTTCAGCCACTTAGACCCTAAGCAACTCGGTGAGACCCTGTCTCTAAATAAAATATAAAAAGGGCTGGGGGTGTGGCTTGGTGGTTAAGCACCCCTGGGTTCAATCCCTGGTGCCAAAAAAAAAAATTATAAAGAACATTTTAAAGAATGATATGAAGAAACCAGTCAGAAAGGAGCACGATTCCATTTATATGGAATGTCTAGAATAGACACATCTTTGGAGTAAAAAGTAGATTTGTGGTTACTTAGGGCTATGGGAGACTGAGGGGAAATGAGGCATGACTCTTAAAGGATTTGGGGATTGGGAAGGTGATAAACATTTTCTAAGGTTTAATCGTGGTGACTGATGCATGGCTGTTAGAGGGAACTTCCAACCTTTCCCCTAAAGTTTCCATGATTTTAGTCTATGAAATGAAACAGACAATAGATGCTGACGATAACAAGGAAAAAACATACAAATTTACTGATGTGGCGACACGGGAGCTGTAGTCCACGTGCAAGACTCAAGGCAAAGGTCAGAAGGTTGAAGCTTAAGCACCCTCTTCGTAGGGGAGAGACAGGGACGCAGGCAATTTTAGAGGGATGGTAAATGATACTTTGGGCAGGTGAATGGGCCCAGAAGAACAGATAATGCCTTGGGACAAAGTTCTTCAGGGGTCTGGGTATGTCCTTTGACTTCCTTCTTCTTTTCTGCAATATGGGTTAATTAGATCTTAGTAACACTGAAGGCAAGGGCGTTCCTCTTTTGACCGGGAGGGTCAGGCCGATAAGAGAACTTTCTAGGAAGCCACTCCCTGAGTTGCAAGGGAGAGAAACAAGGGAAGAACAGAACAACCTTGAATTCGAGGAGCATCGAATTCACGTCCAAGCATGTCCCAGTGCCAGCTTTGGGGACATCACTTTCTGACACCTGGCACTGGGAATATATTAAACACCATTGAATTGTGTACTTTAAGTGGGCAACCTGTATGGTAGAAGAGTTACATTTCAAAAAAAAGCTGTTTTGTTTTTTCACAAAAGCAACTTATACAATAAGGATCTTAATTTGTTGTCTGTGAACCTGACATCCTGAGCTAACTTCTCCTTGCAGTAGAGACAGCAAAAAATCATTAGGAAAGAATTTAAGATTAAAAAAAGAAGAAGAAGAAGGTTCTGCAGGGCGTGGTGGTGCATGCCTGTAATCCCACAGGCTTGGGAGGCTGAGGCAGGAGGATCGCAAGTTCAAAGTCAGCCTCAGCAAAATGTGAGGTGCTAAGCAGCTCAGTGAGACCCTGTCCCTAAATAAAATACAAAATACAGTTGGGATGTGATTCAGTGGTCGAGTGTCCTGAGTTCAATCCTCGGTACCAAAAAAAAAAAAAAGGAAGAGAGAGAGAAAGAGAGAGAGAGAGAGAGAGAGTTAGAGAGAGAGAGAGGAGGGAGGGAGGGAGGAAGGGTTTTATTTGCAAACTGTGGAAACAAAGCCTTTGGTACAAAATGAATGTGTGTATCACAGAATAAAGAGAGACTTTAGCTTCTATAGAGGAATTTCCTGCCCAGATTCCCAGGCAATTCCACTTAGGTAAATGAGCGATGCAAGCTTTGCCTAATCCTGATTGGTGGATTTTATCTAAATGAGAGATGCAACCATGCCCATTCCTGATTGGTGGCTGTTCACAGATGACTGTAGTTCATTGGTCTAGATAGCACACCGAGCCTTGGGGCACTTTACCTGGCAATTGCCAGGAACTTACCTAGCAAGGTCCCCAAAGCTCAGATTGTGGTCCTTGCAGGGACAGAGTTTGTGTATGACCCCACAATCAGCAAATGTCACTCTGAATCTTAGGCCCCCATTTAGCCACTTGGGACCCTTCCTGGAGATTCAACTTTTCTTGAAGTTTGCAGTAGCTTTTAGCCACGTGTGACTCTTTAAATTTAAATTAAATTAAACAAAAAATTCAGTTCCTCCTTGGCAATCTGCCATAGTTTAAATACTTGATAGCTCACATGTGGCTGGTGGCCACGATGCTGGATAATGCAGACGTGTTCCTTCCATCCCAGAAAGTCCTCTCAGTACTGATCCAGAACATACTTGGGAAAGCTTTCACCAGACCCATGAAAACCTGAGTTTATTTGCACTCTGGGAAGAGATGGCTCGCTTTCATAAGACCCTCACACAGCATTTTCTTTTTCTTTTTTTTTTTTTTTTTTAAGGATGATACACCAGTTTCCAGCTTTTATTACTAAAGCAGGAGGAGGAAGAGGAATTCTTTTCACATACATATCAGGGGACTTTGAAGTTGTTTTTTTTTTTTCCATCCCCACACCCCCACCCCTTTTTCCTCTACACCATCCAAAGTTCCTTCATTCTTCTCTTCCCCCATCATCCCCCCCCATTATATATTGTCATGCACTTATCAGAGAAAACATTCAGCCTCTGGTTTTTGGGCTTGGCCTATTTCACTTAGCATGATATTCTCCAACTTCATCCATTTACCAGCAAATACCATAATTATATTCCATTGTGTATACATACCACAGTTTCTTTATCCATTCGTCAATTGAAGGGCATCTAGGTTGGTTCCACAATCTAGCTATTGTGAATTGAGCTGCTATGAACATTGATGTGGCTGCATCACTGTAGCATGCTGATTTTAAGTCCTTTGGGTATAGGCCAAGGAGTGGGCTAGCTGGGTCAAATGGTGGTTCCATTCCAAGTTTTCTGAGGAATCTCCATACTGCTTTCCAAAGTGGCTGCACCAATGTGCAGCCCCACCAGCAATATATGAGTGTACCTTTTTCTCCACATCCATGCCAACACTTATTATTGCTTGTGTTCTTGATAATAGCCATTCTAATTGGAGATGAAATCTTAGGGTGATTTTAATTTGCATATCTCTAATTATTAGGAATGATGAGCACTTTTTCATATATTTGTTGATCACCTGTATATCTTCTGTGAAGTGTCTGCCCATTTCCTTAACCCATTTATTGATTGGGTTCTTTGTACTTTGGAGTACCAAGTTCTTTATAAACTTTGGAGATGAGTGCTCTGTCTGAAGTGTCACACAGCATTTTCTAAAAAAAACACTATTAAGATATCAAAGTAACATCTCACCCATCTTGTACTCAATAGAACTTCTACTTTATGCAAAGGCCTGATTTCACTGCCTATCAAAGAATGTGGAGAACTGATTTTTTGTTAGCACGGCACTGATTTTACCTGAGAAACAACAACAGAAAATCTGTAGAACTCTCACTCAACTATTTCTGCCTTCGTTAAATCAGAACATACAGTCTTGTTGCCCAAAGCATTCACAATCATGCCGGCTCTGATGGGGCTCAGAAGGACAGCGCCCCCCAGAGGAGAGTCAGAGTAAACATCACACTGAGCATGAATTGACAGGAAGCGTGTTGATGAAGGGCGACAGGTCCAGACACAGTGGGGAGTGGTAGAACAGTGTGGCAAGTTCAGGAATGGCTCTCGGGCAGCATCGGCGAGCGTCAGGGCCTCAGCTAGCACTCTTCCAAGCTCTCTGTCTCTGAATGAAGGTCAATTCCAGAGGGAATCGCCTGGAGAAAGGCCGTTTTACAAACCCTACACCAGCGTGGAAAGGCAAAGACTCGTTATCTGAGACTCTGATTTCATCTGGCACAGTTACAGTTATCACCACCCCAGGCTGGAAGAAAAGAAGTTGAAATCTGCCACCACAGCTGTCCCTGTTGCTGTTTCTTTCTAAAATATCAACACCTGGCACCACACAGTTGCCCTCTCAAAACAAGGAATTATTGCTTTGACTAAAAGGATAAAGTGTGGTCACAGCAAGCACGTGTGACCGTGCCTGACAAATGGCTTGTGTCACATTCTCTGGAGATGGATGTGGGGACCCTCCTGAGGCGCCTGCACAGATGGATCCTATTATGGGTGTTGTCTCTGGTCAAAGCCAATGGCGGCTGCTGTCCAAGAAGTTCTTTGCTTTGGTCACAGCAGCTCCAGAGTTTTCCTCTCCATGATGAGCAGCCAAGCTGAATAATGACACTCCCCCACCGTCCCCCAGTAAAGCCTACCACCAGGGAGACCCCAGACCCTCAGGTCAAATGCCCAATCATGGGCTGTGCTGGTGGCTCATGGACAAGTCGTCAGATGTCATACGGGCACACACAGCAGCTCAGTCATTCCTAAGGATGTCACCGGAAAGGGGGCAAATACCTTTTTCCCTTGGCATAATGTTCAGTTAATAATTCGGTGTTTTCAAGAAAACACAATCCGCTTTCTTTATCCTTCAGATTCACCTTGTACTTGTTAATATGACAGACTTGTTTTTAAAAAAATGCATTGAACCCCGGATGTGACCTCCAGCTCTGCCCCTCACCACCAAGCCGTATGACCTTGGGCACAAGACTCCACCACTCTGAACTTCAATTTCCTTATCAGCAAAGTAGCAGTAATACTAGATCTGTTTCCAAAGGCAGTGAGAACTAAATGATGCGCCTTACGTACAATTTATAACAGTGCCTGGTTCAATGTCAGAGTCAAGAACTGACATAGATTTGTAAAGCCCCCAAAGTGTGCTAAGGACTGTCCATGTTATCTCATTTCATCTTTTTATCTTTTAACCAGGGGTTGAACCCAAGGGCACTTAACCAGTGAGCCACATCCCCAACCCCTTTTTTGTATTTTATTTAGAGATGAGGTCTTGCTAAGTTGCTTAGGGCCTCTCTAAATTGCTGAGGCTGGCTTTGAACCTGTGATCCTCCTGCTTCAGCCTCTGAGATTATAGGCATATGAGATTATGAGATTAATATGAGAGCCACTGAGATTATAGGCATATGCCACCATGCCTGACTCATTTCATCTTAATCCTAATGATGAAATCAGAATTAATGATTGTGAAAAATGTGTTCTGTTGGGCACAGTGGCTCACCTCTGTAATCCCAGCCACTCAGGAGGCTGAGGCAGGAGGATTGTGAGTTCAAAGCCAGCCTCAGCACTTTAGCGAGGCCCTAAGCAACTCAGTGAGACCCTGTCTCTAAGTAAAATACAAAATAGGGCTGGGGATGTGGCTCAGTGGTTAAGCACCCCTGGGTTCAATCCCTGGTACAAAAAAAAAAAAAAAAGAATGTGGTCTGAAATTGTTCTTGCAAGAAATGACCTTTGTGTAAGATAATGGGATGAATCAGACATTTCCTTCCTATGTACATATCTGATTACATGACTGATGTCAGCCTACATCATGTACTACCAGAATGAGAAGTTATACTCCATGTATGTATAATATGTCAAAATACATTCCACTGTCATATAGAACTAATAAGAACAAAATAAAATAAGAATAAATGTCTTGTTATTTCTTAGGCCTTACAAGTTTGCAGGTGTGAATTTTCATGATACTTGGAAAAGTAAACTGTCTATCAATAATGATCTTCCATCCTGCTGGATGAATTCAGCTCTAGATAGAATTGACTGGAATCCTTTGACCTTTGGCCCTCTGCCACAGGGACTGACCATCTTACTCAGCTCAAGGACACTGACCACCTGGCTAGGAAATGATCTCCTGATATTGCCGAAGGGGTAACCTCAAGAAACAGCAGCAAGAGGTCCTCACGAGTGATTTTGGGACACTTGTGGTTTAGGTGGCTTTTGGAGGTCAGAGAAGTATCCTGGAGGGAGAGAAGGTGAAAAGATAAATTCATTTCAAAACTAAAACTATTTTAAATGCCCACTGTTTTCCTTTGTTCTCTTCAGAGTTCGATCTGAGTCTTGAAACTATAGCATTGAAAGAGATGTCAAAAAATAGGACAATTGGGCTGGGGATGTAGCTCAGTTGGTAGAGTGCTTGCCTTGTAAGCACAAGGCCCTGGGTTCAAATCCCCAGCACCACCATAAAATAAAAAAAAGAAAAGAAAAAGAAAGAAAAAAAATTGAACAATCCACTTTAAGATGAATTTTGCTTCAATATAAATTTCCTTGGAAGATCCAAATTACTCTAAAATTTATTTATTACCAAGAATTAAATTACATTTACTGCTGACCATGGGGTTGGTCCATAACTAGGTTTCAGTTAAAAGACGGAAGACCTATTTGATAATCCTGACCTTGAGAACTCTCCTCTCAAATGTAAGATCATTACAGGCACAAGGACACTGGATCCTTCATAATATGCTAACCATAGGATTTCCATCCCAAAAGGTCAAGTTGGAATTTAATCCTATTCATCAATCTATATGAGAAAATTGACTCTATTTTCAGGAAAATTTAAAAGGAGTTCTCGAGTTACTTCTCCTCAATCCCTCTTTGATTTCTAAAGCATATCTTTTCACACTTAGAACATTAGAAACTAGCTTAGGAGCAGAATACTCAAACTCCCCCATCCCTTCATCTTATAGATATGAAATAAGATCAGAGAGGGTAAGTACCTTGCCTAAGGTCACACAGTCTCTTTGTAATCACTAGGTCCAACAGCAAGGTATTCTGAATCTTACTTCAGTGCTAAGTTCAGTTAATGAAATGAACAGAGGAAAAATTGGGATACACTCTTAGTGTCATAATGTCTTAATTTAGAATATGGCCACGCTGATTTTCATCAATGGGTTTATTTGAATCTTACCCAATTGCTTCCCTTGTGACCATATCAGAATGCTGCTGTAAAGTGACTGGAAGTACAGGTCACTCAATATTAACAGGCCTATTGAATGACCCAATGTGTCATGTGAGTGTACAATTGAGGTGACATGGTTACAAGCAACAGACCAAAATGGATTGATCAGGGCATGGGGCAGATTTCATGGAATCAAAGCAATGCTTGAAAAGCACAAGGCAGCACAGGGACCTGGAGATCCAGGCAGCAGAGTCAAATCAATGGCTTCCCCAGCTCACCTGGCAACTTTGGTTGACATGAGAGGGTTTGTCCTTGTAAGATTCAGCTCAAGATCTGAATTCCCAGGAGGACGACACCCAGCGGCTTACCTGGCTATTTGCCTACCCCAGGACCTCAGAAAAAGGTGTGTCTTGAGAGAACAGAAGATTAGATGCTTTGAAAGAAGTTCGACATGCAGGTAGCAAGAGAAGAGCAAAAGGACGCTGGGTAGAAAAATCCCCACCTGTACGTCTGACTTCCCTTTATAGTGTCTCACAGGCTGTCAGGGTTCAATATGTCTTTTTAAATTTTATTTTATTTTTTGGTACCAGGGATTGATCCCAGAGGTGCTTAACCACTGAGCCACATCCCCAGTCCTTTTTATTTTTCATTTAGAGACAGCGTCTGACTAAGTTGCAAAGGCTGGCCTCTAACTTGTGGTCCTCCTGCCTCAGCCTCCTGAGCCACTGGGATTACAGGCATGTGCCATCATGCCTGGTTCAATGTCTCTTTCAGAGGACATGACATAAGAAAGGGGGCACGTTCTGAGTGTCACGAGTGTCCTCTGTCACCACCATCTCTCCTCTTTTGTGTTGTCATAGTAAGGAACAGGCATTCATTATTTGATGGACTTGGATGGAACCACTTCAACTAAACTCATTTGCTTTTTGAAACATGTCTCATGGGGGTTGAAATGGATACTGTGGAATCTGCAAGACTGGAAGCACATTATTAGTCTATTAGTATCATTAATACCAACAAAGTATTACCAAAAGCACAGGTGCTAGAGCCAAGTTACCCAAATTTTAAATTATGCCCCTACCCACCTGCATAACTTTATGCAAGTTATTTAAAATACAGATTCCTCACTGTAAAAATGGAGTTGATGATCCTCTGTTTTCACATGGTGTCCATTAACCATAGTCAACTACAGTTTGGAAATATTAAACAAGATTTCAAAACTACACAACTCATCAGTTTTAAATTACACACCATTCCAAGTAAGGCAATGAAATCACCCATAGTCCCCACTCTGTCCTGCCCAGGATGTGACTCATCCCTTTGCACAGTGTATCCACTCTGTATATACTACCTGCCCGTTGGTCACTCAGGATCTTCCTTTTTTTATTATTTGACTTACCACTGCAGTAGCACAGTGCTTATGGTACTTTACTTAAAAATGGCCTCAAAGCACAAGAGTAGCAATTCTTTTTTAAAAATATTTTTTAGTTGTCAATGGTCTTTATTTATTTATATGTGGTGCTGAGAATTGAATCCATGCCAGGCAAGTGCTCTACCACTGAGTCACAACTGCAGCCCAAGAGTATCAATTCTTGCTATTTGAATATACCAAAGAGAAGTTGTAAAGTAAGTGCTTCTTTTAAGTGAAAAAGTGACAGTTTATCATCAGTATATAGCATGGGGGAAATAGAGTATATATAAGGCACAGTACTATCTGTGACTTCAGGAATCCACTGGGGATCTTGGAAAATAACCCCTAAGGTTAAAAGGGAACCGTTTATTATTTACATATTTGTTTTTGTTTGAGTATTGGGGATATGACACAGGGGCACTTTACCACTGAGCTATCTCTCCAGCCCTTATTGATTTATTTTTTTTTTATTTTGAGACAAGGTCTCACTAAGTTACTGAGGCTGGCCTCAAACTTGTGGTCCTCCTGCCTCAGCCTCCAGAGTCTCTGGGATCATAGGCATGTGCCACCACATCCAGCAAAAGAGAACTATTATATTCTTTTGAGGAGCAAACAATTTAAGAATGCTTCAAACTTGCTACTTCATCTTCATGGCGACTTTCAGACACCATTGACATTTCGGGGAGGGTGGGTTACTTTTTCCAGTTTGGGGATCCTTTTTGAGATAGTGTCATAATGTGGGCCATAATGTCAGGGTCGTGTTTAATAAGCAAACTGCATTCAGAACTTGTGTTAGTATTTGCTTTTCTCTATGTGTCTCTTAAGCTCTTCCTCCAAAATTGCCTTTGCAAATGTTACTTGCTTCGTAAATAGGAAATTTGCCAGCAAACTCAGGCTACTCAAGAAGGTTCCGTGTTTCTTTCTTTTTAAAGTTTTTTCTCTGCACGTACAGAGGCTACCCATTTAATCAGCGAATCGCACTGTGGTTATTGGCTGCCCATTAATCAGTTTGCCCCGTTCAAAGGCGACAAAGGCTGCTTCCTTTCAGGTTTCAAAGAGACCAGCTGAATCTGGGCCTTCTGTGGCTTTGTTAGGGAAATCAAGTGCCCAGAATTGTTCCTCAGCTTTCTGTCGTGGCCCAGAGGTCGTGGGAACGTGGAGAGGGTGAGATTCATCATGGACTGACGAAATACTGTGACAGCTACGCACAGCACGCTGACCCGCGGCCCCGCGGTGCCGTCTCTGTGCAGCCCCGGCTGCAGCGGAGTTACAGCCACACCCACCTGCCACGAAGTAAGTGGAAGGAGGGGACGGGGACCTTCCACCCCACTCTGCACCTGCCTTTGGGGGGCGGGGGGGCTTCCTCCTGCCTTAACACATTTTCATTGCTCAAGCATTAGCGGTAAAGGCTGAAGGCAACTAAAACAGCCCCAGCCAAAAGCAAGCAAATACAGTGGCCCTGGGATTGTCTGTCCCCGTCCTGTAGATTGTTATGACTGGGTCACTTTCTGCCCAATGAATTTCACTGCACCTTGGATCTCCTTATTCTCTTGAGATCAAAGAATATTCTCTTTCTTCCTTCATTCTTTCTTTTCTTTTCTCTTTTATCTTCATTTCTTGCTTCCAGGGATTGAACCCAGGGATGCTTTACCACAGAGCCACATCCCCAGCCCCTTTTTATGTTTTATTTTGAGACAGGGTCTTGTTAAGTTGCTTAGGGCCTCCCTAAGTTGCTGGGGGCTGGCCTCAAACTTGCGATCCTCCTGCTTCAGCCTCCTACATCGCAGAAGGCATGCACCACAGCACCCACCAAGAATCATCTCTTGTTTAGTGGTCAGTTGGGTGGCTTCTGTCTCCTCTTCTGTTTCTGGCTCAAGAGCAGAGCCTTCCTTGAGCCCAGCAGGGGAAGGAATCTTTTGTGTGTGAGGTTGTGACAAGCTGGATCTTCTTTTCTCTTCCAGCCAGCCTGCCTGTCCTTCCTTCCATGTATGGAGCGTTTACTTTCAACTTTTGTACGTCATCTCTGTACTAAGCTCCTGGCAATGAGACTAGAACAGGGTCCTGTCCTTGCCTTCTATGTGCCCAGGGACAACTGGGACACAGACAAGTAAACTAACACTAAGAGGTGAGACCCTCACCACCCCTATCTCAGCCACACCCCAGACCTATGGAATGAGAGGCTACTTTTTTGTGTGTGTGTGTGCAGTGGATTGAACCCAGGGCCACTTAACCACTGAGCCACATCCCCAGCCCTTTTTATACTTTATTTAGAGACAGGGTCTCACTGAGTTGCTTAGGGCCTTGCTAAGTGGCTGAGGCTGGCCTTGAACTCGAGATCCTCCTGCCTCAGCCTCCCGAGCTGCTGGGATGACAGGTATACCCCACATTTTCCACAGGATCCCCAGGTGATTTGGGGGCACATTAAGGTACTGTTAGAGACATGTACAGGGCACTGTGTGAGGCAGGCGTCTAGAGGGGCACTTAAGGGCAAGGGCAACAGAGCCTCTTGGGCAAGTTCACTCTTCTGAAGTTGAAAACTCTTGTTTCCCCACCCCCAGCAGCCCAGGGAGCACTGTGTGACCAGAACACTCAACACTGTGCCAAGGACAGGGGACAGAGTAGGTAGAGCTCTGCAGACGGCAGACCACAGCCCCAGGAAGTGTGAGTCACACCCCCTTAGGTGCAGAGTCTTCAGTGGCCCTGAGCAAAGAGCAAGCACGTTTTCTCTGCTGCTCAGCCACAATCTTTGCAGAAGGAAGGCAAAAACAGGGAAGCCGTCAAAGGCTTCTGGGCTGCAAGAGCACTTCTCTGATGACCTCTTTCTGTTTGCCCTTGAACTTCTAAGACTTCTTCCAGAATCTAAGGGGAGCTGTGTTCCTGTTTCTGAACACAGAGGGAGGCCACGTGAATTTGCATATTATTTAGGAGATTTACAGACCTGCTCAAGCTAAGTCAAGAACCACCCAGGGGACTGCAAATTAGTGCAGCCACTCTGGAAAGCAGTATGGAGATGCCTCAGAAAACTTGGAATGGAACCACCATTTGTCCCAGCTATCCCACTCCTTGGCCTAGACCCAAAGGACTTCAAATCAGCATACTATAGTGACACGGCCACATCAATGATCTAGCAGCTCAGTTCACAAGAGCTAAGTTATGGAATCAACCTAGGTGTCCTTCTACAGATGAATGGATAAAGAAAATGTGGCATATATACACAATGGAATATTATTCAGCTATAAAGAAGAATGAAATGATGGCATTTGCTGACAAATGGATGGAACCGGAGAAAATCAAGCTAGGTGAAATACACCAATCCCAAAAAATCAAAGGTCAAAATTTTTCATTGATATGTGGATGTTAATTCACAATGTGGGGTGGGTGGGTATTGAGGTACTTTGAATTAGAGGGGAGTGAAAGGAGGGGAGCGGGTGTGGGGGTAGGAAAGATACTAGAATAAATCAGAACTTATCACCCTGTGTACATATATGATCACACGACTGGTGTGATTCTACATCATGTACAACCAGAAGAGTGAGAAGTTATGCTCCATTTATGTATGATGTGTCAAAATGCATTCTACTGTCATGTTTAACTCATCAGAACAAATTAAAAAATAAAGAGCCACCCAGGGGGCCTGTGGCTCAGTGGTAGAGCTCTTGCCTACCATGTGTGAAGCACTGGGTTCGATCCTCAGCACCACATGTAAATAAATAAATAAATAAATAAATAAATAAACAAAGGTATGTGTCCATGTATAGCTAAAAATATTTTTAAAAAAGAACCACCCAGTGTTCACATTGTCCAGGTTAAGAACTCCCCTAACTGCAGAAACACTTGATAAACTCATAATAGCTACATTTCTTATAGCACATTGAAAGCTTTTACTCCATGCCAGAAGTCATGCTGAGCAATCTGCTGATGTGATATCAATTAATCCCTTCAACAGTACTTCTAGGGGTGGTGCACGCCTGTAATCCCAGTGCTTCAGGAGGCTGAGACAGGACGATCGTGAGTTCAAAGCCAGCCTCAGCAAAAGCGAGGCCCTAAGCAACTCAGTGAGACCCTGTCTCTAAATAAAATATTAAAAAATGGGCTGGGGGTGTGGCTCAGTGGTTAAGCACCCCTGGGTTCAATCCCTGTGTCAAAAAAAAAACAAAAGTACAGACTGGTAGGACTTTACTGTCACCACTTTACAGATGAGGAAACTGAAGGAGAATTAATTGCCCAAGGTCATACACTAGTTAAGAGGTAGAAGTGGAAATCAAGCACCATCCTGACTGTAGAAACCATGCATGTTAATCACCATGCAACTGTCTCCACAGGATCAAATACTGACTTTACAAATAAGGCAACAACAAAGGACTTAAAATCAGCACACTATAGTGATGCAGCCACATCAATGTTTATAGCAGCTCAATTCACAGTAGCTAAGCTAGGAAATCAACCTAGGTGTCCTTCAACATATACATGGATAAAGAAAATGTAGTACATATACACAATGGAATATTACTCAGTCATAAAGAAGAATGAAAAGATGGCATTTCACTTAGTGAATAAGCCAATCCCAAAAAACCAAAGGACAAATGTTCTCTCTTATATGCAGATGCTAATACACAATAAGAAGGGGAAGGGAAGAACAGAAGTTCATTGGATTAGACAAAGGAGAATGAAGGCAAGGGAGGGGGATGGGAACAGGAAAGACAGTGGAATGAAAGGGACATCACCTTCTTATGTTCATATCGGAATACGTGACCAGTGAAACCCCACGTCATATACAACCATAAGAATGGGATCCCAATTAGAATAGTACATTCCATGTATGTATAACATGCCAAAATACATTCTGTTATGTATAACTGAAAAGAACAAATAAAAAATAAAATAAAAAGTTAATATGGCAAAAGGACTGGGAGTGAAACTCAGTGGTGGTAAAGTACTTGTCTAGCAAGTACAAGGCCGTGGGTTCTATTCCCAACACCACAAAACATAAAAATAAAATTATGGTAACAAATACATCTCGTGTCACTGAATTATATGCTTCAAAATGGTGAAAGAGATCAGTTTTACAGTGTGTATATGAGGCAACAACTTCCTACAGAAAATGAGGTTTGGAATATTCTACAAACTAATGAAGTAACCAAACCCAAACTTAGACAATTCTGCCACTGGTTCACCATGACTAGAAACCCTAACTCTACCCTGCTCCAACCACAGACCCAACACAAGTCCTTAAGTACCATGTTCACGACAGACTTTCAACTATTGTTGAAAGTCTAGAGATCAGGCCACACATTTGATACATTCATGCAGGCCCTGCAAAGTACAGATCTTTCTTTTTTGTGGGTACTGGGAATTGAACCCAGGGGTGCTTAACCACTGAGCCACATCCCCAGCCCTTTTTGAATTTTATTTAGGGACAGGGTCTCACTGAGTTGCTTAGGGCCTTGCTAAGTTGCTGAGGCTGGCTTTGAACTTGCAATCCTCCTGCTTCAGCCTCCTGAGCCGCTGGGATTACCGGTGTGCACCATCACACCTGGCTGGTTTCACAAAGTTTTACCAGGAAAACAGAGATAGTATCTTTAGCACAGCAACAAACTTGAATGCGAACCTAGCTTTTATAAGAAAGAGGAAGCTACAAACCACAATGAGAGCTCTCTGCAAAACTCCTGCTGGCATTCTTTGTAAAATCTTGTTGACCAGAACCTTAATTATGGTGGGGGTCCTTGGAGAAGCTAAATTATGGCAAAGGTCTTTGGGGGGCTACTTCAGTACCAGTAAAACTTTTGAAGAATGCCTGTCTAAGAGTGAGTGTTTAATAAATCCTAGTCTTGGAGGTTGGGGTATGGTCCATGGGAGAGCGCTTGCCTAGCATTTGTGAGGTCCTCAGTTCCATCTCCAGTAGCCCCCCAAAATCAAAAAGAAAAATACTAGCCTTGGTGATGAAAGTGATGATGATACTGTCATTAAGAAGTCTGAAAATCATCTCGTGACCTCCTGCCCTTGGTAATCTGTCCCCAAAACCTTCACCTCTGTGAATCTTTGTTATTGGCAAAATAAGCCCCCTTTTCAGTTCTTTGAGGTATAATTGAATATGTGTTAACGCACACATTTAAAGTGAATGATCTGATGAGTTCTGACATCTGTATACACACCTCTAACTATGCCCACAATCAAGATCATGGAAATATCCATCACCCCCACAAAAAGCCTCCTTGCACCCCTTTCTCATCTCTGCCTTTCTCTTCCCACCTCAGTCCCAGGGAACCACTGCTCTGCCCTCTGACAGAATGGTCTTGAGTCTATTGAAGCACTTTAATAGGTCTCTTCTGCACTTTCTATTTGAACCTGTGATTCTGCTTTCTTGGGAGGACATTTAGAGGGGTCAGTGTTCAGCAACCTCACCTTTCAAGACACACAATCGTGCCAAACTCTCCTGGCTTTGAATTCCTAACAGCTACCCTGAAAAACCTGGCAGATTCTACCGTGGGTATGAGAGCCTCCTGGCATGTTGCCAACAGACCCCTCCGTACCCACTGTGTTTTGGGGGTTTTTGATGGAGCATCATAATCACACATAATACTGGGATTCATTGTCTGTATACATGCATGTGCATGATTTGATCAACTGCATTCTCCAATATCTCCCTCTTTCCCTTCCTCCCTCTCCCTAGTCCTCTTCCTCTACTGGACTTCCTATGATTATTATTATTATTATTATTATTATTATTATTAGAAACTGGAGAACAACATGCCCAGTGAAATAAGCCAGACTCAGAAAGTCAAAGGTTGAGCCAGGCACAGTGGCACATGCCTGTCATCCCAGCAGCTCGGGAGGCTGAGGCAGGAGGATCAAGAGTTCAAAGCCAGCCTCAGCAACTTAGTGAGACCAAGCAACTCAGTGAGATCCTGTCTCTAAATAAAATACAAAAAAGGGCTGGGGATGTGGCTCAGTGGTTAAGTGCCCCTGGGTTCATTCCCAGTACCAAAAAAAAAAAAAAAAACCAAAAAGTGAAGAGCTAAGTTTTCTCTCCTATGTAGAAGCTAGAGAGAAAAAACAAATTAATCTTACAGAAATAGAAAGGAGACCAACACAGTGGAGGAAGGAGAGGTAGAGGGAGGGAGGCAGGGAGAGCCCAGGGAAATCCTGGGAATAAATCATGCTATGACCGTGTTTGAACATCCCACCATGAATCCCACTCTCATATATAATTATATTGCCCTAATCGCCCAATATGCTCTTGCTTCAGTGTTGCACCGTGGTATTATTGCTTCAGAAAACATTTTAGATGACTGTCAGGTGTCCATCTTCTCTAGTAAAACACCCGGGAACCTCATCTAGCAGGGCTTATGACAAGTGTGGCCAAAAAGATCCCCCTCGGGTTGGGGAGATAGCTCAGTTGGTAGAGCGCCTGCCTTGCAAGCACAGGGCCCTGGGTTCAGTCCCCAGCACTGCAAAAATAAAAAATAAAAATAAAAAATAAATAAAAATTCCACCTCTCTTAAAGCAAGCAGGCCCTGAAAACTGAGACCGGTTGTCAAAAGAACACACGCCACACCAGACTCGTCAATGGTCTCTGAAATCTGATCTGTTGAGATCTCTGTCCCAGATGAGTACCAAAAAATGAGTTTAAAAAAGTCAACGGTGCACCTAAAATGTGCCCAGTTCTGATTTAGGCACTTCATATAATTATCTCCTTTAATCCTTGACTAATCCCCAAAGGTGTTGTTATAATCCCTATTTGACAGATGAGGCCTGGGGGTGGGGTGGGGGGAGCGGGTCAGAAAATACAGCCAACTACCATAGAAGCAGGAAGCGGTCATGGCCACTGGGTGCACAGGTTGCAGATCCAGGCCAGCAGGGTTCAAGTCCCAGCTCTGCCACTAGGTGGACCACCTTGGATGCTTTGCTTGATCTCTTGGCTTTATTTGCAAAATGGAGCTGAGTATGGTTTCTCCTCCAGAGTTGTCCTGAAGGTGTTAAGCCTCAATTCCTAACGGCATCTAACAGCTCCTCTCCTACAGTAGGAGAAAAAGGTGTCAGCTAAAGTTCTCAAAAACCTGATCTGCTTAACCCAAAGTCCACCTACCCGACGCCCTTAGCTGTTGTAGAACATTCTAGACTTGTTTCTCAAAGCCTGGCCTGCATATGTGTTAGGAAGGCTTCCTGGAAGCCTAGCCCAAGATGGGGTTCCTGGTGGAAGCGCAGCACAGCACTCTGGAGAAATCTTTAAGGAAGCAGGATGGAATGAGGATGTGGTTTCACTCTGCTAAAGAGCCCTAACCTGGAAACTGAGCCTGGAATTTGTCTCCCCTTGTGGCAAGGGACTGGGTTTCCATGTGCAGAGACACTGGATCCCAGTTGTGGGAATGAGTTGGGAGTCAGGGGCAAGGCATAAATAATAGCTCAAGGCTGGTCCTTCAGAGGCTTCAACAGCAAAGCAGGTAACTACAGGGGAACTGGTACCCTGGGCCAAATCTGGGGCCTCGCACAGGCTAGGCAAGCACTGAGCCACTGAGCTACATCCCGAGCCCTTTTTATTTTGAGACAGAGTCTAGCGAAATTGCCCAGACTGGCCTCAGATGTGCAAAGAAAAGTATTTTAAAAGGGCTAGAGGCTGGCTCAGTGATAAAACAATGCCTAGCATGGGGTTCCATCCCCAGGACCAGAAAAAAAAAAAAAAAAAATGGAAATACAAGAAGCAGATGCTGGACTTTACCAGGGACCCATGGCTGAACTTTTCAGAGTTCTCCAGAGCTGGAAAACTTCCAGAGACTCATTGGGCCACATGAGTGGGACGTGCCGTGTGCCAGCAAAGCACAAGCTCTCCGGGACCTGGCTCTGACCTGGCTCTGGAGCTCCAGTCCACGGGTCTCACAAATATTTATGCTCATTTTATTGGTGGCACAGCTCCCTCTGACACGGGGCCAGCTGCGAGCCGCAAAGTGCCTTGGAAAGAAAGATCCAGAATGCTGGAATTTTTACGGACAAAGCAGGTGGCCAATAATATTTTGGATGGTAACGTTTGTGAAAGTCTGGCTTAGGGATTTAGAATGATTGGACTTAAAGAGGTGGATTCAGAAGCCACTAATTCTTCCCAGGCCTCCACACTTCAGTAAGAATTTAGTGGAGAGGTTATACGTCGTGCTGTGACCTTCCGACCACCCACGATGCCTCATAGCTCTTATTACTGTACCTGTGCTTCCTGAAAACTGGGGTACATGTATGGAAGAGAGGACAAGAGCTCACTGGCTCATCCCTTTTCTGGAGAGCCCATTGCCCAGGTCCTCTTTGGGTTTAATGGGGCTATTTAACTATTCCCAGCCAACAATGTGTGAGTGGCCGTAACAGAAAACTTAGCAAGCTGCAGCATTTGAGAACTGGTGAGGTGGTCCACGTCCTCCTTTATCACCGCTGTGCTGACCCACAGTCATCGGTTGCCATCATGGTGGCTCCTGTTGAGGAGAATCTGTCCCCTCACTTTGCCAGACAGAGAGAGCCTCCACTGACCTGCCCCTGATTGGCACGGATGAATAATTTGGTTTGCTGAGCCACCGAGAGTAGAAGCTTGCAGTTCCTCATCGCAGTTTCCACATTAGCAATCGAGACCAGAGAAGATGGTTGACTAAAGTATCCAGAGAGAGTAGCGAATTGCGAGTCAGAAGAAGCAGACTCAGTCTTGACTCCAGCACTTACGAGGTGCATAACAGTAGCAAAATCATTGGCTTCCTCCAGGTTTCAAATTAGATTGACCCATCAGCCGCTAAGATCCCTTCTTCTCAACTGAGCTTTCCATAATTCCTTGAACATCTGTGCTATGTTTTCTCTTTTTAGTCCAAAGTGCCCCCAACACACCATTACCGGAAATGATTAACTCATGTGAACATAAGTGTATGTATAAGGCAGATTCTACATATAGATATTCTCTATAATCCTATTCAGATATTGTCATGGATCAGAAAAATATAGTGGTGTGTGTGTGCATGTGTGTGTGTGTGTGTGTGTGTAAAAAGTTCTGAAGGTACACAGCCCTCTTTACAAGGCTACAACTCATATGTGCCTGACCTTTCATTTGCCTGATTCACATTCAAAAGAGAATCTTTAGTGCAACCACATCATTTAGAGCAGCTCAATTCACAACAGCTAAGCTATGGAACCAACCCAGGTGCCCTTCGATGGATGAATGGATAAAGAAAACGTGGTCTGTATACATGATGGAATATTACTCAGCCATAAAAAAGAATGAAATCATGGCATTTGCCAGTAAATGGATGGAGCTAGAGACTATCATGCTAAGTGAAGTAAGCCAGTCCCAAAAAATCAAAGGTCAAATGTTTTCACAATAAGTGGGGAGAGGGAAAGAATAGAAGTTCATTGGATTAGACAAAGGGGAATGAAGGGAAGGGTGGAGGATGGGAATAGGAAAGACAGTGGAATGAATGGGACGTCACTTTTCCATGTTCATATATGAACACACACCATGTCCAACCACAAGAATGAGAAGTTACACTCCATGTATGTATGATATGTCAAAATACACTCTACTGTCATGTATAGCTAAAAAGAACAAATTTTTAAGAGTCAGAATGAGGAGGAGGAGGAGAAAAGGAGGAAGAAGGAGGAGAAAAAGAAGAAGAGGAGGAGGAGGAAGAGGAGAAAAAGTAGGAGGAGGAGAGGAGGAGGAGGAGAAGGAAAAGGAAGAAGAAGGAGGGGGAGGGGAATGGGGAGGGGGAGGGGAATGGGGAGAGGGAGCAGAAGGAGAAGCAGAAGAAAAAGAAGAGGAAGAGAGGAGGAGGAGAAGAAAACTTGTTCTATTGAGGAAATCACCTATAAAAATCAGTCATATGAAACTAAACTGTTTTGTCTTTCTGTTTGTTTTGAGACAGGATCTCGCTAAATTGCTGAAACTGACCTTGAACTTGAGATCCTCCTGCCTCAGCCTCCTGCATCTGGGATTACAGGTGTGCACCACTGTGCCCAGCAAAACCAAGCTGCTTTGGCTACCACGAAAAGGTTGAGCTTCCATCTGGATTTAGCCACAATCCGATCTTTGGCCGGAATACCAGAGAACAAGGTGGATTGCCACTAAGAAATTCATTCTCTCTCTAAGTTTGGGAAGTGCAGTGATTTCTTTGAGCTTCAGGTTGCCACTTGGTACATCACTGTGCGTAGACTGATTCGAGCGCCTTCCGGTCCTCCACATGCTCCTTGGTGACGGAAGCACAATGCATGGCCATGATGACCAGTCACCTCCCCTCTGCACACATGCAGGCGCTGCCTTTGCTTTCTTCTCTGCATTGAAAGCCAAAGCACTGCCTTAAGACAAGGGACTGAACGGGGGGGGGGGGGGGGGGGGGGGGCATAAATGGCGCCTGAGGGACAAGGATACTGATTTTGAGGTGGTGTACTTTTGTTCAGGAAATGAATATGTCGTCCCAGTTTGGTTCATCTTTTTAGAGTTCTTCTGAAAACAAAATGTACTTTTGTTGTTGGTGGTGGTTGGTTGGTTGTCTTTGGTGCTGGGAATTGACTGTACCATGAGTTACATCCCTAGTCCTTTTTTTTTCTATTTTTTTTTTTTATTTTGAGACAGGGTCTTGCTAAGTTGCTGAGGCTGGCCTTGAAATTGCAATCCTCCTGCCTCAGCCTCCTGAGTTGCTGGGATTCCAGGCGTGTGCCACCGCACCTGGCTAGAATGGACCTTCTTTCTTACTACCTGTCTCTGGGGCTTTTTCCAGCCACTCCCTGGAAAAACCCTGGGGCTCCTGGGTTAATTGTGTTTTTATGTCCTGTCTCTTTTAGCCACCTTGTCAGAGGGAAACCCCATCTGTGACAACTGTCTCTGTCTTTACCTATGCAGGAGCCCAGGAAAACAGGGGAAAAAAATTATTCCACCTACAAGGAAGTGCAGAGGCAAATGTTCTTCCGCTACAGGTCACAGAGAAAATAGACCTTGCTCATTCTTTCACAGCGAGGAAAGTCCATGAGATGAACTTTAAAGTAGGAGACAGAGTAAACTGTTGGTGAAATTTGGGGTTTTTTATTACTTGCATTGGTCCTTTGTTTTTGTATTTCAGAATTGGATTGGAAAGCTAGGGACTTTTAAATTGTTCCTAATTACATTTAGATAATGAATAATAATAATAATAACGATTGTGAAACAGAATGTTTTTCCTAACAAGAAACGTTACTCAAATTTTAACTGTGTTCTACAAGTACTCTGTTCTCCTGGATACTTTGTCCTTGTAATCTTTACAGCGGAAGTTTAACCTTATTTTAATTCTTTGGCTTCAAGCACATGTTTGTTACTAGTCTTCTTCTTCTTCTTCTTCTTCTTCTTCTTCTTCTTCTTCTTCTTCTTCTTCTTCTTCTCCTCCTCCTCCTCCTCCTCCTCCTCCTCCTCCTCCTCCTCCTTCTTCTCCTTCCCCTTTTTTCTCCATTCCTCTTCCTCCTCCTCCTCTTCCTCCTCCTCCTCTTCCACCTCTTCCTCCTCCTTCTTTTTCTTCCTTCTTTTTCTTCTCCTTTCCCTCTTTTTCTCCATTCCTCTTCCTCCTCCTCCTCCTCCTTCTTCTTCTCCTTCCCCTCTTTTTCTCCATTCCTTTTCCTTCCCCCCCCCCCCTCCTCCTCCTCCTTCTTCATAATACTGGGGATTGAACCCAGGGTGCTCTACCATTGAGCTAAATCTCCAGATCCCACTTCTCCTTTCTTTTTGAGACAGCACCTCACTAAATTGCTGAGGCTGGCCTCAAACTTGAGAGCCTCCTGCCTCAGCCTCCAAGTAGCCAGGATCCCAGGCATGTGCCACCATGCCCTGCTGAAATTATTTTTCTGCCTCTACTGTTCTCTATTGCTGTTTGTCCCCTAAGGCCAGCTCACTGTCTTCCTTTCACCTCTGGAAACATCTTACTCTCTCTTTTTGAAACACAATTTTGTTTGGCCTCCTTTTACTGTCTAACCTTTTATTAAGTTTTCAATTTTTTTCTTTTTTACCTTTTTCTACCAATTTCTATCAGAAACCAACGTGCTTTTACCGCACTGTAGTTGTGATGGATTGCATCAGAGTGTAGAGTAACAAAATATTCTTTCTTAATTTCCTAAGAATTTAAGCATATGTGATTCCTGTAAGGGTGGTGTTCCTCCTGTGTCTCTGCAGCATAACAGAGGTAGAATTCCATGACGCACGCCCACCATCTTGTTCTTGGTAGAAGATTGCTAATTTCCCTTGATGGCAGATTAAACAGAGCCAAGAATGTTCGATACTCCTCCCACTGAGAGGTGGGATCTCCTCCTTTGAACCCAGGTGGGTTCTGTAACTGCCTTGGTCAGAAAATTTTGGTGGAAGTTTGGTTGTGACAATTTGAGGGTTGGGCTTCCAGGCCCTGATAGCGCCACCTCCTCTGTTTTGGAGCCTTGAGTTACCATGAAAAAGTCCAGCTACTCTTGACCTCTCTGCAGAAGCCATGCACAACGGTCCCCGCTAGTCTCACTCGCTAGTCCCAGCTGAGCCCAGCCTGCTAGGCAAGGCTCCAGGCCATGAGTAAAGCCACCACAGGGCTCCAGATGTGCCCATCTGTCTGCAGGATATCACCAAGTGAGCTCCGTGATACCGCAGGGGGCAGAAGAATCACTCTGACAAGCCACACCCAGGTTCCTGACCCAGAGAGTTCTGAAATATAATAAAATGGTTGTCATGGAGTAATTTTTTAATACAGGAGTAATTTGTTATTTAGGAGTTAATAAGTAGAACTTCCTTACAGCCCCCAGACTGTACATGGACTGTGAGGTCAGAGGGTCTCTCGGAGGAAACATCATTCCTTCCCTCAGACCAACTTGGAGCCAAAGAAGTTGACTGGATTTCATCCGGGTCACTTGAGCCCAATGATTACATCCTGATAACCTGAAGTCACAGGAGGTGATCTGAACCTCAATTCACAAATTCAATGTGCAAGACACTTATTTTTCCCAAACAACTTCTGCTTTAAGTTTTTATTCTACTGACATGTGTCTTCAAGGGTCCTTCCCCTTCCCTGGGATCAGCAAACATCAACCCGGGGGCTTCCTGGTGTTTGTATATCCTCCAGGCAGAGAATGTTTTTTTTTTTAAACATGTGTTTAAAAGGTGTTTTATGAAGAATATGCAGCAGAGACAATACTGGTCTATAGAGTCTAACATATTTGCTATCTGACCCTTAACAGAAGAAGTTTGCTAAGCCTTGATAATATCATGGATATTGAGAATGATATATGGAAAAGACTGGAATCTGTTATGTTATGGTCCTTTGAGGCTACTGGTTTTTAACTTTGCCGAACTCAAACTGCAGATATTTTCTTCCTTTGCTATGGGCAGCAGCTGAAGTCTTCGTTCTGTCCTTTTTATCTAACCTGAGTTTCTGAGACTCTGCCCCATGCCTGCATGACTTGGGGAGTGGCCTCTGATTGGGAACAGGATTTATCCGCAACATTTGGGACTCACTCCCCATTCTCTTTCGCTGAGCAGGCCCATAATGGCTACAGTTAGGTTCCCCAGGCAGGCTTCCGGAGGGCTTGTTTTCAGTATGTAGCCAAGGTCATAAACACCCTGATTCAGAGTATGTTCTCCAGGTCTTAAACATCTGCTCATGAGCTGCACCCACTGATGTAACCTCTTGGCAGTTTGCCTTCTTTGTCTGGCCTGTATAAGAGAAAGGCCTATGGAAAAGCCTCCTCCGAATAAAGAACTCCGACCATCCCAACTGCGCCTCAGATCTTCTTCCAACTGCTGAAGCCCCAAACCTTGCGTCCTGGGCCTAAGCCACAGCAGTGGTAGGACACCATTACAACACACACACACACACACACACACACACACACACACATTCTGCAGGTGCTTTAGCATCTCATTTTTCAATCTAGTTCAACTGCAAGCTTTCCTCTCTGAGTTGCCCCACAGAGACTAGGGATAGCCCTCAGGTTAAAAACCATCAAAAACTGGGAAAACATTCTGCCAGTGTTCAATCCACTCCAGTATCTGCTTTCTGGTGGCTTTACCCTGGGTCTTCACACAGTTGTTTTGTTAGGTTTGTCTAGAATTTATCATTGTGATCCACAGGAGTGCTGTTCAAATAAAAAGTACTGAAATGATGCCCAAAGCAAGTCCTCTCGCTCTTTCCGTAATCCGTCCATCACTCATTTATCCTCCATCGGTTCAAGAGCCCTGCACAGGGCTGTATTTTGTTCATCCCTATTTCTGATGCCAAAAGTGCTCTGCACAGTGTGTGGTCCCTGGACCAGAACCGAAGGCCTCGTCTTGGGCTTGTGAGAAACGCAGAAGCTCAGGCCCCACTCAAGACCAGCTGCAGCAGAACCTGATCTTTAACAACACCCTCAGTGATTCCTTTGCCCATCGAAGTTTGACGAACTCAGGAGTAGAGCCCACTGAGGGCCACATCGTGGGCGTGGGAAAATGTTCATTGAAGGAGTGAATAAATACATTCTCCAGCTGAATATTTACTTCTAAGCAAGTTTCGTTTGCATTGAGAAATCATTTTCCTTTCATATTTGAATGTTACTCTCTGATTCAAATTCATTTTCTCTTTGAGAAAACTCTTCCTAAACTGGTGGGAAATCTGGTCAATAAATATGAGTCTCAAGAGGCAAGGATAGGTTGAGCATCCCTGATCTGAAAGTAAGAAATCTGAAATGCTTGGAAATCTGAGACTTGTTGAGCATCAATAGGACACTCAAAAAGTTTTGAGGGCTGGGGAGATAGCTCAGTTGGTAGAGTGCTTGCCTCGCATGCACAAGGCCCTGGGTTCAATCCTCAGCACCACCACCACCAAAAAAAAGAGTTTTGAATATGGGGACATTTAGGATTTTTAGATTAGAGATGCTCACCTGGTAAAATCTATGCAAATGTTCCAAAATCTGAAAAGCTTCAAAATCTGAAGTACTTCCAGGCCCAAGCATGTTGGATGAAGGGTACTCAAATGTTTTTTTAGGTTCCATCAAAAATATATATATAAATAGCCAGACTATGGAACCAACCTAGATGCCCTTCAATTGATGAATGGATAAAGAAACTGTGGTATATATATACAATGGAGTATTACTCAGCTATAAAGAATAATAAAATTATGGCATTTGCAGACAAATTGATGAAATTGGAGAATATCACGTTAAGTGAGATAAGACAATCTCAAAAATTCAAAAGACGAATGATCTCACTGATAAGCGGATGATGACACAAATGGGGGGTGGGAGGGGACAAGAATGGAGGAAGGAGGGACTGTATAGAGGGAAAAGAGAAGTGGGAGGGGTGGGGGGAAGGAAAAAAATAACGGAATAAATCAAACATCATTACTCTATGTAAATGTATGAATATGCAAATGGTATGCTGTTACTCCATGTACAAACAGAAACAACATGTATCCCATTTGTTTACAATAAAAATAAATTAAAAAATATATATATATATACATATGACCAATGGCAGTCATTCAGAGGGGAGCCTGCATCATATGTGGTTATAATTGAAATGAGACACTATATAAATCAAATATACCATTTACTTTTTTAAAAAAGCAATTCCCCACAGCCTCTGGGCAATAGATGAAAATCTCCTGCCCCCACCCCATGCATAAACTTATCCAGTTGAAAACATTCTTCTTCATTGGCAAGCAAAGCAGGTGATAATTATGGGCCCTGGAAAAAGCAGATCCTGTCATAAAAATATTTGTGATAAATGTTTTTAGTTTAGACAACTACAAGATAACTATCAAATATAGAACACGGAAAAAGTTTGACACAAGGCAGACGAAATGTGTCCTCTTACATTTAAAAGTAGTCTTACCCAATTACAAATATTTTCACTCTTCAGTGTCAAATAGTATCTTGTGATTTTTGTGTTGCATTCTTTAAAGAAAAATCATAATTTGGAAGCAAGGAAATGGAGAGCAATGAGAGAGAACAAAAAGAGACATCCAATAGTTAAGGATTACAAATAAATCAGGAAAAATACTCAAGAAGAATCTGTAGACTACACCCAGAGAAGCAACAATAGCACACATTCATGCACATTCATGGACCCTGACAATTATTTTGCCCAAAGACAAGAAAATAATATCACAATTCCCATCCACAATGAGATTAATTAATCTAACATCCTCCCTCTTCCCAAGAGATCTGTAACCATTCTGGGCATATGTAATGATTTTAAGTAAATGTGATTTGTGAAAATGATGCTTCTAAGTAGGACTAGAACAACATGTTTAAAGATAAACCCTCTTCTGTAATCCCAGCAGCTCGGGAGGCTGAGGCAGGAGGATGGTGAGTTCAAAGCCAGTCTCAGCAACTTAGTGAGGCCCTAAGCAACTCAGTGAGACCCTGTCTCTAAATTTAAAAATACAAAATAGGGCTGGGGATGTGGCTCAGTGGCTGAGTACCCCTGAGTTCAATTCCAAGTACCTAAAAAATAGAAAAAAAAAAAACCTTTATTTTTATTTATTTAATTTTTTTGTACCAGGAATTGAACCCAGAGGCATTTAACTACTGAGCCACATTCTCAACTGTTTTTATTTTTAATTCTGAGACAGGGTCTTGCTAAGTTGCTTAGGGCCTCGCTAAGTTGCTGATGCTGGCTTTGAACTTGTGATCCTTCTGCCTCAGTCTCCTGAGCTGCTGGGATTATAGGAGTGTGCCACCACACCTGGCTAAACCCTCTTTTAAAATGAAAAGTGCCTTTCCATTTGAATGGTAAAGTAAATTCTTTTTTTTTTTTTTGGTGGTAATTTTTTTATTTTTCAAATTTGTTTTAATGACATGACAGTAGAATGCACTTTGATACATAATATATAACAGAGTATAATTTCTCATTCTTCTTGTTATACATGATGTAGAATCCCACCATTTGTATAGTTATATATGTACATGGGGTAATAATGTCTGATTTTGTGATGGGCTGACAGATCTGGCTCTGTGGGAATGTTATAGGCCAGACTATAAGGGAAATGACTAACCAGACTCCATTTTACTCTGAGACTCCAGGTTATGTAGGAAATAAGCTTCTCCCATGGGAACACCCTGCCTCTGTGCCCATCATCAGTTACTTAGCATAACATGTTTTACATAACATGTTTAACAACACAGAATGACAATTCTTATGTAATGAAAAATTGCTCTCTTTTGATTCCTATCGCTCCTAAACAATGTACCAAGTGAACAGTGATTGTGTGGATGTTAGTAACCATTCTTTAGTTTGTACCTAGGTAAGAGTCATTTTGACCCACTTCCCCCTCTGTTGATGATCCCATGATGTTAGTTTGTAATTTTGAATCATAGCAACAGAGACTTATGATTGATGTGATTTTTGGTATAAGAACCCCTATAACCCTATGGTCAGGGCTGTTCTCCCAATAACCACTTTGGGGGGCATTGTGTGAGACAATCAACCAGCCAGCTTAATAAAGACTCTCAAATTTGGACTTCTCTCTGGTGATTGGTCTGTTCTTAAGTTGTGCCCCATAACAATTTATTCTACTATCCTTTCTACCCCTAAATCCACTTTCCTCCCTTCACTCCTCTCTACCTAACCTTAAGTACCTCTGTTCTTCCCTAGCCACCCTCCATTGTGAATTAGCATCTGCCTATCAGAGAAAACATTGGCTTTTGGTTTTTTTGGGATTGGCTTATTTCACTTAGCATGATATTTTCCAGCTCCGTCCATTTACCAACAAATGCCATAATTTCATTTATCTTTAAGGCTGAGCAATATTCCATTATGTATATGTACCACATTTTTTTCCTCCAATCATCTGTTGTAGGGCACCTAGGTTGATCCCATAGCTTAATTATTATGAATTGAGCTGCTATAAATATTGGATGTGACTGCATCATTGTAATATGTTAATTTTAAGTACTTTGGCTATAAACCAAGGAGTGGGATAGCTGGATCAAATGGTGGTTTTCATTCCAAATTTTCTGAGGAATCTCCATACTGCTTTCCAGAGTGGTTGCACCACTTTGCAGTCCCACCAGCAATGTATGAGTGAGCCTTTTTCCCCACATCCTCACAAACACTTATTGTTGTTTGTATTCTTGATAATTGCCATTCTGACTAGGGGTAAGATAAAATCTTAAAGTAGTTTTCATTTGCATTTCTCTAATTGCTAGAGATATTGAACATTTTTTTCATACATTTGTTTATTGATTGTATTTCTTTGTGAATTGTTCAGTTCTGTAGCCCATTTAGTGGTTGGGTTATTTGGTGTTCTGGTGCTAAATTTTTTGAGTTCTTCATCCTGAAGATTAATGCTGTATCTGAGGTGTCTCTCACCCTGCACAGAACTCAACTGAAAGTGGGTCAAAGATTTAGGTACTAGACCAGAGACCCTGAGCCTAATAGAAGAAAAAGTAGGCCCAGATCTTCATCATGTCTGCTTAGGATCTAACTTCCATAACAAGATTCCTAAAACTCAAGAAGTAAAATCAATAATCAATTAATGGGATCGATTCAAACTAAAAAGCTTCTTCTCAGCAAAGGAAACAATCAATTACCTGAAGAGAGAGCCTACACTATGGGAGAAAATAAATTCTTAATAAATGAAGTAACTAAACATATTTATAATTAGGTAACAATTGGCAGTTGTGAATTCTCACCCAGTGAACCAAAGGCACAGAATCCTTTCCCTTTGACTTTCCAGGGAGATCATTGTTAATTGAGACTGTGGATATATTTTTATGGACCCTGCATCATTGAATGGTCCATGAGTTCTACGACCAAAGAGACTTTGGTTTAAATCCTGGCTCTGCCATATACTAACATTGTGACCTCTTCATTTTACTAAATTTTTTTTGCATCATTTTTTCTTTTGATGCTTAACCATTGAGCCACATCCCTGGCCCTTTTCATTTTTTTATTTTGAGACAGGGCCTCACTAAGTTGCTGAGGCCGGCCTTGAACTTGTGATCCTCCTGCCTCAGCCTCCAAGACACTGGGATTACAGGTGTACACCACACACCCAGCCATTTTATTGACTTTTAAACCTTTCTTTCTTCATTTTGAGAATGAGAAGGAGTTATAATTTCCCTTATCTCTTGAACAAATTAATGAGACAATTTATGGGATATCCTTTCCATAGTGTTAGCACAGAGGTTAAATGACTCTTCCTCCTTCTCCTCCTCCTCTTTCCATAATAGCATTTTTCAGGACATTAAATCTTCTGCGCAGGTAGTAAGTGGTATAAGGTAGGGAGAATTGCATGCTAGGTTCTGGCCAGGAGTCTAGAATGGTTAACATCTAGAGCAGCATTTTCCCACAGTCTCCCTGTGATGATAGAAATGTGCTCATCTGCTCTGCCCAAGTTCCTAGCCACTAACGCCATTGGTTAAGGATCACTTGAAGTGTGGCTAATGCCAATGAGGAGCTCCATTTGAAATTTCACTGATTTTAATGAATTTCAATATTAATGTAACTAGTCACATATGACTCATGGCTACCTATTGGAGAATGTAACCCTAATGCAAGGACTGTAAACTGCAGTACCTTGAGAAAGCAGACAGACCCCATGAATAAGTGAAGTGAGCCCTGTGCAGTGGACCACGCCTATAATCCCAGCAACTCGGGAGGCTGCGGCAGGAGGATCGCAAGTTCAAAGCCAGCCTCAGCAACTTAGCGAGGCCTTAAGCAACCTAACAAGACCCTGTCTCAAAAAATAAAAAGGGCTGGGGGATGTTGCTCAGTGGCAAAGCCCCCTGGGTTAAATCAGCAGTATGAAAAATGTAGAAAGAAATAAATAAATTGGATTGAGATGACAGGGCAGGTGGGACACGTGACCAGCACAGACACAAGCCTGAAGGACTCACCCCACACTCTAGGTAGGTATATAACTTCTCCAGTGTTTCAGGGGAAGCCAGAAATGCACATTTTATGCAAAATCTCTCTATTCTTTAAAGCATTAACTCACCAATAAAAGGTTCGTAACTGTGCAGGCCAAACAGAATATGTTTACTAACCAAATGAAGGCCATGGAACATCAGTATGCAGCCTTTAGTTTAGAATCTATCCCTGAAATCATGGAAGAGTTTTCAGAACGGACTGTCCAAAGGAAATGCAGGGAGCATCAATCTTGAGTGTCAGACTGATTTGCAAGAGGTGGGACTTCTTGGGAATTCCATTCATGATGGCCTCATGGCCTGCAGTAAAACTTTGGAAGCAATCTCAGTCCTGGGATGGATCATGAGCTAAAAGAAACTAGTCTGGGAAGGAAGACATTCATGTTTCCTGGCCCAGCTCAAGGGGAGGGTTCAATTGAGTGCATCGGCACCAGCCAGAAGTATTGCATCAATGACTTGCTGCCCCAGGCTGATCATTGAAAGCAGACTACCTGTAGTTGGTTTTACTATTATTATTAAGCATCTTGCCCAAAGAGGAGAATGGCAGATGGTAACCAGGTCGGTCCTCCATGTTCCAATTCCTTGGATCAACTCGAAGACAACTCCCAACCAATGGAAAAATGAGTAAGATTCTATCTTGAACATGAAGCTCTCTAGAAGCTATGAAGCTGCCAGAGTTCTTCCCTCTTGTGTCACTGAATATTTGTTAAGCAACTCTTACATCAAAATCACCAACGCCACCTTCTTGCCCACCCCGTGGGTGTGGACTGTCATGGACATAACCTTCAGCCTAGGTTTGTGCGGGAGCCGGATGCAAAACCAACTGAGCTCCAGGGTCAAGACCATTGCCTTTGCCCTCAAACAATCCTGGGATTCAGATTGCCCAAGGACCACCTGTGTGACCTCAAGTAACAGACTGCTTTACTTCTTAGTACCTCATCTACAGAAATAGATAAGGTGAAAGTATGTCCCTGAAAAGTTAATGAGACCATTAATTAGAAAACCATGCTGGCTGTGCAGGGTAGCCATCCCTGTAATCCCAGCTACTTGGGAGGCTGAGGCAGGAGGATTGCAAGATGGAGGCCAGCCTCGACAACTTAGGGAGACCCTGTCTCAAACTAAAAAAGTAGCTGAGGATGTAGCTTGGTGATAGAGTGCCTCTGGGGTTCAATCCCCAGTACCTCAGGGTGGAGGGGGACAAAATCATGTAAAGGGCTTAGTGCAACCATAACGAGCCCTGAATAAAGGAGACACTTCCAGATAACAGACAGTAGACACCAAGGGGAAGGTTCGATTGAGGGCATTGGCACCAGCCAGAAGTATTGCATCAATGACTCACTGCTACAGGCTGATAATTGAAAGCAGACTGCATGTAATTGGTTTTACTATTGCTTTAAAATCCTCTGCAGATGTTGTAACCCCTCGCGGTGCACTGCTGGAGAAACTGTGCCCACTGCCTCCCAGGCCTCCATATGTGACTGGCTCCATGATTACTCCTCCTCTGCTCTTGCTCTCTGAATGTCTTTAATATTTATCTTAGTTCCTCTTGGAATCATTGGTCCATGGCGTGTATACTGATGAACTGAAGATAGATGCCATGCAGGCTTATCTGAG
This sequence comes from Sciurus carolinensis, assembly GCF_902686445.1. Taxonomy (NCBI): domain Eukaryota; kingdom Metazoa; phylum Chordata; class Mammalia; order Rodentia; family Sciuridae; genus Sciurus; species Sciurus carolinensis. The sequence continues at coordinate 65,682,773 of NC_062229.1, read as the reverse complement.
TACTGAAACAAAGTGACCCACTTGTCCCAGTTTGCCCAGGACATTCCCACGTGGGGCCCTGAAAGCCCCATGCTCCCTCTGTCCTGCACGGTGGGGCCCTTGGTTACCCCGCACATAACGGGCATTAAGTAAAGATGGCGAGGAGGGTAAGAAGCCAGCGATCTACGTGATGGCGAGTGAGATAAGCCAAACCCGGAAGGTCAAGGGTTGTATGCTGCCTCTCATATGTGGAAGCTAGAGAGGAAAAAGGGCAAGAAAGGTGAAAATCTAAGGGAGAGCTATAGAATAGAGGAAAGGGACGGGGGAGGGAGGAGGGAAGCTAAAGAGGAAATACTGAGAATGATCTCATCCAAATTATAGGGTTATATTGTGTGTATGTAGGGATATGTGACATCAAATTCCACCATTATGCACAACTATACTGCACCAATTAAAGAAATGTGGTGACAAAAAGAAATCAAGATTGTAATACTGCCGGGGACGTTAGCACACCCTGTAATCCCAGCGGCTTGGGAGGCTGAGGCAGGAGGATCATGAGTTCAAAGCCAGCCTCAGCAACTTAGTGAGGCCCTAAGCGACCCAGCAAGATCCTGTCACTAAATAAAATACAAAATAGGGCTGAGGATGTGGCTCCGTGGTCGAGTGTCCCTGAGTTCAATCCCCAGTAACTCCCTGCCAAAAAAAAGATTCTAATACCAAGAGTTTGAATATCATTTGATCTAATAACAAAGACAGAAAAACTTTTCACTAAATGCACATGTATGTGTACACACACATGCACACAAAGAGGACAGATGGATTGACAGACAGACAGATGCATACTTCAGAGTTTAGGTAACACAAGCCTCCTCTGGTGCCCTGCCTTTGTTATGGGGCGCAACTTAAGAACAGACCGATCACCACTGAGAAGTCCAAATTTGAGAGTCTTTATTAAGCCAGCCGGCTGACTATCTCACACAATGCCCCCAAAACGGCTATTGGGAGAACAGCCCCGACCACAGGGTTGTAGGGGTTCTTATACCAAAAATCACATCAATCATAAGTCTCTGTTGCTATGATTCAAAATTACAAACTGACATCATGAGATCATCGACAGAAGGGGAAGTGGGTCAAAATGACCCTTACCTAGGTACAAACTAAAGAATGGTTACTAACATCTACACAATCACTGTTCACTTGGCACATTGTTTAGGGAGCGATAGGAATCAAAAGAGAGCAATTTTTCATTACATAAGAATTGTCATTCTGTGCTGTTAAACATGTCACACTAAGTAACTGATGATGGGCACAGAGGCGGGGTGTTCCCATGGGAGAAGCTTATTTCCTACCTAACCTGGAGTCTCAGAGCAAAATGGAGCCTGTTTCGTCATTTCCCTTAGAGTCTGGCCTAGCACACTCTCGTGGAGCCAGATCTGTCAGCCCATCACACCTTGAGCCTCAAACAAATATCTGCCTCCACCCACTGATCCCCTCCATACCCCCAGTTCCCTTGCCTGAACCTGGAACTACTGAGTTAGCAGCCGTCTCTTCATGCCCTTTCTTGTTGCCCGTGTTTTGATGTGCCTGCTAAGGGAATGTCAGCATGTTCCAAAGGCGGCCCCACAGATGTGCAGCCTGAGCCAAACTGGCCTTTGCATAATTGATAATAGGCCTTTTGTATGCACATTCTATTTAGATTATTGTATGGAACAGGTGACAGGTGTTCAGAGAACATTACCCACACTGCCTGTTGCTGAGAACATCCTGAGACCAGCTGGGGCAAGGAGCCCAGAGGAAATCCCCATAGTAATTTAATAGTTCACAGGGCTTTGGGTTTGTAAGGATTACAATGAAGAATTAAAGTGATACTGACCACCCACTGCAGAAGGACCTTTGTGCTCTGCCCTTGATATTTCTAGACTTTTTATTTTGTTCCCAAGGATATGGTTGCAGGGTGACCAAGAGGAACTTTTTTTTTTTTTTTTTTTTTTTTGGAGAGGGTTATGTTGCCACTTAACATGAGAAACAATTAAACAGAAAACGTCCAGGGAGGGAGAAGCTCACTTTGAAGCACCCAATGTAGGGTACACTGGCTTTAGGGTGAGCGGGGATTGCCAACATCTCAAAGGACCTGATGTTTAAGGCAAATCTCACCATGCGGCATTTAGCATTCAAAGCGGGCCCTGAAACATGACAAGTCACTTGATTTCTTATAGCTCATACTCTGCGTTCACAGATAGATTTTTCCATGTTGATAGGGACGCTGCCTTTCTTCATGTTCTAAAATTTAGTTTGCAGTGCACGCCTGTCATCCCAGCAGCTCTGGAGGCTGAGGCAGGAGGATCGCAAGTTCAAAGGCAGTTTCAGCAATTTAGCGAGGCCCTAAGCAACTCGGTGAGACCCTGTCTCTAAATAAAGTATAAAAAGGGCTGGGGATGTGGCTCAGTGTTTGAGCACCCCTGGGATCAATCCCCAATACCAAAAGATAAAAAATAAAATAAAATTTAATTTCAACTGGTCTAACTTTTGAATATGTCTCTTCTACTTTCTTAGTTACTTGATTATTCGGAGCAAGTGTGGATGAGAATTCATTCACTGGTTCATTCAAGAAGAAAGAAAGAAAAAAAGACAGAGAGAAAGAAAGGGTGGGTGGGTAATGCAAGGTAATATTTGAGCAAAATCTTTTTTTTTAATATATTTTTTAGTTGTAGATGGACACAATACCTTTATTTTATTTATTTTTCAAGCAGTGCTGAGGATCGAACCCAGTACCTCATGTGTGCTAGGCGAGCACTCTACCACTGAGCTACAACCCCAGCCACTGAGCAAGATATTGAAAAAAGTGAATGAATTAAGCAAGTGGGTGTGTGCAAAGGGCCCAAAGCAGAGAACACCTGAAATGTCTGAGACCATCGTAAGAACTTGAGGTTTAGTCTACATGGCATTTACTTTATGGAGAGTAAGTTATTTATACACCAGGAAATCTATCTTATGTCATTGTTTAGAAAAATCGCATGAAATCATGTAGTTACAAACACAAAATAATTTGAGGCATAAAAAATAATGTAATGCCATAAAAGCAAAAAAAAACCGTGTAAGGTTTAGATAAACAAGTGATGTGATCCAAGTCAGGTTTCAACAGACTCACCTGACTGCTGTGGGGTGAGTTACAATGTAAATGCCAGAGAGATCATTCCAGAACGGGCTCAGTTTAAGGGTTGAATAGCCCTTATCTGAAATGCCTGAAACCAGAGCGTGTAAGATTTCAGATGTTTCTGGATTTTTAAATATTTGCATATGCATACTGAGGTATCTTGGAGAGGGGACCCAAGTCGAAACAGTGAAGTTCCTTTATGGTTCATATACACCTCACACACACAGTCTGAAGGTAGCTATATGCAATCGTCTGAGCGCACCTGCATTCTGACCGCGACCTGTCACATGAGGTCAGTCATGGAAGCTTCTACTTGTGGCGCCAAGCAGGCGCTCAAAAAGCTTTGGAGTGTGAAGCACTTCTGATTTCAGATTTTCAGCTTGTACAGGGAGAGAGAAATATATTCTTGGCCTCAACGAGTATGTAACTATTAGTGGAAACAGATATTTGCAGCAATTTAATTAAAATGAGGCAGAATAAAATATAATGAAATAAAAATGAAGCTGAGAAAGGAGTGGTTCATTCCAACCATGTGGAGGAGGGCTCCAAGGAAGCTTCCTGTAAGTCCTCTCTCTTGCCTCTTTTTCCTCTCTGCTCCTGCTCAACCCATAAGTTTCTTTCTTTATTCTTTTTCTTTTTGTGGGGGGGTCATAGCGGGGATTAAACTCACCACTGAGTCACATCCCCAGCCCTATTTTGTATTTTATTTAGAGACAAGGTCTCACTGAGTTGCTTAGTGCCTCACTTTTGCTGAGGCTGGCTTTGAACTCACGATCCTCCTGCCTCAGCCTCCTGACCCTCTGAGATTACAGGTGTGTACCACCGCGCCTGGCTCGCTCTTTATTCTTTTGATGGTATAATTTTTCTTTCCTTAGTCATAGTTAATAGTTCGAAGATAATTTTATGTTACCTTTAAAGCACCTTACTTTTTTTTTTTCCCCCGGGAAGTGAGGGAAGTACTAAGAATTGAATACAGAGGTACTTAAACACTGAGCGACATCCCCAGCCCTTTTTATTTTTTATTTTGAGACAGGGTCTCGCTAAATTGCTTAGGATCTAAGTGTGGAGGCTGGCCTCAAACTTGCGATCCTCCTGCCTCAGCCTCCTGAGTTACTGGGATTACAGGTAGGTGCCAACATGCCCACCTTATTGCACCTTATTTTTATTTCCCCCCAAAGCTTCAGTTTCCTCCCCTCATGCAAACAGAGATAAGTACAATGGATTAGGTTTTAAGCACTGAAGTGATAGACTTTGATATTCAAAATATGGCAATGGTTTAAAATGATTAAAATGTCATTTTCAATGATGAGGCTCAGTGGGGAAGAGATAGGTACAGATGAGATTAGGTTGACAGAATACTGGTAATGGCTGAGCCTGGATAATGGAAGGCTAAGTATACCATTCTCCCTACTTCTGTGAATGTTTGCAGTTTCCTCTGATGAAATGTTTTAAAAGTTTCTTGGATTGTTCTCATGAAAAACTACCATCCCTGACATTAAAGGTTTGATGTCTTTGGGAAATTATACCTCTGAAGAAATTTTTTTTTTCTTAAGAACCAATCTCTGAATACAGTGGTTTGTTTATAAGAGGAAGGGTTTCAGGAAATAACTACTTTAAATTTATAAACAGAATAGTGCAGATCTTTCTCTATATCTTGATTTGATTTAGTGATGTGCCAGCCCTTATTTTATTTTATTTTTTAATATTTTTATTTAGGTTTATTTTATTTTTTTTTAGTATTTTATTTTATTTTATTTTATTTTATTTTTTATTGTAAACAAATGGGATACATGTTTTTTCTCTGTCTGTACATGGCGTAAAGGCATACCATTTGTGTAATCATAAATTTACATAGGGTAATGTTGTTTGATTCATCCTGCCATTTTTTCCCTTCCCCCCCTCCCCTCCCACCCTTCCCCTCCATCTATACAGTCCTTCCTTCCTCCATTCCTGCCCCCCTCCCTAAACCCAACTTCGGTTTATTTTTTGTACGTGGTGCTGGGGATCGAACCCAGTGCCTCACACGTGCTAGGCCAGGGCTCTACCACTGAGCCACAACTCCAGCCCTCAGCCCTTATTTTATAGTCTTTGATCCTTTATGTTGTCTATCAGACTTATAATGTAAATGCCGGAGAGATAATTCCAGAACAGGCTCAGTTTAAAGCAATCATAGAATACCGCAGATTTGAGTCACTGGGGTTCATAGATGTAGATATTTGTGGCACTCATCTCGGACACAATTTGTACCCAAGCATCACTCACCATGAGACTTCGTCTATTAAATCTTTTTTTGTTGTTCTTATTAGATATACATGACAGTAGAGTGTATTCTGACATACATGCATGCACTATAACTTATTCTAATTAGGATCCCATTCTTGTGAATGGGAATTACCACTGTCTTCACATATGAACACAGGAAAGTTACGTCCCTTTCATTCTAATTCATCTATTAATTCTTTTGTTAAGTAAATTTTTAAATTTGTTGTTTCTAGATATACATGTATTTTGACATATTATACCTACGTGGGTTGCAACCCTTTACAGTTTTCATTCCCTTCTTGTGGTTATACATGATGTAGAGTTACACGGGTCGCAGATTCATATATGAGCATAGGAAATTATGTCCAAATCATTCTACTTCAACTATTAATTCTTAAAAGAATGAAACACTAGAGGTCACTCTTCCCATTGAGAAAGAATGGAAAGTTATCTAGAAAGTGACCAGAAGACACTAATACCACTCTGCTAGATAGCGTGTTAAGTAGGATGAAAATTCTTCTAGCGTAACCTCCACATATTTTATACAACGTCATTGCTAATGCAGCTCAGAAGTATTAAGATCACCTCCATATGCAGTTAAAATCGTATGCAGCTGGTCTTCTGTATCCCCAGTTTCCAAATCTATGATTTGACCAACCATGGACTGAAAATATTTTGGGAAAAAAAATTGTGCCTAAATTGAACATACACAGGCTCTTTTTCTTATTATAACCTAAGCAGCACAGTACACCAACAATTTGCTTGCATTTACATCATATTCAGATTAGTAGTCTAGAGACGATGGAAAGAAGACAGGAAGATGTGTGTAGCTTATGTGCAAACACTACGCCATTTTATGTATGGGACTTGCGCATCCACAGAGGTCAGTGTCCACAGGGGTCCTGGAGACAATCCCCCACAGATACTGAGGGACAACTGAATATGTTAACATTTTCATAAAATGTATGGGAAAAATTATACGATATCGCAGATTCGATGTTGTTAGGATTTTAAAGTTCAGTTAGAAAACTGAAATCCAAATGTGAATCAGTGAACCAAGCTCTCTGCAAACATGTGCTGTGGGCAGCGCAGTTGAAGTACTCAGGTGGTCTGGCTCCTGGTAGAGCTCCATTTCAACCAGTTTGCATTCCCAAGCGGTGATGGAGCTAAGGCACTGTGTTCCCTAGCTTCCAAACAACCAGCCTTGACCAGCTGTTTCAGGCTACCAATTCCTCTCGCCCTCGCAAGCCCCATTTGAACTCTGGCACGTTTTCTTCCCTCCACACAGATCGCATGGACCCCGCTGTCAGAGCCCCGGACACTCACATGCTTCCTTTTCTGAAATGGTGTGTGTCCTCTTTCTTTTTCGGTATCGGAAGAATCTTCCTTGTCAGCTCTGCCAAAGATGAGACAGGATGTTTGGTTCTCCAAAGACGATTGCTCATTCTCTTCTGAGACTATTTCCCCATAATCTCTCATGAAGGGAAAAAAAAATGTCTTTATTCCATAGTTATAGGTCAAAAAGAGAAGCAAAGAGAACTTTAAATAACAGATTGCTATGAGAAACCATAAGCATACTTAGTTACTGCAAATCCTCAGAAAGATACCTTAAGTTATAAGGCAAATTTTGCTCTGCAAAAGCCCATATAAAATGAGTGAGAAAACACTTAAATACTGGGAGATGAAGAATTGATATTGAGAATATATAAAGACTGCTCACAACTCAACAGTAAAAAAAATAAATACTATAATGCAAAAATGGATGAGACATGAATATACATTTCTTTGAAAAAGATATGTAGAGAGTATATAACAAGATGTTTGACATCATCAGCCATTAGAGAAATGCTAATTAAAATCAGAATGAGTTATCACTACACACACATCAGAATGGATAAAACAAAACAAAAATAGTAATAACACCAAATGCTGGGAGTTGTGAGGAAAAACTGGACCAATCAAACCTTGCTGGTACCAAGGCAAAGTGGCACACTCACTTTGAGAAACAATTTGGCAGCTTCCTCTATCACTAGACATGAAGTTACCATGCAGCCTAGCAATCACGCTTGGGGCATTTATTGCAGAGAAAAAAGTTATCTTCACAGAAAAACCTATACATGAATGTATATAGCAGCTTTATGCATAACAGCCTTTGTCTTGAAACCAACCCAGATGTCCTTCAACAAGTAGCTGGCTAAACAAACAGCAGCACATACACACCAGGAAATATTATTCAGCCATCAAAAGGAGCCAACCATCGATACACATATCGACTTGGAAAATTTTCCAGGGAGTTAAGTGAAAAATAATAATAAATCAATCCCCAAAACACTGCATATAGGTGACTGATTCCAGGTATATAAATGTTTTTGAAATGACAAAAATTTTAGAAACTGAGAACAGATTACCTGTTGCCATGGTGATTGGGAACCATACATGATAGGAGGAGAAAGTCAGGAGGGAGATGGATATGGGTGTGAATGAGCAGAATGAGGGACCCTTGTGATACTGCTGTCTTGAGCTTGCTGGTGAGTGTATGAACCAATGTGTGCGATGAAATTGTATAGAACTAACCACACACAAGGAGACAAACCAGGCCAAGTAAAACTGTAAAGACCTGAATAGGACTAGTGCATTGTAGCCACGTCAATTTGCTGGTCATGACTCTGTACTAGAGTTTCGCAAAATGTCAACATTGGGGAAACTGGGTGAAAGGTACTTGGAATCAGTCTCTGAATTATTTCTTATAGCTAAGTATATTTACTATACTTTTTTTTTTTTAATTGGTACCAGGGATTTTTTTTATTGGACCCAGGGGTGCTTCATCACTGAACCACATCCCCAGCCCTTTTTATTTTTTATTTTGAGACAGGGTCTCACTAAATTGCTGAAGTCCTTGCTAAGTTGCTGAGGCTGGCTGCGAACTTGGCCTTCTCCTGTCTCAGCCTCCCAAGCTGCTGGGGTTATGATTTCTTATAACTAAGGGTGAATCTTCAATTTCTGCAATAATAATTTTCTTTTGAAATTACATGGACACCAATGATTTAAAAAATAATTCAAACGAAGCCCCTAGTCGATCAATGGAAATTTAAATATGACTTCAAACACTTAAAAGTTTTTTACTTGCTGACTTACTTGCTGACATTTTATGGTAATATCTTCAAAGAGGTTGTTTCCATGTCCTGAGATAGACTAAGTCTTGATCAAAATAATCTGAGATAATGGTTTAGGGGGAAGAAAAGAAATTTCCAAAATAGATTCATCATTTGAAGAATCGCCACCAAAATTACCCCATCAGCCATTCTGGGAAAGCACACATCTTTCCTCACATGACCTGCTTTGGAATAGTTTGCCCTGCTGTGAGGATGAGCAAATGACACAGAGTCCCAAATCACTCTGACTGTTTACTTCCTGTGGGGAGCATTGGCATTACAATCATTTTCTTTCACCTTCTACATAACAAATCCTTTAATATTCCCACTACCACCTCCTCTTACATCATTATCAGATCTGTTAACTATCAAATTCTGTGGGCATTCATTGGTCAGGAGTCCTCCCCAATCTGATTCAAATAACACCAGTTTTCTAATACCTAAAAGCAAAGAAAAACATATAAACATTGACTATTATCACCCTCTCCCCAGAATCACCTTGATCTTCAAATGATGAGAGGAAACATTTTCATTTTGGAAAGGGTTACTTTCCAGAAATCCAGTGGTCTTTGAGGTTATACCTAATTGTGGAGACCAGAGTCAGGGTTGATTAAGTTTTGCTGCGATAACAAAACCAAAATCTTCAAATAACAGGGTCAAGCTACACTTAGGATCAAATTACATAAAATCACATTACACCAGCTCTCTCTGAACTTTACTTCTTCACCTGTGAAATGGGTTCACTGAGAAGATTAAAGGAGATGATGTATACAAAATGCCCTAGGTGGAGTCTGGATGGAGGCTCTGAGATAGCAAATACACAACACACGTCCGTGATAACTAGTCCCATTTCTACTCTGCTACTCTTAATTTGCTGTTCTTTATTGCCACCACTATCACTTCTTCTTCTGAGACCAATTAGGACTCATTCTAATAAAGCTTTGTAATGAAGGAGGAATCAAGGGTAGACTCACTGGAAGTTAAAGAACATTCATTTATTAATAACTCTGTTGAACTGCTCTTCACACTTGTGAAATCTTGATTCTTATAGATTTGTCCATCCAGTCTGATCTTGCTGAACCCCTATGAACCTTACTATGTTACAAACCTAATATCATCGGAGAAGCACAGAAGAGTGGTTAAGAGGATAGACTCTGGAACCTGGGTTCAAATCCACTTTCATCAAGTAGTAGCTGTATGAACTTTGGGCAAGTTTCTTATCCTTTCTGTGCCTCAGTTTCCCCATCCAGAAAACTGGCTGTAGTGAGGATTGACATTTTGTACTAAATACCAGGAAAAAGGCATCAGCCAATGGAAGGCACTATGTGCCCATCTCCTTTCACTAATCAAATAGACAAATAGGAAAATGCAAACTCATACACAGTAGTAAGGGGTCTATGACACTTGACATTTAAGAATCCCATTTATTTTAATAGTTCTTTTTAGAAATACAGTAGAGTGTTTTTTGTTTTGGGGCTTTTTTTTTTTTTTTTTTTTTTGTATCAGGGATCGAACTCAGGGGCACTTAACCACTGAGTCACATCCTCAGTCCTTTTTATGTTTGACATAGAGACCAGGTCTCACTGAGTTGCTTAGGGCCTCGCTAAGTTGTTGAGGCTGGCTTTGAACTCTTGATCCTCCTGCCTCAGCCTCCTGAGCCTCTGGGATTACAGATATGTGCCACCATGCCTAGTTATTGACTGTACTCTGACATATCACACATGGAGTGTGACTTCCCATTCTTGTGGTTGGACATGGTGTGGAGTTTCACTGGTCGTGTGTTCATATATGAACATGGGAAAGTGACGTCCCATTCATTCCACTGTCTTTCCTATTCCCATCCCCCTCCCTTCCCCTCATTCCCCTTTGTCTAATCCACTGGACTTCTGTTCTTCCCCTCCCCACCCCCCTTATTGTGTGCATCCACATATCAGAGAGAACGTCCTGCCTTTGATTTTTGTGGATTGACTCATTTCAGAACCCCATGTTTAGGTGGTGGGGGAAAACAATGGCCTACAACTGCATAGAAAGAAGCTGCCTTTAGAAGTTCTTTTCTTTTTTTTTTTTTAATTAAGGCAACCTGGGATTCATTCTGGGTGGTGGTGAGTACCCTCAGAGTTCACCCAGTATCTGCCTTTTGGGGTAACAGCGTGGCAGCAGGACCTTTGCACAAGGCGGCCATGACCATCTTGACTCAGGAGAACAGGGACCGCCCTTCCCCTGACATTGTGTACAAAAAGTGGCAGCGACTGAGAGCTCTCAGTCACTGCCTTGTGGCGGTGGCTGGAGCCAAGAGCTAACCCCAGAACACTTTTATTCAGATGACATTTGAAAAAAACTGTGTTCCTTGTGCTCTTGCTGCACTTCAATCAAAGGCTGAGATGGAAACCTATCTAATCTGTCAGAAGGGCCAATCTAATCTGCCCTATTAACTGTGTTTATGGAGTAAAATACTTTGTAACATTATATATCACAAAATTCAACACATGAAGCAGATGCAAAATGCTTCTGCCATTGCAAATATTGACCAATCTCGTTTCCTCCCCAAGCAGATAAACTTGGGACATGAGAACATATCATCTGTCAGCAGAGCGGAACAGTAGAGAAGGAGTCCGTGCCAACTCTCTGACACCCACCCCAAAACGCAAGCTGCCTGGGAACATTTTATTATAATTACACATAGTTTTCATATGTTATTTCAGAATTATATTGGCTACTTTAAATTTGCATATAGTCCATTGCGTCATACCTAAAGTTTGAGTCCGATGTTTCTCAAAACCTAATATTGATTCTTAACTTCCAACTCAGCTTCTCACAAAGTAGGATCCATGCATCGGAATCACCAGTACTGCCTGTTAACAATGCAGGTTCCCAGGCCAACTCAGAATCTCTGGGGTGGAGGCCTGGAGAATAACAAGCCCAATCTACCCTCCAGGAAGTTTTGGAATTGCTGCAGTCCTACCAAATCCTTAATAACAAACAAATAATATAGGTTAAATATCATTTTAAGTGTTTTAAGTAGATTGATTTTTACTTTATTTCCTCCTTTCTTATTACCATTTCAAGTCTCTACCTGTCTCCATAAAAGTTATATTTTATTGTTAGCTCTTTCCTAGGGTTAGGTGCTTTCTTTCTTTCTTTCTATCTTTCTTTCTTTCTTTCTTTCTTTTTTCTTTCTTTCTTTATTATTTCCTTCCTTTCTTTATGTATTTATGTATTTCTTTATTTTTGGTACTGGAGATTGAACCCAGGAGTGCTTAGTCACTGAGCCACATCCCCAGCCCTTTTTTATATTTTATTTAGATACTGAATCTTACTGAGTTGCTTCAAGCCTCACTAAGTTGCTGAGGCTGACTTTGAACTTGTGATCCTCCTGCCTCAGCCTCCCAAGGTGCTGGGGTGACAGGCGTGTGCCACCATGTCCAACACACTTTACCTCTTCACCAATGGATCATATAAACATGACAGATAGGTAGATAGGTAGGTAGATAGATAGATAGATAGATAGATAATAGAGACATATAATAAATATAGGAGATGCAGAGCGAGATCTTTATGTCTAGCTAACATTTTAAAAATTCTTTCAAAGCAAGTAGTAATCAGTTTTTAAAAGATAAAAACAAGTACATTATGCAAAACTAAGACTCTTTGGTGATTTTTATTAAGCTTAATAAAAACATGTGTTTTTGAAATACAGGGGACTAAAGGATTTGTTGTTGTTTTTTATTTTTTTGCTTGATTTAAGCTTTCTTTTTTCCTAATAGGTAGCTTGACAGTTTCAAAAATATTAGAAGGCTAAAGAAAATCAGCGTCTTCAAATTAAAATACAAGTCTTAGAGAAAAGCCAAACATTTCCCTTGTGCTAAATGTCAGCTCAGCCTGATGACAACATCCAAAACCTTTGTTTCCCAAAGCGTTTCCAAGGACACAGGCCCGGTGTGGGGCATCTCTAGGGAGGGGTTCCCTGTTCCCAAATAGGTTTGCAAATTGCTACAAACTGTCTCTCTTGTCCGCCACCCCAGGACTTCAAAATGTACACATTCTTATTAAAGACTCTGAGGAACCCTGTGGTAAAGAAACCTTGATCAGCAAAGCATTTTTGAAGCTTATTTGTCCCCAAGTCCCTCTCTCTCTCTCTCTCTCTCTCTCTCTCTCTCTCTCTCTCTCTCTCTCTCTCTCTCTTTGGTACTGGGGATTGATCCCAGGGGTGCTTAACACTGAGCCACATCCCCAGTCCTTTTGATTTTTTTATTTTGAGACAGGGTCTCACTAAGTTGCTGAGGCCGGCCTCAAACTTTCCATCCTTCTGCTTCAGCCTCCCGTCTCCCTTACTTAAAATCACTTATCACCTCTTGAGCAGTTCTGTAGGGCAAAGCACACTTCGAGGTTGCAATAAGCAATCCTGAATGTGCTGCAGGTTATATTTCATTTCTGTTCCTGTCATTTGGATGTATCTTTTCATGTGGCTAAGACTTCACCCTTCACCCTCATCATTTAAATCTAGGCCATTGGTCACCGGAGGCAGGAACCGTAAGAACATCCCCATTCCCCTGACCAGAGAGCAGGCGCAGAGTGCATACCACACTTCTCAACCATGAGACGCAGAATAAGACTGATTTCTACTCCTTTTTCAGGATTCCCCACAGAGGTGATTTCCCAGTCTCCCTACCCGGAAGATGCTATCTCATCTTCCTCATCAATCAGAGCTCTCTCTCTGACACTGTGTTATATACGATTGCCTAAGGCAATTATTTTTAACACCCATGTTTGCAGTTCTGGAATGGTGGAGCTGTGAAATTTGGCACATCAGGGGCCTTCCAACATCACCAATAATACTCTTTCTACCATTTGTCTGACTCTGGGGTCCAACAGCAAGACTCTCTGACCCAGAGGCCATGGGCTTTCTGGCTTTTGTCTGGACATCTTGTTCAACACGATTCCTGATGCCTACAGCCATACTGTAGACCACAGTCAGCACATAGTGGGCACTTGGTAACTACTTCCTGAAAGAGTGAATTAAGCAGAAAGTTCAACAATGATCACAGGTAAAGACTCCCAACTCTAGGTCATCTCAGTGGCTGGTCCCTTGAAATTGCACCTATTCCCTTCTTTACCCTTCTCTTCTAAGACTGGCAAACCTCCTGAAACCTGAAGCCATCTTCCACACACCCCTTCTTGCTCTTCTGGAGTGGGTGCAATGCTTTCAAGATCTTCTCTGAAGGCCCACAGAGTATTACCTGTGGGCACCTGTCTTGTTCTGTTTTCTGTTACTATAGCAAAATGTCTGAGGCTGGGTACTTTATAAAGTAAAAGGCATTTATTTCATGGTCTGGAGATTCAAGAGCATGTTACCAATATCCACTTGGTTCTGGTGAGGTCCTTCTGACTATATTACCACTTGGCACATAGATCATAATGGGAGCAATTATGAGAGGGAGAGATCACATATTGAGAAGGAAGCCAGAGAGATTCAGAAGCCAAGTTTTCTCTTTTTCTAAAAACTCACTCTTGCAGGAACTAGTTGGGGTTCCATAGAGCTATATTAATCACTTTTGAGAGTGGCACTCCCAATGACCTAATCACCTCTCACTAAGCTCCACCTCTTAAAGGTTCCACCACCTCAACAGTGGTATGCTGAGCACCAATATTCCACGTATCAGCCCCAGGAGTACGCACTATGCACTTAAACCATATACAAACCATAGCAGCATCCACTGAGTTTTGAAGCCAAATAATGAGACCCATTCTTGGTCCATCAGTTACTGAAAGAAAACCACTAAGCAGAACAAGTGAGTTAGGATAAGAGGTCAAAAGTCTTTTTTTTTTTTTTTTTTTTTTTTTTTGGTACCAGGGATTGAATCCAGGGGCACTTAACCACTGAACCACATCCTCAGCCAGTTTTTATTTTTCATTTAGATACAGGGTCTCCCTAAGTTGCTTAGGGTCATGCTACATTGCTGAGGCTGGCTTTGAACTTGTGATCCTCTTGCCTCAGCCTCCCAAGCTTCTGGGATGACAGGCGTTCACCATCTCATCCTGTAAGAGGTCAAAAGTCTTTATGCAACCAGGATCTCTCCTGAACTTCTCCAGACCCCTATTCATTGCTGGAACCCAGATGTGCTGGGGAGTACCTGGTAAACTAATGAGGAGCCCCCACACTGAATCTGGACTTATCATATTTCTCCAAGAGGACTTACCTCAGAGCAAAGAGAGAAGTGGAACGAGAAACTGAATAACAAACCCAATCACCAGTGGGACAAAAAGACTCTGGGTAGAGCACGTTGATCATTATTCTAGTGAATAATGATCCCCAGGGGAGCCCTCTGCATGCATGTTCAGGACTAACAAATATTGGCAGTGTCCTTTCCCTAAGTTTTGGGTCAAATGAGTAGATGAGAATCCATGCCTGCTGCCTTCCTAAGGGAGCATCCTCCCAAACGGAAATCAAAGAATCAGCCTTTTCCATTTACACCAGGCTGGTACACAGCCATTGCATGGAGGTCCAACATGGCCTCCAACAGAGAACATCTGTTTGAAGCAGATCATGGTGAGGAGTAGGTCAGATTCTCTATGGTAGGGAAGCCACCACCTGCAAAGAAGAGCACAGAGTAGTGCTCAAAGCCACGCATCAACCATGGGGTAAACTTGCTGCCTCAAATACTTGTGGGGAGGGTTTTGCAGGAAGCAGCGTATCCTGGGTGAAGACCGGGGGTTGGGTTGTTTGGACTGCAAAGCAAGAAATTCACTCTAGGATGACAAGACCTCTATAGCCAGGACTTTGGGGCTTGAAGGACTTGCTCCTTTGGGGACTCTTAAGCATGTCCTCATGGGCGGGGAAAATGCTCTGAGCATGTTGGAGAAAATGCTCTGAGAGAGGAACTAAGGACCCTGGGAATCAAAGCAAAGAATTTTAGAAGTAAGATAGATTTTGATGGATTTGAGATCATTCAAATCTGTCCTTTTACAGATGATGAAAACAGATGATGGAAGGTCAGAGAGGTCACCTAATAAGGAGGAGGAAAAAACCTTTTTTTCTGTGTGCAAAGTACTATGAGCCCCACCATAGTCCAAATTGAGAATTGAGCTTTGAGGAAGACCCCTGTGTTGCATACAGTAGCTAATGCTACGAAGTCCATCTGAAGCAAGAGCCTTGTTACTCTACAGATATCACAGCCCACGGTCCTTGATCTCCAGAATAAGGTACCTGCTTCATGCACAGCAGGAAATCCGTATTCTCTAAATCCACACATGCAATTCTGCCAGGGAAGCTCTTTTGGACTACAGTGTAAGAGAGCTGTCTCCAAGAGGCACCCTGGGAAGTGAGTACCTTGTGTGAGATATAACTTGGAGATCCATGGCACCTGGGATGTGTTAGCACAAGAATATTCTTCTCTTCTCTTTCCTGCCTGAGCTGCGCCAGGCCAGTGCATTAGAACAAGAACACACCCCTGGATCCATCACTAACATTCTTCCCTCAACCTACACTTTGGCAAGAGAGAGCGATTGCTTGTTATTCATTTCTCCACTCATGATTCATTTAGTGAATCCCAGATGCTATGCTCAAATCAGGAACGCATCCATAAGATGACACAGGTTCCTGTCCTCACTGAGCCTGCAGTGTGCGAGAGCTCTGGATGATTGCACTATAGGGTAAGGACTGGAATCAGCCTTAGTGCAGAATTGTAGAATCAACTGGAAAGGCACCTTATTCCATCTCAGAGGCTCAGGAAGCGCGTCCTAGAGGAAGGGATGTTTTAAGCAGGATTTTAGAGTAATGAATCAACTGGTTGAAGGTTTAAGGGTGATATGGGGAGACAGAAGTGTGGCACATGGAGGAAACAGCCCATGTGCAAAAGCTCAGAGGTGAGAAGGGGTGTGGTTCATCCAGAAATCAGAAAGATGAAGGTGATTTAAATTAAAGGAAAGAACAGAACATAGAGACAGGATCCTGGGACAGGGCTCCATTACTGGAGCAGTGATTGATCAGCAGCTTGACTTCCCTAAATCCCTTCTCTCATGGCCTCGGTGTCCACCATAATACAAAAGCAATGGCCCAAAAGGAGCTGAACAGACACTTAACCAAAGAAGAAATATTTCAACAAATATATGAAAAAATGTTCACCATCTCTAGCAATTTGAGAAATGCAAATTGAAACTACACTGAGATTCCATCTCACTCCAGTCAGAATGGCAATTATCAAGAATACAAGCAACAATAAATGCTGGCGAGGACGTGGGGACAAGGTCCACCCATACATTGCTGGTGGTACTGCAAATTGGTGCAACCACTCTGGAAAGCAGTGTGGAGCTTCCTCAGAAAACTTGGAATGGAACCACCATTTGACCCAGCTACTCCTCAGCATATACCCAAAGGACTTAAAATCAGCGTACTATAGTGACATGCCCACATCAATGTTTATAGTAGCTCAGTTGAGCTATGGAACCAACCTAGGCACCCTTAAACAGATGAATGGATAAAGAAAATGTGGTATCTATACACAATAGACTATTACCCAGCCATAAAGAAGAATGAAATGATGGCATTTGCCAGAAAATAGATGGAACTGGAGGCTATCATGCTAAGTGAAATAAGCCAGTCCCCAAAACCAAAGGCTGACTGTTCTCTCTGATATGCTGATGCTAATACACAATAAGGGGGAGGGAGATAAGGATAGAAATTCATTGATCAGACAAAGGGGAATGAAGGGAAGGGAGGGGGAGGGAATAGGAAAGACAGTGGAATGAAGGGGACGTCACTTTCCTACGTTCATATATGAACACACGACCAGTGAAACTCCACACCATGTCCAACCACAGAATGAGATCCTAATTAGAGCAAGTTATACTCCTGGTGTGTATTACATGTCAAAATACACTCTGCTGTCATGTATATCTGAGAAGAACAAATTCTAAAAACAGGAATGGCCCAGAGGACAGTGGAGAGAACTGGTCATTAAACCCCTGCCTCCAGGTCCCTGGCCTAGAGGCCTTCCAGGGGTTTCATTCAGAAAGGTGAGGACAGTCACCTTGGTCCCCACCTTTGGCGCTGCTTCATGTCCCTGCAGTCCAGGGGGAGGAGGGCACCAGGGAGGCAGTGGAAACTTTCCCAGGTCTTGGAGCCACTGAAGTCGCCACCAAGCCCTATTATCAGAGGGAGACGTTTGTATAGTCCTCCTTCCCTGATTGTGTGTCTGAACTGTTTTGTCAAACCCAGAAAAGGGCAAATACTTGGATATGATTACATGGCCTACTGAAAAAAACCTTCAGTGTTTAATGAATGGAAAACAAACACTGATTGGAACCTGTTAAAGTTGCCGAGTATAGAATTAAAAAAAAAAAAAAAAAAATGTTCACCCAGGCTCTAAGACCAGCCCTACACATGGTGGGTACTTGCTAACCATTTTGGGTTGATTGAAATAAGTATGTACTACGTCTAGCAGACCCCATGCTACGTGTCTGTCACATGCCACTTGTAGCATTTGATTTCTAAAGAGAGCCGGTTTTAGGCTGAGTCTCCCATGTGTTGACTTTAACCCCTGGGATGTTTTGCCCCACGTAAATGACTTTCTACTGACCTGAAAGCACACCCATGGCAGTGGCCAAATCTTAGCCGAGGTGAAACCATATCGTCACATCAAACCCTGCTGCACTCAAGGTTGTAGACCAAGCACGTGCTTTATCTTTCATCTGTGTGGGTCTCGGTGCTGCTAAGAACAACTTCTACGGACACGGGAAGGCATAGCTTAAGGGCAAGCAAACCGAGAACTTGGAGGAATTGATTCCTAAGTGATATGTTTAATAATTGATTCCATTTTTTAAAGGAAGTGGATTCTGCTGTTAAACACACATGAAATAGTACCCTCTGCAAGGCTACAAACCTGAGTATTTTAAGCCAAACCCCAAAGAACCATTTAAAACACATTAGTAAATACTTTTTTTTTTTTTTTTTTTTGTGGTGCTGGGGTTTGAACCCAGGGCCTTGTGCTTGTGAGGCAAGCACTCTACCAACTGAGCTACATCCCCAGCCCCTAGTAAATACTATATTAAAAGAAACACAAAAGTTTGGCAAGTTTAAATTTTTGTTTCACCAAAACACATGTCGGGTCAGGTGCTATGGTGCACGCCTGTAATCACAGTGGCTCAGGAGGCTGAGGCAGGAGGATCATGAGTTCAAAACCAGCCTCAGCAACTTAGCAAGGCCCTAAGCCAATTAGCAAGACCCTGTCTCTACATATAACATAAAATCAGCATACTACAATGACACAGCCCCATCAATGGTTACAGCAGTTCAGTCCACAATAGCTAAGCTATGGAACCAACCTAGATACCCTTCAACAGATGAATGGGTAAAAAAAAATGTGGTACATAGATACAAGGGAATATTACTCAGCGATAAAGAAGAATGAAATGATGGCATTTGCTGGTAAATCGATGGAACTGGAGACTATCATGCTAAGTGAAATAAGCCAGTCCCAAAAAAACTAAAGGCCAAATGTTCTCTCTGATAAGGCGTGAGAGGGAAGAATAGAAGTTCACTAGATTAGACAAAGGGGAATGAAGAGAAGGGAGGGGATGGGAACGGGAAAGACAGTGGAATGAAGGGGATGTCACTTTCCTATGTTCATATATGAACACACAACCAGTGAAACTCCACACCATGTCCAGCCACAAGAATGGGAAGCTACACTTCATGTAAGTAGGATGTGTCAGAATGCACTCTACTGTCATGTGCAACTAAAAAGAACAAAAAAAAAAAAAAAAAGAGGTTATATGGCTCAGTGTTTAAGTGCCCCTGGGTTCAACCCCAATCCCTGGTACCAAAAAAATAAAATAAAATAAAATAAAACCATGTCAGCTGTGTGGTAGACACAACTCCTGATACAGACATGCCTTCCTCAGCCAGGCTGGGTGTCATTGTATCTGTGCTCACCCCCAACAAGAGGCGTGACCAGGGCAATATGTCTTCAAGGTGGGAAAAGCTTAGGTCAGAATTTCAAAGACGAGAGAATTTAAAAACAGCTGCTGTGAGAACTGTCTCAAAAAAAATCCCAGCATTAGAGAAGGCACGTATATGAGCACGTCACCACCCACTTCCTCAGCTTGGGAGGTACCCATCTCCATCCTCAGACCATGTGTCTTCAAGCACCTCCACTTCCTATCCGAGAGCCACCAGGGCGCAGCTGATAGCACCTCCAACGATCAGGGCAGAAAAGAGGATCTGGATGACAGAAGAGAGGATCTGTGGCATATCCTGAAGCTGATCGTTGATAGCAAAATATCCCCCAGCCCCAAGCTCAGCCTCGGCCTAGGTTGGATGCTAGCTGTGGAACCTCCCAGTCCCAGCGGACCAAACTTCTACCAGCTTTTACAATCTCACCCAACCTCTCATTCCAAAAGTCACCCTGGGGTCTGGAAGGTCCTTATATGAAACATTTTCTCATATTCCCTTTCATGAATATTGGTGTAAACCCCCCTTTGGGGCCTTAAATGCAATTTCCCTTCCTAGTACTGGCCAAGGTGACTTCCAAGATCATTTCTGCTACAGCAAGGGCATTGAACAATTTATTTAACCTCTCCCAGGAACCTGTGATCATCTGTTCCAGAAATCCTAAATCGAACCACTCTCTTCCCATTTACTGTCCATATATGGATGGTACATTTCTGTTAAAAATGTCTGGGATCTGGTGTGATATTTCCACTTGATTCTTGTAGTCCACTAGCCAAAGAAAGCAAAGAAGGAAAAAGAAATCTATGATGAACTCAGAGGTAACTGTTGTTTCTCCCCCAAAGCTGTGTAAATGAATGAAATCAAGACTTACGCACCCAAATGTAATGCAGTTTGTCATGCAAACTGTTCCTATGTATTCCGACATCGAAAGACAACTGCAGTTTTTAAGTGTTTACATGTTATTCTTCTTCTAGCTTTAGAATTTTATTTTTGCAACTGGGTTCTTGGGTCCTTATTGCTCAAGACAGTGCCGGTCATTTTTGTGTAGAAAGTTACAGTACTCTTGACAATTCATTTTTACTAAATGGGCAAAAAAAAAAAAAGAAAAAAGAAAGCGTATCAGTGTGGGATGTATTGTCTTTGGGAAAAAAAATGAGAATAATTTCAGAATCAGAGACAGAGGAGATGACAAGTCCCCTCTACCAAAAGATTTACTGTTATTCCTATTATTGCAATCATTTGGGAACTGCTAGTTTAATCAAATGATCAGAAAGCTGAAGAGATTCAGTAGCCTAAGTATAGGATCAGTAAAAGGGAGCAAGTCCAAATCAGCCTAGGAAACCCTCCTACTCCAAGTCTTCTAAGGGAGATTGCTAATGATAATGACCACTTGTTTGCATTTTTTAAACTCTGCAATAAACCACCTTTGCATCCATTATTGCTTTTGATTTTCTTAGCAACCCTGAAAAATAGTCTTGGAGACAGTGGTTATTCTCTACCAGTGAGGAAATCGTAGGCGTCAGAATGAAGGTCACCGGGATAACAGGCAGAGGTGACACTCAGATCCTGACCTGTGGATGTGGGAGCTCAGCGCTTGATCCACATTCCTGCAACTCCATTCTAAAGAAGCAGAAAACGGGCCTGTCCAATGGCGAGACCCATCAAGAATAACCATGCTTGCGGGCAAAGAATACTTTCAGAATCAGGCTGTCTCCCTTCTAGAAACGCTCATAAAACAGGACTTTCCCCTGCTTACTGGCAGCAGTGAGACATAAAACTTGAAAATGTCTTGAAGGACTGAGGTAGAATTTTGATGCGGGGAGCCTTCTAAATACCCCATTGTCTCTGAAGAGGACAATCCTCCCTTTGTACCGCCAGGGCATCTGTCTCCAGTCTCCGGATCCCTGGAAGGCCCCCATTCCTCAGAGGGTTGTTGTCTTTTTCCTTCCACATCAGGGCCACACATCTCACGCTTAAGACAGCAGCCTACTCGGTTCCCATTCAGAGATTCTTCTGGAAATTAATGTCTGCTCACCCCGCCCCCCCCCCCACACACACAAAGCTCTGGCTTTATCAAAAGAGTTATTGGAAATGAAACTTGTGAAAAACCCTAACTCTGCAATGTGGACCCAGACAATCATGTTTTGTAACAGCTCTGTTTGATGTGTGCTAACGGGAATCAAGCATTTTGCTTAACAGAATTGCTCTTTGTTATGTAAACTTTGTAAAGTCCGCCTCATGTGACCTCTTGCAATTGGGGGATCTGCTGCTGAAAACGGTCATTTTCTATGGGCAGCAATATTCCTATGGCTGCTTCTGGGACCATAGGACCACTTGACCTCAAAGTTCACATTGCCACAGGGTTGAACACCAAGCCAAGCGAAGACTAAAATATAGAACATATGTACGTACACAAGTTCCATTCCCTAAGAATTGGTTAAGTGGAATGAATATCTGTTTTCCCATTTCACCTTTACATTTACTGCCCTGTACACAGTCAGCCTCTATCAAATACAACCACAAGTCTAAAAAATATGCCATTTCTAGATTAATATACTTTTGCTGTACTTCAGATTATCTCTCTTACATATGCATCAATTTACTCTCCTGGTGAATATAGATAGTTTGGTCAGGAGTTGTGGGTCTGTAGACTGGATATTTAAGAAGCAAATAAGGGCCAGGTATAGTGGCGCTCGCCTGCAATCCCAGCAACTAAGGAGGCTCAGGCAGGAGGATTGCAAATTTGAGGCCAGCCTCAGCAACTTAGCAAGGCCCTAAGCAACTCAGTGAAACCCTGTCTCAAGATAAAAAAATCAAAAGTGCTTGTATCATAACTAAAAAGAACTTTTAAAAATAGAAAAAAAAAATCAAAAGAACTGCAAATATAGCTCAGTGGTACAGCGCCCCTGAGTTCAAACTCCAGAAACAAATAAGGTAGGTTCCTACCACCATGACTGCCTCTCAGTGCCCCTAGCAAAGGATTCTCTTTACCACATGGTTCCCTGAGCATTTCTGGCATGACTTGAGCCAGCTCTTCCAAATTTTCACCAGTCACCACAAGATCTCCAGACTCTTAGGACCCATTCTTCAGACTGTTTCTTTTTTACCAGGGATTGAACCCAGGGTGCTTAACCACTGAGCCACATCCCCAGCCCTTTTTAAATTTTTTGTTTAGATACAGGATCTCACTGAGTTGCTTAGGGCCTCCCTAAATTGCTGAGGCTGGCTTTGAACTTGCGATCCTCCTGCCTCAGCCTCCCCAGCTGCTAGGACTCCAGGCGTGTGCCACCACACCCAGCCATTCTTCAAACTCTTTCTGCCTATGAGACTCTGGAATGACTTTCATGTCACAAAGACCCACCTGCACTCCTTGAATCAGAGGTAAAAGATGGTGTCTCCTAAGCTGTGACCTTGCAAGGGTTGGCGGTGAAGTGATGAGTTCCTGGGTCTCCCAAAAGTGAGGGTCAACTGTTAGCCTTAAATCATTCAGCGGCAAATCCTTTGAGAGTGGGAAGGCCCACGGCAATACCTCAGAACAACATATGGAAAAAAAGCAGGTGTCAGAGTCAAACCTCTGAGACCACATCCCACCTCCATATATATGACCTGTGTACACATCACAGAGATGTTGTGTGAAGCAGGGCCAGTTGTCAAATGTCTCGGGATTTGACTCTTACGTAAGACTCTTATATATGGTTCTTGTATATCATGACACATGAGTGACATGTGGTGGAAATCAATTAATGCATTCCAAAGCTGAACTTCAACACATGGGACACTGTTGGTGTTCCATAAATGGCAGCTTCTATAATTACTACCATTATAGTCACTACTGTTACTCCATTTTGTTGATGAAATAAAGTCCATTTTCCATGTAAATTTCTAGTGAAAATTAGGAATTCATGCCAGAAACTGGATCTTTTTTTTTTTTTTTTTTTTTTTTTTTAATTCTAGATTTCTCCTTTCTTTTCTGTCTTGGCTTTTAATATGCAAATCTATTAACATACTGTGGAATGTCCACTGCCTTCGAAAAGAGTACATGTGGGAACTTAACTCAGTTGGTTTTTAAAAAGGAAAGGATACCAGTGAAAATTGCAAAAGCAAAGAGTTTAGCTCCTAATATTCCTTTCTTTAAGAGAAAAAAAAAGAAAAAGAAAAAAAACTCCTTCGCAGCTTTCACACAAACTTTATCTGCAGCTTTCACACAAACTTTATCTGCCATCTGAGTGGAACAAGATTAAAGCTCTGGCCTGTGCACTTAGTGCAATTATTAATCCCCTGAAAGCAAAACCCGGGGGTACCGAGAAGTTGGTCAGACTCGCGATTGCCTTGAAACCCTACCTGCTCCTGCGCCTCCCCCAGCCTTATCAGAAGCGCATAGGAAATTCAGCGCACTTGTTCGCCAGCTGCGAGGGTATATTGTGGCTCTTCCAAATAAAGGACACGGCAGGCACGGTCATTTGAAAACTTATCTGCCATGGTATCTGCCAGCCCATCAAATGTTCGCTGGTAAACAGGTCATCTGAACAGGTGGATTCCTGCAGACAGGGAGCCATTGAGATCCCGTGCCAGGGAAGGAGGAAAGAGCTTCCCTGATTCAGAGTGGGGCTGCTGGGTCTGGGGCTGCTGGTCAGGCTCCCATTAATGAACACCGAGGCTTTTACAATGGTTATGGAAGGTTCCCGTATGTGGTATTGGGCTTCCGCTGAGCCACTGTGAGTGAGGCTACATCCCAAGCTAGGGGTGCATCTCCTGTTCTTGCAAAGACAACTTCCAGCCCAGATGCCACTCTATGGATTACAATGTGTAAACCAAGTCCTCGCGACATACATTCGAAGAATAAAAAATGATCAAAACTAGGTTTTGCTGGGCGCAGTGATGGGGTGGTGCACGCCTGTAATCCCAGCGGCTCGGGAGGCTGAGGCCCGGAGGATGGCGAGTTCAAAGCCAGCCTCAGCAATTTAGAGAGGCTCTGAGCAACTCAGTGAGACCCTGTCTCGAAATAAAATACAAAATCGGGCTGGGGATGTGACTCAGTGGTTAAGTGCCCCTGGGTTCAATCCCTGGTAGACCCATCCCCTCCCCCCCCCCCAAAAAAAAAAAACACTAGATTTATTTTATTTTCACTTATTTTTATAATATGTGTTAGTTTTATACATGGAAATAGAAAGAAAACAAATGGTGTATCATCTTAATCGCCCCCAAAGTCCTCTTTGAATCATTTTTGAAACTTTTACTCCATCTTCTCTCATGTACCGAAAAGTATGCACATGGGAAGCACGCAGCATGAGGGATTTGCACCTTTGTTGTTGGTACCAGCTCCCAGATCAAGAGAAAACGTCCCCAGCTCTGGAAAGAGGTCTCCTTGGCCCCCCACCTCTGAGGACAGTCTCTGCACTTCTCAAAGCATCGATTAGTTTTGCCTTGCGATTTCTGTCTTCACTTAGCAAATAAATGCAGGTCTGTATGATCAGGCAAATGTAAAGACACAGAAACATGAACCGGAAAGTGAAATCTTCCCTCTCTGCTTCCCTTTCCCTAAATGTAACTTCTGTAATAGATTTTGCTGGTTTTGCTTGATTTGTTTACTCCTTTCAGGAAAAATGTTTATGCTGTTTGCCAGCACTATTAGTTCATGGTCTTCCCTTTCTCTCCCTCCTCCTCCTCCTTCTCTCCTTTCCCTGCTTCTCCCTTTCCTCTGCTTTTCCCTCCTCCTCCTCCTCCTCTTAATTTATGCATATCACATATCTATATGTATTGCCTTATTAGTTGGTTAAACTCTTTGCACCATCCCCCCCACCAGGGTGTCTGTACAGATTTAATAGTACTTCATTAAATGCACATCGGTGGGCTGGGTGGGGGGGCACATGCCTATAATCCCAGCTGCTTGGGAGGCCCAGACAGGAAAATCACAAATTCAAGCCCAGTCTCTACAATTTAGGAAGACCGTGCTCCAAAATATTTAAAAAAGGGAAGGGATTGTAGCTCAGTGGTAGAAATCTTGCCTAGCATATGTGAGACCTTGGATTTAATCCAAAGCATGCACACACACACACACACATACACACACAAAACTTTTATACTTTATAATCAAACTATGTTCTCAATTAGTAAGAGGAAACTTTTCTCCCTCTATAAAAAGATAAATAAAGAGCTGGGTGCCGTGATGCACACCTGTAATCCCAGCAGCTCAGGAGGCTGAGGCAGGAGGATGGAGAATTTAAAGCCAGCCTCAGCAACTAAGCGAGGCCCTAAGCAACTCAGTGAGATCCTGTCTCTAAGTCAAATATAAAAAAGGGCTGGGGATGTAGCTCAGTGGTTAAGCACCTCTGGGTTCAATCCCTGCTACAAAAAAAAAAAAACATCAACAAAAAAAAAAACGGATAAATGAAGTTTCCTCATAGTTTCCCGACTCTTCTCTGGATTTCTGGGTCCTTCTATAGCAGAACTCCATGAGAAAGTCACCTAATACACTGGCAGGACCCTCTGTGCTTACACCCACCCCATCAGGGTGGTCACATGGCCATGTGTAGGAAGGTCCTTTCCTGAACTATGATATCCATTGGTCTAGTATTTCAGTATTAATATTTTCTTTGCTATCAAGTTGAAAAATGAACACCCTTTATTTTTTTTTCCAAAACAGAATACCTACAGATCACCTAAGTTTCCTTCAGTGAACTGACTTAACTTTGTTTTTCTTTGGCAGGGAAATTGCCATCTAGAGAGGTAATTTTCTATAACTCTAGACTTTACGACCTTGTGTTTTTTTTTTTTTTTAACACGTATTTCTCCCTATAGGTGGCGCTAGTGTGCTTGGCTAGAGTTAATACAGCCCCAGTGGGGGACAAGGTTCAGTTCAAAACAACCGCACTTACTACTTATCAACAAGTTTCTCTTACACTCTTAGAGCTTGTCTTGACTTCTCAGCACCTCAGCCAGGGTTGCAAGATCCCCAAATGAGCATTTCAGAAGCTGGCGCTTGCCTGGTGGATGAAGGAAAAGGAGCCCAGAAAAAGAAATGAACGTCCCTGCCTTTGCCCTGTAACTCATTGAGAAGAATATTACTATCGAAAATTTAAAGTCTAAGGTTAAATTTTTCTTTTTATCCATAACCAAATAAAAAGGAAGCAGCAAGATCACCTATCCAAAATACAGGCTTGAGTCAGGCACAATGGTGCACACCTGTAATCCCAGCAGCTCGGGAGGCTGAGGCAGGAGAATCGTGAGTTCAAAGCCAGCCTCAGCAACTTAGCGAGACCCTGAGCAACTCAGCGAGACCCTGTCTGTAAATGAAATATTAAAAATAGCTGGGAATGTGGCTCAGTGGTTAAGTGCTCCTGGGTTCAATCCCCTGACACAAAAACAAAATAAAACCAAAAAAGATACATTATGAGAAGCTGGGCGCAATGGTGTACACCTAATCTAGCTACTTGGGAAGCTGAGGCAGGAAGATCCCAAATTAAAGGCCAGTCTGGGCAACTTAGAGAGGCCCTGGCTGAAAATAAAATAAAGAGGGCGGGGATGTAGCTCAGTGGTCAAGCACTTGCCAAGCACATGTGAGGCCCTGGGTTCGATCCCTCATAGCATAAAAAATTAAATCAAGGTACATCACGAAGAATGTGCTGTTTTGATGCTAATCTTCCTTCACCAGCATTTGAAATCCTTGGCCTACTTTTTCAACCTGACATTGCTCCACCTTCTGCAAGCATTGTCTGCTACAGTTAAGCAAAATGGTGTGGAGTCTCCTAATCACTCATGCTACTATCCTGCCCCACCATGACCTTTCTTAAGGGTCACCTTCTATTTTGGAGACAGGGATGGGGTACCAGGGATTGAACCCAGGGTGCTTAACCACCGAGTCACCTCCCCAGCCCTTTTGATTTTTTATTGAGAGACAGGATCTCGCTGAGTTGCTTAGTGCTGAGGCTGGCTTTGAACTCGGGATCCTCCCACCTCAGCCTCTGGAGCTGCTGAGATTACAGGTGTGCACGCCCCCATGCCCAGCTGGTGTCACCTTTTTAGTGAACTCCTCCAGGCTGACTTAGCCAGTTGCCTCTCCTTTGTCCCTTTCCTCACCACTCACCCCAGCCTGCTGTGGTACTGTACTGACCCTTACGAGAGAGAAGAAGCGCGCTGAGACTTGCTCACATCCGCAGTCCTTCAGTCTGCAGCACAATGCCTGATCCTAGCAGAGGCTTTATAACTAGATATCGACCCAAATTGCATAGAGCCGTAAGCATGATTTCAAGTTTCACATCACAGTGCTGACTGAGCCCGGCTCCCCCAAAGGAAGAAAGCTATGCAGAAGCAGAGGCTTCCCAGGAACCTTAAGACGAGTGCAGCACCAGCTAGCGAAGATTCTTCAGGTGAAGGTGGAGTCCAAAACCTGGTGACCCGCAGCTTGGTTCTGTAGAGCTTTGGTTGATTCTTTGTCTTGAACAGTTTGAACCCATGTAGGGTTCCGGTTTTTTTTAATTGATGTATCACCCTCTTCAAGTGGCAAGATTTCATATAAAAAAAAATCTGAATGTCTGACCTCTTTTAGAAGAATCCTAGATTCCCATGTGGCAAAAATGCACAATAGCTCAGTAGTGACGGCTGACACATGGTCTCCACCTCTCCAGGGTCCCCACTGCCCCGTATCTTATATCTGATGTTGTAGCTCCAACATCGTGGTGATTTGTCAATGTGCTTGCTGTGTTCACACCTGTTTTCAAGAATAGATTCGAGAGAAAAAAAATTTTTTTATCCATCTTTGCATAATTTTTTTTTTTTTTGGCAGTGCTGAGGATTGAACCCAGGGCCTTATGCATGCAAGGCAGGCTCTCTACCAACTGAGCTATATGCCCAGCCCTTGCATGCGTTTTTTTTAATAAAAGTATAAAATTGAGAGATTAAGCTTGTGGATTCTGAAATCAGATTGCTGGGGGTCAAATTCTGTGGCTCCTTGTACATAGACTTGCCAGATAAACTATAGGAAACCTTATTAAATTTGAATTTCAGATAAATAATGAATAATCTTTTATGATAATCATGACCCATGTATTTTTATTTGTGAAGTCTGGGAACCCTACTTCTGCTTGCTGTGTGGCCTTAAGTAAGTGTCTTAGCTTCTCTGTACCTCAGTGTTCTCATTTGTAAACTGGGGATAATAAAGGGACATGGTGAAGATAAAATAAGTATTGACCACTGTCTCTGTTAAGATTTTAAAGAAAAACAGAAAATAGCATGCTTTCTTAGGACAGTGCAGTGTCATTATGTTTGATAAAGTGTCTTGTGTTGAAATATACAACTTAAAGAGGTTGTATTTGAGTAACTAACATTAGAGGCCACTCTAGACAGACAAAAAATTTCAGAAACGTAACAATAAAGATTTATTTCTATTCTTGCTGGGGGTGGTGGTGCAGGCCTATAATCCCAGTGACTTGAGAGGTTGAGGAAGGAGGATCACAAGTTTGAGGACAGCCTCAGCAATTTAGGGAGTCCCTAAGCAACGTAGCAAGACCCTGTCTCCAATTTTTTTAAAAAAATTAAAAGGGCTGAGAATGTAGCTCAATGGTAAAGTACCCCTAGGTTCAATCCCCAGTACCAAAAAATAAAAAATAAAAATAGAAGATTTATTTCTACTTCACATCATGCAAAAATGTAGACCCCAAGCTATCTTTCTCGTGCAAAGATGTGACCCAGAAGAAGGAGGAGGAGATAAGGCACATTGTCTGTTAACGCCCATGCCCCAGAAGTAATATAAAGGTCTTCCACTAAAAGCCCATTGGTCAGAACCAGTCACGTGGCCCTAACCTAACCATAGGGGAGGCTGGGAAATATAGGGTAGTACAGAGTATCTTGTAAGCAGCAACCTCTCCACCACGGTGCCACTATAAGACAAATATGTCCTGCTCCACTTTTTCTATTGCCTGGCTTCAGTGGACAATTGGATTTGCAATTGCAGCACATTGCAGTGGTTTCAAAATCATATGACCCAGAGTCTAGTTCTGCTCCTTTTTGGGGTACCACGGATTGAACCCAGGGGCACTTTTACCACTGAACCACATCCTCCACCCTTTTTTATATTTTACTTAGAGGCAGGGTCTTGCTAATTTACTTAGGGCCTCTCTAAGTTGCTGAGGCTGGCTTCGAACTTGTGATCCTCCTGCCTCAGCCTCCCAAGCTGCGGGGATTACAGCGTGTGCCACCATACCTGGTCTCTGCTCTTTCTGAAGCCAGCAAAATATAACCAAGGATTATCTGTCTTTGGGGATTCATCTCCTCACATATTTCTAGAGAAGCAGAGGAATTTTCCCCCTTCTCTGAGGAGGAAGAAGTTATTCTAATTGAGTGGGTTATACCATTGTATTGGAAACTTTGAAGCAATCTGAAGTTAAGTAGCAGAAGAAGAAACAGAGGAAATTGAAGCATTCTGCTGAGAGACCAATAGGTATGAGAAGTAGTAAGATTTTTTTCAATTCATAGCACATAAGCCAAATCTCATTTTTCATTTGGATTTGGAGCTACAGAAGCCTTGACATTCCCCAGCATTTGAAGAATAATTCTCAGAAGATAGACAAATGTCTGCACAGGCCCAATCAGTGGGATGAAACCAGGTGTCTGCCTGGAATGGAATTTCACTAAAAGAAGTTTGGGTTGGGGCTTTCTGCTCAGGAAAGCATCTCATCAATGGGTCCAGCTGGCATGAGCCTCCCTGGATGGTCTCAGAGGTCAGTGCCAGCTGAAAGCCTGCTAAGGTTATGAGGCTGTGTTGTTCCAGTCTCATTGTAAATGGGGATTCTAAACCATGCAGGGGAGGTGGGGGGAGCTGGAGAGGAGCAGCCTAGGCTGAGTGATGGATGGAGCTTTGTCAGTTTTACCAATGTGTGCAGTTCATAAATCAGCAAATATTTCCTGAGCTCAAAAGCTGGACTCACAGCTTGGGTGATTATTTTTAGATATGTTCTGAGAGATGGCAGGTAGGGACTTGAATGTACAATCAAAACCCTAGAGCTGATAAGCCATCTGTTTATAGTCAAGGAAGGAGAAGTTCATTTCATCTCTCTACTTCTTGAAAGAGCAGAAAGGTGCTGCTGGTAGGCCCATAGAAAACGCACGATGCCCAGGTGTCAGGAAGAGTCATTTACCCAATGTCACTTGTCATTCTTCCCTGGTTGTCTTCTAAAAGTTAGTGAGCATCAGACCCAGCAGCATGATATTCTCTGAAAAGAAAGAAGAACTTTTTCTCTTCCAAAAAGATTTTGTTCTGTCACTTACCATCCTCCTCATTGTGAGATAACTATGGTTTGGACATCAAATGGCTCCCAAAGATTCATGTGATAACAGCAGGTTCCCAGGGTGGTACTACTGGGAGGTGATGGAACCTTCAAGAAGCAGGCCTAGCGAGAGGCCCTTAGGTTACTGAGGATGTGCCCCTAGAAAGTTGTGGGACTGCCCCAACCCCTCTTCTTCTTTTAGTTCCTGAACACGAGGTGAGCATTTGCTCCATCACACGCTCACCACCTTTGGCATCTGGCACCCCCTCCAGAGACCTAAAAGCAATGTGTCTGCCCAATCGTAGACTGGGACCTCTAAAACCATAAACCATGATAAACCTCTTCTCTTTATAAGTTAATTATCTCAAGTATTTTATAATAGTGACACAAAGCTAATTAGCATAGCGGTCTTTGGTATATGTTTAAGATGGCCAGGGGGATTAAATTTAAATTTTAATTGGGACTTAAATTTTGCTGGGAAATATGATGATCCTTTTCACCAATCTTTTGCTTTTCAGAATTCAGACCATTCTGACAACTCCTTGATACAGTAAGACGTCACAAATACAAACTCTTAATACCCTCACATGAATATCAATCAGACTCTTTTTTTATTCTCAGTCCTTTCTATTCACAATCATACTAGAGAGCTAAGAATGTTCAAAACCCATAAACTAACCCTGGGTACTATGTGTTTAACAAACTAAGAACATCTTTTATTTCCATCTTTTTGTCCTATAATATATTGAACAATATTCAATATAGTTAGTTTTGGTTAAAGGATGATCCTGCTTTCAGACCCATCTCTCTTTATCTCTGATCATTTTCTAATATGAATGATAAGTCTCTCCAGTGATTCTTTGACAATATCAATGTCTTTATCATAACTTCCTTTGCTGCTTCAACCAGTTTCTCTTGCATGCCATCGGAATTTCTTCTTGACACATGATCTCTTCCACCTCGTATTGGAGCCATTCCTAGGAGTCTCTACCTCCTTTGCTAGATGTAACGTCTTTCAGGACGGCTGAGCTTCATCTCCAACCTGCATCATAATGCCCAGCGCAGAACTTCATATACTGGAACGGTTAAGGCTGTGGATTCTTTAGTCACATCACCTTGGTTAAAATTCCAGCATCTCCCCTCACTAACTGCATGACCTTGGGCAGATTAACAACCCTTTTAAGTCCTGAATCCCTCGTGTACACTTAAGAGCACCTCTCTGTTCTGATGCTTAGAACAGAGCCGGGTGCCTAGAAAGCACTTCATAAATATCAGCTATTTTTAGTATAACAATACTAAATTATCTTATTTCTTATATTTTGTTAGATTTATATTTCATATCCTATATATTATATCTATGATATGTTACTTTATATTCTGTATATATTACATGTTATAAATTCTATATTTATTGTTAGATATAATGTTATGATACTTAATAAAATAAATGTTTAATTAAATTTAATTGCCTCTCAATCTATAAATTCAATTCCAATCCCTACCAGGAGAGGGTTTTTGTTATTGTTGTTGTTTTTGGTTTTGTTTTTACAATGTAGGAGATTGAATTTTTGTTTGGTTTTAAGAAACATATTCCTTTCTATCCTAAAAAGTTTCCCTTTGGGGGAAGCAACAATTTTTTTATATAAAGTTTATTAAAATAGTAGCAAAACGTTTTTTATAATATGCTACCTTTTTTTTTTCTTTCTTTCTTTCTTTTGGTACCAGGGATTGAACCCAGGGGCACTCGACCACTGAGCCACATCCCCAGCCCTGCTTTGTATTTTATGTAGAGACAGGGTCTCACTAAGTTGCTTAAGGCCTCACTAAATTGCTGAGGCTGGTTTTGAACTCACGATCCTCCTGCCTCAGACTCCCGAGCTGCTGGGATTATAGGCGTGCACCACCACGCCCAGCCAACATGCTACATTTTTAACCACTATCCAAACAATAATCTTCACTTGAGATGTTGTTTTCCTTTCCTTTTTTGTCTTTTCTTTTTTCAGTGTGTTATAGTTGTACGTGATAGCGAGGTTCCTTTGGACGTATTGACCAATGCATATGACATCGTTTTCTCCATTTTGAGCCCCAGCTCCCTCTCTTCCTCCCCGCATCCCATCACCTTCCTCTACTCTATTGGTCTTCCCTCCATTTGTTTATTTATTTTTTAATTGATGCCTTACGGTTATGTGTCAAATTGGACTGCATTGTGGTATGTTCATACATGCATCTGGCATAATTTGGTCACCTTCATTTGCCAGCTCTTCCCCTTTGCCTCCCCTCCCTCCCCTCACCCCCACGCCCCCACTCTGGTCTTCCTTCTATGCCGGGCTTTTTCCATGAAGCATCTGTGCATTTCTTCTGCTTCGGAGAGGGCTTGCCTGGATGTCGCCCTGTTCACAGAGCCGCACGAGCTGAGAAGCCCTGCTTTTATCCGGACCCCTCTTCCTTCATCTTGGTGTGGCACATGACAGATTTTCTATTCTAGCTGCATTTCTAAAGGACTCTGCCTGCTTTTCTTCAGCAGACCCACCCATGAGTTTGATTCCTGAATCTATACAAATGGCCTGGTGATTTTGCGACACTTTCCCCCTAACCCCGTGTCCCACCTCTGTGGCATCCCACAGGGTTCTTCTGAAGGACACCCAACACTTTTTTTTTGGTACCCGGGATTGAACCCAAGGGTGCTTAACCCCTGAGCCACATCCCCAGCGCATTTCATTTTTTATTTAGAAACAGGGTCTCACTCAGTGGCTTAGGGTCTCACGAAGTTGCTGAGGCTTTGAACTTGGGATCCTCCAGTCTCATTCTCCCAAGCCTGCAGAATTACAGGCATGTGCCACTTCACCCTTCTTAGAAGTCCTTTTGTTGTGGTGAGAAGTTTGCCTGCCTGGGTTGAAGTGATAACACTTCAATTATCATATTGTCAAAGGGGCAAATAGGGATTGGTCTCTTTTTCTTTTATTTGTTTCAGAAACCTCTGATCCCCAAAAAGGTTCTATCCTGGAACTGCTGTGAAGGAGAATCAACTCATCTCTTCAACAGGAATTGGCTGGGGACTTAATAATGGGTAGTGTTGGGCATGGTGGTGGACCCTGTCATCTTGGCAGCTCGGGAAGCTGAGGCAGGAGGATGGTGAGTTCAAAGCCAGCCTCAGCAACTGAGTGAGGCCCTAAGTGACTCAGTGAGATCCTGTCTCTAAATAAAAAATAAAAAGGGCTGGGGATGTGGCTCAGTGGTTAAGCACCCTTGGGTTCAATCTCTGGTACCAAAACCAAAACAAAGCAAAACAAACAAACAAAAAACTGGTTAGGGAACAATCAGAAAGTTGTCCTGATTTAGATATGAATGGGCCCATTCAGAAGCAAACCATCCCAGAGAATGAAATCCTACATAGAAGATCAATGCCCATCTTTATTTTAAACCAATTTGCCTGACCGACTTGGAGTACAAATATAATAAATTCCCCAAGACCTCCCAGGACTGAAGGATGATAGGAAAGAATGAGGGAAGAAAGGTAGCACAGAGAAGTAGTTAGTAAGGCAAAGAGGTTGGCTAAGCACCTTCTGTTACTGTCATATCCTGGAAGACTCCTCACCCAATCTTACAAAGTAGGAAACAAAGCTCAAAGAAGCCTGGCACATTTCCCAGACCATGCAACCAGAATTTGCCAGAGCCCAGAGGCTGAGGCAGGAAGATTTAAAGTTTGAACCCAGCCTCCTCCACCTAGGGAGGCTCTAAGAGCCCCTGGGTTCAACTGAAAGTAAAAGAAGGAAGGAAGGAGAAGAGAGGGAAGGAGGGAGGGAGGACGGGAAGGAGGGAAGGAGGGAGGGAGAGGAGGGAGGGAGGAAGGAGAAGAGAGGGAAGGAGGGAGGGAAGGAAGGAAGGAGGAAAGGAAGGAAGGAAGGAAGGAAGGAAGAAGGGAAGGAAGGAGAAGAGAGGGAAGGAGGGAGGGAGGGAGGGAAGGAAGGAGGGAGGGAGGGAGAATAAAGGAGAAGAGAGGGAAGGAGGGAGGGAGGAAGGGAGGGAGGGAAGGAGGGGGGGAAGGAAGGAAGGAAGGAAAGAAAGAAAAAAAAGAAAGGGAGGAAAGGAAAGGTAAACAAAAAATGAATTCAGAATGTGGCAGAGCTGTTTGGTAGATTGCAAAGCCTATGCTCCTCCATCTCATTACCAAACCACCCCGCAGAGGGGAACAGGGCTGTGGAAGATGAAATGGGTAATAACCCCAGGCAACAAGCTCTTCTGAGCAGTTGACAGGCCCCTTCCTTCTGTTCTAGATCTGAGAAGATATGTCAATGGAAGAGCAGTTGAATGCTCGTCAACTCCCATTAATGTGACAACCTATTTAGAAGTACAGTCTGTTTACTTGCTAAACGTGTCTATCCGCTACAAGTTGTTCCACAGCTCAGTGTCTGTCCTAGAGACACGTGCATGTTTTTGGAAAGAAGCATGTACAATAATTGTGAATTTATATCCTGTATATAAGGTAGAAATAAAAAATGTTCATTGGGGCTGGGGAGATAGCTCAGTTGGTAGAGTGCTTGCCTTGTAAGCACAAGGCCCTGGGTTCGATCCCCAGCACCCCCCCAAAAAAAATGTCCATTAATAATGGAATAATTGAATTTTGATTAATCTATCTTACTAAATACTATGCAGATAAGGCAGATCTATATTATGTTGAACTAAAAAAAAACAAAAGAACCTCAAGTAGCAACAGAATTCATGTAGAATGATCACATGTATGTGTAAACATGAATTTAAAAGTCTACATTTCAGAATAAGGAGTGAAGAGCTAAGAAGAGAGAAATCATGCTTTGCAATTTGGAGGGGAGTGAGCCCAGGCAGTTTTAGGTAGGA
Source organism: Sciurus carolinensis (assembly GCF_902686445.1). Taxonomy (NCBI): domain Eukaryota; kingdom Metazoa; phylum Chordata; class Mammalia; order Rodentia; family Sciuridae; genus Sciurus; species Sciurus carolinensis. Next base: position 65,647,163 of record NC_062229.1, on the reverse strand, counting down.
GGTCACATTAGAAGGGGACTTGGAAGATGATCAGGATTTATCCAGGCCTCCTAGCTCACAGGGGATCGAGCCAACATGTAAACTCAGTTCTAAGTGAATCCACAGTTGGTGCTTTTAACTTAGATTCTTTTCACAGAACAAATTATAAACAGTGACTATGATATGAGATGTAGCTATAACTCACATAGATGGGTACAGGATATGGTATGCACTTATTAGGTACTTACCACGTATTAGGTATTCTGTGGAATATCCAGAAGCATTAGAGTCCCTGGCCATCATAATTGGATATCTAGCAGGGGAAAGAAGGTGAACGAATAACTCTTTTCGATATACAAAAGGAAGTAAACCACACCCTAAAAAAAATTATAGGGAAACTAAGAAGAACATTGATAAACCAAGAGGAGAGAAATACAGTCCCAAGAGGGACTGAAAGATCTACCAGGTAAAAGGCATTTAGTACAAGAAACAGATGAACCAATAAATTATTCAACCATAAGGTTTAATGTCTTTTTTTTTTTTTTTTTTTTTGGTACTAGGGGTTGAACCCAGGAGTGCTTAACCACTGAGCCCCATCCCCAGCCCTTTTTTTTCTATTTTACTTAGAGTCAGGATCTGGCTGAGTTGCTTAGGGCCTAAGTTGTTGAGGCTGGCCTTGAATTCATAGTCCTCCTGCCTCAGCCTCCTGAGCCACTGGGATGACAGGAAGGTTTGATTTCTTAGCAAGAATTCTGAAGCTAGCTATTCCTAACCTGGTTAGGTAACTCAGCTGCCTCCTGGAGAACACAGGTTTTGTGATGGTTGATTTATGTGTCAACTTCACAGGACCACAGGATGCCCAGATGTATAACTAGACATTATCTCTTGGTGTGCCTGCACAGTGTATCATGGAGTGATTAGCATTTGAATGGCTGGAACAAGCCCAGCAGGTGGCTTTCCCCAGCATGTGTGGGCATCATCCAGTCCATCGAGGGCCTGAATAGAACAAAAGACAGAAGAAGAAGGTTGGATTCACCCTCCTCCTGTTCCACTGCTTGAGCTGGGACATCGAAATTCTCCTTCCCTGGGTTCTCTCCGTTCTCAGGGCTTCGGCTGGAATCTACATCGTTGGCCCTTCATCTCTCAGGCCTTCTAACAACATCACCAGCATTTGAATTCTCTGGTTTGCAGATGGTGGGACCTTTTCTCCATGATCGCATGGGCCAAGATCTCCTATGATTAGGAGATAGGTCTATAGCTCCAGTGGGTCTGTTTCTCTGCAGAGTTCTGACAAATATAGATTCTTTCTGTCCTTCCCAGTAATCCTTCCTCTTTGGGTTTGTCACCTCTTCATTCAATATGGCAGCCACAGCTTCAAGCATCTCAAGCATATTCAAGGACAGGAAGTAGCCAGAGCAGAATAAAAGGGGGGTGGGTAACGAGGGTCATGCTCTTGGTATCCCTGAAAAGACTTTGTCTCAATCAGATGCCTCCTCTAGAACTTTCTTCTTCCATTTTGCTTTTGTGTGGTGTGTTTCGTGTGGTATGTTTGGATCAAACCCAGAGCCTGTGTCTGTGGGGGCTCCTCCACTACAGAGCATACTCCACCCTACTCTTCTATTTCATTGGCAAAAACTGGGCCATCAGTTCTGGCCCTCACAAGCAGCAGTGGGTGTTGGCGAAGACGTGGGGGAAAAGACACACTCAGACATTGCTGACAGGACTGCACACTGGTGTAACCACTCTGGAAAGCAGTGTGAAGATTCCTTAGAAAACTTGGAATGGAACCACCATTTGACCCAGCTATCCCACTCCTTGGCCTATACCCAAAGGACTTAAAGTCAGCATACTACAGTGATGCAGACACATCAATGTTTATAGCAGCTCAATTCAAACTAGCTAAGCTATGGAACCAACCTGGATGCCCTTCAACAGATGAATGGATAAAAAAAGAACTGTGGTATATATACACAATGGAATATTATTCAGCCATAAAGAAGAATAATATTATGGATTTGCAGGTAAATGGATGGAGTAGGAGAATATGTTAAGTGAAATAAGTCAGTCCCAAAAAAACAAATGATTTCTCTGCCAAATGGATGATACATAACAGGGGGTGGGAGGGAGGCAAGAATGGAGGAAGGATGGATTGTATAGAGGAAAATAAGGAGTGGAGAGTGGGTGGGGGAAGGAAAAAAAATAGAATGAGACAAACATCATTACCCTATGTACATGTATGATTATGAAAATGGTGTGACTCTACTTTGTGTACAACCACAGAAACGATAGTTGTACCCCATTTGTGTGCAATGAATCAAAATTAAATTTAAAAACAAAAAAAGAATAAAAAATAAGTCCTAGCCCTCTCCGTACCTCCTCAAGGGACACCAAAGTCAGAAAGTATTCTGACTTTTCTTCTCTCTCTCTCACAGAACACTAACTAGGAAGAAGGAGTTTGGGGGTACTGGGGAGCATCCAAGAGTACTCCATAGCAGATTACCTGGAGGAAGCCATAACTGGGTTGGGTCTTAAAAATGATGAAGTGGACATCGACTGGATTGTCTCTTTGACATTCTTTTTCCAAGAATTGTCCTACTCCAGCTCAAAGCAAAACCTGCCAAAATCATACAATGCGTTCCTGTTCTCTGGGTGTGCATTGCAATAACTTTTAATAGATGCTGCCAAACTGTTCTTTTTCTTTTGTTTGTTCCTCTCTAGGGACATTTCTGACTTTCTTCCTTTTATTGAAACTGGTTGTGTAAATAACTTACTCCTGCTAGGCTGTCAGTTTCCTATTTGTTTATTCTCGGTACTCAATCTCCTGAGCTTGGTTGAGATTCCAATTATTTCCTTAGAAAGAACTTAATGTCAAGTATTATTCATCATGTATTAGAAAACCAAAAAGACAAAAAGGGACCCTGAAATATCACAGAGGGAATGACAACAAGAAGTGGTGACCACCCTACATGTTGAGGGAACTAAGAAGTTGGGATTTCTGACACTTAACAGGAAATTTGAAAAGAGAGATGGAGGAGAAGGGAGGGAGGGAGAAGAGGCTGGGGAAGGAGCCCGCAGTGTAGGAGGCCATTGTTTTGAGGAGGAAGGACTTGCTGGTGCTGCTCTCTCTGACAGAGTTGGATGATCCTGGTTCTGATAGTAGTTAAAACTGCAACTTGGAGCCAGCTCATGCTACTGGAACCAGTGGACTTGCCAATGGACTTACAGATGAGATTCTGACAATGGCAAGAAAAACCAGGAGGAGTAAGGCTCTACTCTCCTCCATCTGGCAGGCTCCCTCTAGTGCCCCTCATTGGTGACCCTAACAGATAGCTGCTGGCAAAACAGAAATGGAATTTGCAGAGTCCTGACCCCAGCATCACATGACAGACTGTGAAAGATTTGGAGCCAAGAGACAAATGCTTAACATTACAATGTCCTTGGTGGTGATGATGATGATGGTGACTATACTGATGGTGATGATAGTAATGATAATGGTGATGATGGTGATGGTGATGGTGATAGTAGTGATGATGGTGTTGATGATGTTTATTGTAATGGTGATGATGGTGATGTGATGACAGTGATGATGGTGGTGATGATTGTAGTGGTGATGATGGTGATTGTGATGGTGCTGATGGTGATGGTGTTTGTGATGGTGATGATGGTGATGGTGATGGTGCTGATGGTGATGGTGATGGTGATGGTGCTGATGGTGATGGTGATGGTGATTGTGATGGTGGTGATGGTGATTGTGATGGTGGTGATGGTGATTGTGATGGTGGTGATGGTGATTGTGATGGTGATGATGGTGATGGTGATGGTGATGATGGTGATTGTGATGGTGATTGTGATGCTGGTGATAGTGATTGTGATGTGATAATGGTGATTGTGATGGTGATGATGGTGATTGTGATGGTGATAATGGTGATTGTGATGGTGATGATGGTGATTGTGATGGTGATAATGGTGATTGTGATGCTGGTGATGGTGATTGTGATGGTGATAATGGTGATTGTGATGGTGGTGATGGTGATTGTGATGGTGATAATGGTGATGGTGATGGTGATGGTGGTGATGGTGATTGTGATGGTGCTGATGGTGATGGTGATGGTGATGGTGGTGATGGTGATTGTGATGCTGGTGATGGTGATGGTGATGGTGATAATGGTGATGGTGATGGTGGTGATGGTGATTGTGATGGTGATGATGGTGATTGTGATGGTGATTGTGATGGTGATAGTGATGGTGGTGATGGTGATTGTGATGGTGCTGATGGTGATTGTGATGGTGGTGATGGTGATTGTGATGGTGATGATGATGATTGTGATGGTGATTGTGATGGTGGTGATGGGGATTGTGATGTGCTGATGGTGATTGTGATGATGATGATGGTGATGGTGATGGTGATGATGGTGATTGTGATGGTGATTGTGATGCTGGTGATGGTGATTGTGATGGTGATGATGGTGATTGTGATGCTGGTGATAGTGATTGTGATGTGATAATGGTGATTGTGATGGTGATGATGGTGATTGTGATGGTGATAATGGTGATTGTGATGCTGGTGATGGTGATTGTGATGGTGATAATGGTGATTGTGATGGTGGTGATGGTGATTGTGATGGTGCTGATGGTGATAGTGATAGTAATTATGGTGGCCATGATGGTGATGATGAAGGTGATAATGATGATGACATCCATTTAAATGCAGGCAAGAGGGACTGGAGTTCTGGCTCAGTGGTAGAGCGCTTGCCTCACATGTGTGAGGCACCAGGTTCGATTCTCAGCACCACATATAAATAAATCAACAAAATAAAGGTCTATCAACATCTAAAAAATATTTTAAATAAGTAAACAAAAAAATAAATGCAGGCAAGAACAGGAGCACCTTCATAGTGTTATTTTGAGATTTAAATGAGGTAAATTGTATGAAGTAACTAGCAGAGTACTTCAAGCCTCACATGACTTGGGAAGTGTTAGTACATGTTTTAGACAGCTTTCTCACTGCTATGACTAAAGGACTAGACCAGAACAACTGTAGAGGAGGAAAAGTGTATTTGGGGGCTCACAGTTTCAGAGGTCTCAGTCCATAGACAGCAGGCTCCATTCCTTGGGGCTTGAGGTGAGGCAGAACATCAAGGTGGAAGAGTGTGGTGGAGGGAAGCAGCTCACATGGTGATCAGGAAGCAGAGAGAGACTCCACTCTCCAGATACAAATATATACCCAAAGCCACGCCCCCAAACCACGCCCCCAATGCCCACCTCCTCCAGCCACACCCACCTGCCTCCAGTTACCACTCAGCTAATCCCATCAGGGATTCATTCACTGGTTGGGTTAAGGTTGTCACAACCCAATCATTTCTCCTCAGAACCTTTCTGCGCTGTCTCACACGTGAGCTTTTAGAGGATACCACATCTAAACCATAACATGGGCACATGGAGTTAAAGGAAAAGGAAGGATATTCCCAGGATTTTAACCTCAGCAGCTGGGTAGATACTGGCAGCACATTTTCTATTATATAATAACAGGGAAGACATAAGTGATGCCTATTAATGGACCATGCCCACTCTTAACCACTTACATGTATTAAATAGTAACTAACTTAATTCTAACTATAGTTTAGACAGTTGAGAGGAGGAAGGAGAGTTATCCTCATTTTATTATTTTATTTTATTTTTGGTACTGGGGATTGAACCCAGGAGTGCTTAACCCTGAACCACATTCCCAACCCTTTTTATTTTTTTATTTAGAGACAGGGTCTCCTTAAGTTGCTTAGGGCCTCACTAAGTTGCTGATGTTGGTCTCAAACTTACAATCCTCCTACCTCAGCCTCCCAGGCCACTGAGACTACAGGCACATGCCACCATGCCCGGTATATCCTCATTTTATTGATGAGAAGATTGAGACATTAAATGATTCAATAATGTGCCCAAGATCTTACAGACACCCCATAGCAGAGTCATGTGGCCTGGATCCAGAGTCCATCCTCTTTAAAAAAATATTTTTTTTAATTGCTCACATTTATGGGGTGTAGAGTGATAATTCAACATATGGATAAAATGTGTCATGATCAAATCAGGGTAATTAGCATTTCAATTTTTTTAAACATATACCATTTCTTTGTATTGGGAAACTTTAAATTCCTCTTTTTTCTAGCTCTTAGTGAATATATAATAGATTTTGGTAAGCTATAAATACCCTTTTGTGTGACAGAACATTAGCATTTATTCCTTCTAACTGTATTTTGATACTGTTACCTCGATTTTCTGAATCCTCTCTCCCCCTAGAAAGGCCTTGTGGGCGTGTGATCAGGACTTAGTAACAAATTGACAATCAATGAAAGAATGAAGGAAGGAAAATCCCCTAAACGTGTCACGTTAGTTTTTAATACAGGGTGGACAGTGTCCCCGGTGTGCTGGGTAGATGTCATCAGTATACTTTTCTCCATTCTCCACCCGAATTGTAACTTTCCCTCTCTTCTCTGGGACATCATCTCATGTGTTGATGTTGAAAGTCATTAAAGGAATTCCTGAGGGGGTGTTTTGAAAACTTAAAACTCCTATTAAATGGAATTGAGAAATTCTCTTTCGCAATGCCCCCAAGAAAATTGACACACGTTGTTAATTTAAATTTGGACTCCAAGGAGGTGATTTAGTATCATATTCACTCTATCATTAATTGAATTTGTCATTCAGATATTCTCTAACCTGAAGGAGATAATGTGCAAATGTACCCTCTTTCTGCTGAGAGATTCAGTACACCTAGCATGTAGCTGTCCAGCACAGGATCCCATTAGTCAGGGCTCTGCAAAGAAACAGAGGCAACAGAAGATAGATATATTTCTATTCAGATAGATCTAGATCTAGATCTATATAAGATATATAGATATAACTCTATAGAGCTATAGATCTAAATCTTATATATCTAAATATTTATCTAGATATATAGATCTATATTATAGATATATATAGATCTCTATGTATATATCTAGATATATATCTACATAATATATATTTTATATATTATAGATGTATATAGCTATCTAGATCTATACTATAGATGTATATATCTAGATATATAAAAATCTATATAGAGAGATCTATATATCTACATAGAGAGATCTATAAATATGTAGATATGTCTAGATATATATAGAGAGATGTATATTATATATATATATATATATTTGTGTGTCTATGCATATTAAGAGGAAATGAATTAGGTGATTATGGAGACTGAAATATCTCTACAATGTGAAGTCTACAAACTAGAGACCTGGGAAGGTTGATGGGGAGATCCAGGCTTGGGAACTAGGAGTATTACTTATTTAAGAGTCATTGTGAGGACAGGAGAAGATCCATGTTCTAGTTCAGGTAGAGAGAAAATCCTCCCCTCTTCTGCCTCTTTATTCTATTCAGGCCTTCAGCAGATTGGATGATGCCCATCCACATGGGTGAAGGCCAGTTGCTTCCTCAGTCTATTGATTCCCATGCCAATCTCTTTCCCCAAACAGAAATAATGGTTAGCCAAAAATCTGGGCATCTTGTGATCCGTTCAGGTTGACACAGAAAATTAACCAACGTGGTGGTTAAGATCACTGGTGTACCTAACAAGAACCATCACAGCGGCTGAGACTGGTGGCCTGAGGTAGGTGTGGTGGTGCCCACATGTAAACCCAGGTACTGGAGAGACTGAGGCAGGAAGATTTTAAGTTCAAAGCTGGCCTGGGCAACTTAGCAAGCCCCCATCTCAAAATTAAAAAGGGCTGGGAATGTAGCTCAGTTATAGAGCACACATGGGTCCAATCCCCAGTACCACAAAGATAAATAAGTGAAACTAAAGACTGGATAGTCAGAGAGATATGGGTTCAAATAGTGGTTTTGCTCTGTGATGAAAGCAATCAGTTTGACTTCTCTGTGCTTAGCTTCCTCATCTGTAAAATGGGTATAACCACAGTGCCTATTTCACAAGGTCCTTGTGAGAACGGACAAAGTCACACTTTTACCAGTGTACATCATATAAAAGTCGGGATCATTATTTTTATATCAAAGTCTCACAATAGAAAACTAGTTGTATCAGGCCTGCTAGAGGTATCCACAACTACATAATAAGTAGCTTGTCTGGATTTGCCTTCAAGCTATGATGAGACTGTTCCTAGGGGCTGGGGATGTGGCTCAGCGGAAGAGCACTTGCCTGACATGCGTGAGGCCCTGGGTTCAATCCTCAACACGGCAAACAAACAAAAAAGAATTGCTCTTACTATCATCTGTTATTACTCTTGCTTTTCCCTTGATTTCAGAAGCCCCATCATGGAATTCTACCCTCCCCTCAAGACAAGGAGACAAGTATTCTCTGCTCCCAATGTCCATTTGGACAAGGTATGGACACTCACAAGGCCTCTCCGGGTTATTGTGGCCCCTGCCCTAGAGTCCATCTTGGCTTCCATCCGTCTCAGGCTGTGGGGATCAGGGTGCCATTGCTCTTTCCAGAGGAAGCTCGCATTTGAGGGTCTGTAAGCTGACCGCTACTCCCAGCATGCAGAAGCCCATATTTTGCATTCAGCTCGCCAGTTCTCTAAGTGAATTGAATATGACTCCTTGCAGAACATGCAAATATCGAATGCCGGGCTAGGGCAGGGGCTGGGGTGGAAAGAATTGGTGATATTATTATGGAGAGATGCAGGCATCTGTGTAGTAAAACCACCAAAGAAAACTGTATCTTTTTGCACCATTAGCAGACATTTTCTTTCTGGGAACATTGAGGAAAAAAGATCCTCCAAGCACATGTTGCATCCTACAAAAATAATTCTTTAGGAAACACAGCTGAACCTACTCTAAGAAAACTCTTTACGCCAAAATCCAAGCTCACAAAGCAGATAAAATTGAGAGATGCTTATCTGGGAAAAAAAGATTTTTTATTTTTAGGCTCACAGCACATTTTATCCAGGAATTGGCTTAAAAACATAAGCTTCAGAAACATATTTAAAGTGTGATCTATCTAACAGTGGCTCGGGAGACTGGGTCAGGAGGATCACAAATTCAAAGTCAGCCTCATTAACTTAGTGAGGCCCTAAGCAACTGAGCAAGACCCTGTCTCAAAATAAAATATAGAAAGGGCTGGGGATGTGGCTCAGTGGTAGAGCACCCCTGGGTTCAATTCCATAAAATAAAAATAAAATAAAATAAATAAAATACGATCTGAGTCACATGAAACTTCCCCCTTTACATTACAATATGAATCAAATTGTCTCTCTGAGCATAGTGTCCTGGTTTGCAAAATGAGGGGCTTGGGGACTTTAGTAATAATTTTAGACTTATCTGGCAGCCAAACCTTATGTAGAACTGAAGAGTAAATAATTTGACATATTAATTAATTTTTTTCTCTATGTATACATTTTCTTTTTATAGTTTCCCTCACTCAATTCAAGTAAATAGTAGGTTCTGGACTTCCAAGTCTCAATTAAATTCTGTGGCAGGGTGGCTGGGGTAGAGCGCTTGCCTAGCACGTGTGAGACACTGGGTTTGATCCTCAGCACCACATTAAAAAATAAAAAAATAAAAATTCTGGCAGAGCAAAACACAGGGTTATGCCTGTGTTTTTGGGTGCAGAGGCAAAGAGGGCAGAGGTCGACAATGGGCTGGAGAGGCAAAGAGACAGTTCTATGGGGCCAGGAGGAATAAGGGCCAGGGTTCAGCTGAGGAAATGGCAGACCACAGCAGCTTTGTAACTGTCAGGCTGTGTGAACTTGGATGAAATCACTTCATAACTCTGAGTCTCAGAGTCTTCGTTTCTAGAAGGGGAGGACTCACACCCACAGCTCCCGCGATTCTTGGGCAGACCCTTCCTCCAAGAATACCCCCACCAAAGAGGCAAGTAGGGAGCTAAGTTCAGCCCACCCTCCACTCAGCCCTGGGACATGATTGTGTCCCCACTCACGTGGACAAGTAGCTTGGGCTACTGTGGCCCTCACTATACCTTGCATAATCCAGCTCAATATTCTGAGATTTTTAATTTGCTCAGCCTTTTCCTCTAAATGACTCTATGAGGAGTTGCGTAGGGGAAAAATACTTTTAATCCCTTTTTCCTTAAATATGCATGCACATACAAATTTCATTGTAGGAATGTCATCACTATGTAGGTCCAAACCCCTAGCACCCCAAAGATAACTGCAAAATAAGACCGATTCTGTTTTTCTCCATAAGTAATGGATATGACAATGGAGTGGGGAAGTTTGTGTAGGAAAAGGCAAAAATAAGGAAAATTAATAATAATTCCGGGCTGGGGTTGTGACTCAGTGGTAGAGGGCTTGCCTTGCATGCGTGAGGCCCTGGGTTGGATCCTCAGCACAACATATAAATAAAGGTATTGTGTCCACCTAAAACTAAAACAAAATCATCATCATCATCATCATCATCATCATCATCATCTCCTTCCTCTCTGGTTAGCAGGGCTTTAAGGAAACTGAGACTGGGGATGAGTTTCAGTTCTCCGGAAAAGGCCCCTTTAGCTATTTAGAAACCCACACTATCTCCATCTGTGGGGTTCAGGCAGGAGGTCCTTGCTGGAAGGCCTGGTCCCTCATTTGGGCCACCAATTCTGAGGCTGGCCTACAGAATTAGGCTCCCCTGGGGCTTCTCAGAAGTCCTGCATTTGCCCATGAACAAATCTGTGCGAAGCTCTGGGGAGGCCAGGCAGCAGAAACCATCCTGGAAAGTGGTTGTCTTGTCCTCTGCTTGACTGCGGAAGGTGGACACCTGGTTTCAATGATGTCTTTGTTGTCAGATCAAGTAGGCGCTCAGATTTGCCATTTTCATGAAAACGAGACACCTGCTTTGCAGGCCCTGGCGCTCCCCTACAAGGGCTGCGAGGAAAGGGCAGTCCCGATCTGGGACCCTTACACACGGCAGCCTGCGTTCCAGAGGGGGCTGGGAAGAAACAGCCCTTTATCTGTCCGGGCAGAGCCCGTCCTCCTCCCCTGGGACCGCCAGGAGAAGCCCCTTGGCGCGTCCAGGAACCCTGGACGGCTGCCAATCACCCGCGGTGCCCACCCGCGGTCAGAGTCCCCTTTCTGCTCCCTCGCAGGGGCTCCCAGGAGTACGGCCCAGCTGGAGGAGCGCCCTGGGTATTTTTTTTCTGTTTTCTTGCTGAAACTACGTGGGGCAGTTGAATTAGAGTCATTATTTGTAATTTGATTTCTCCAAACTCAGAGCTATTTTCTTTCCAAATATAACGGGGTCCAGGAAACGTTCAAAGAATTGGAAAAACCATTCCAAATTCAGAAAGGTTAGAGGGAAAGAGCAGTCACAGGGTGAATGCTACTGCTAATATAATATTTCATAGTAACTGTAATATCACGTGTAATTTAATGTATTATGTACCTTAGAGCCTGCAATACATATTATTATATAACAATGTAGAGTAATAATCTCATAAAGATATATTATAGTTAGAAGAGTATATTAGATATACTTTCTATACATGATCATTTATAATATAGTGAAAATGTTCAAAAATAATTTTGGCAATGTTAAAAAAATAGGAAGACCATTCCAAAGTCAAAATTTTAAGAGGAGAGAGGAAAAAATAATAATTACCATTAATATAATTGCTATTTATAATAGTATATATTTAACATATATTTCTGTATCATAAATTACTGTTTTATAAGATACCATAAGAATCCGGCACAGTGGCGCACCCTTGTAACCCCAGCTACTCGGCAGGATGATGTAGGAGGATCACTAGTTCAAAGCCAACCTCAGCAGATTAGGGAGGCCCTGTCTCTAAATAAAACATAAAAAGGGCTGGGAATATGGCTTAGTGGTTAAGCACCCATGGGTTCAATCCTAGTACCAAAAAAAAAAAAAAAAGATACCATATGATATCAATATTACTATGCATTTATTATTATCATTGATATGTTGAATGGAACATTTATTAATTCCTTACCTGGCTAACACTTCAGGAATATTATATTGTTTAACTGTCATAATAATCCCCTAATGTAAATCCTGTTGTGGCTTTTTTCCTTTTCTTATCTAAACTTTCAATTTTATTTTGAGACTATAATCCACAAACTATACAGTTGATCCACTTATAGTGTGCATCTAATGACTTTCAGTATGTTCACAAAGTGCACCAGTCATTGCAATTTTAGTTTTTCATCACCCCAAAATGACAGCCTGCACCTATTAGTACTAGCGCTCCCTCCAGCACTGGACAACTATGATCTGCTTTCTGCCTTTAGATCTGCCCGTTTGGGGCATTTCAGATTAATGTTATCATGTCCTAGATGGTCCTTTGTGCCTGGCTTCTTTCACTGAGCACATGTTTTGGAAATTCATCCATGTTAGAGCAAGCATCAGTAGTTCATCATTTTTAAGGTTGCATATTCGTTCACTATATGGACATACCGCTTTTAGCTTATCCATTGATCACTTGATTGACATCTGAGTTGTTACCACTTTGGGGCTACTACAATTAATACTACTATGAGCCTTCATGTGCAAGTGTTTTGGTTTTTATTGCTTTTTTGTTTTGGAGAGGGGTTGTACATGCTTCCATTTCTCTTGGAGGTAACTGTTTTGCCCCATTTTCCAGATGAAAAACTGAGGTACAGAGATGTTAAGTAACTTAATCAAGATCACATAGCCAGTTAATGTTCTTTGACTCAAACTCGATTCTGTTTTTTAACTCTTCCATCTTTTGCCCTCACGTTTATCCCAGTGAGGTCAGCAATTCCCATCCCTCCTGAGCCACTGAAAAGAAACACAACAGGAAGAGTTTCTGCTGAAGAAGGGTGGGTGGTTCGTTAAGCCTGGAAATGATTGCCAAGGGAGGGGTGGATTCCTCTTTGGGGATGAGGCAGCCTCAGTAGGGCCTTTAGGACACAGCAGGGATACCTCCCTCCTGGAATGGGGTTCCACTCAAGGCTGTCCAAATGGCAGGCCGCATTCTACATCTGGTGTCCAAATGGTATGAGAGGGGCCCGGTAGTGATCTGGACCTCCCTCACCCCTGCTCATCTCTGACCCCACCCCAGTCACCCTATCCTGCTTACAGGACCCAGGTCATACCCAGCAAGACCTCCTAGATCTCCTCCCAGTTCACACCAGACCCTGACCTGCTCCCACTGGGGCAGCTGTGGAGGGAGCCAAGCTGGCCAAGTCGTAGCTGAACCAGGGCTGGGTTGGGTGGGGAGAGAGGTGACAGAGTTCACGGAGGAAGCAGGAGCCAGTGCAGCCAGAGGAGCCTTTTCTGAACAGGCAGGGCAGGGCAGGGCAGGACTGGGGAAGAGGATCCACAAAGGCACCCCAGGGGAGGAGCACGTGGCTACAAAATGAGACCTCAGCACCTGTGTGGCTTAAGGAGCCAGGGCATTGGATATAGTTCTACCCAATATAGTTGTTTAAATCCTACCAAAGAGCGAAGCCCGAATCTTAAAATTCTTATTGTATCAATCATAGACAGAAAAAAAAAATTATCTTTTGGGGGGGCTTTAATTTTAAAATGTAGTAGAAACCATTTGACTCTACAGTTAACTTTTCAGCATGTCTTCAAAAACATACAGATTGGGCCAAAACTGTGTTCTCATTTTCACAAGGAGACCCTTGGCCAGGGTGGATGGTCCCCTCTGGGGAATCCAGTTTGCCACCCTGAATTAAGGAATAGTATATGGTGAGTTTTGCCAGGTGCAGTGGCGCATGCCTGCAATCCTAATGGCCTAGGAGGCTGAGGCAGGAGGATTGAGAGTTCAAAACCAGCCTCAGCAAAAGCGAGGTGCTAAGTAACTCAGCGAGACCCTGTCTCTAAATAAAATATTTTAAAAAGGACTGGGGATGTGGCTCGGTGGTTAAGCGCTGTCATGTATTAATGAAATATGTACATTATTAAGCATATAGCCAAGGATAGTTTAACAGGATGAGATTTAAAATAAACATGAAGCTGGGTATAGTACGCCTGTCATCCCAGCAGCTCAGGAGGCTGAGGCAGGAGGATTGAGAGTTCAAAGCCAGCCTCAGCAAAAGTGGGTTGCTAAGCAACTCAGTGAGACCGTTTCTCTTAATAAAAGACAAAATAGGGCTGGGGATGTGGCTCAGTGGTTAAGTGCCCCTGGGTTCAATTCCTGGTAAATGAATAAATAAATAAATAAATCTAGATTGTAAGTTTCACCTTGCATGCTTCTGTCTCTGGAGCCCATTAACAGAGTGCCTCCTACAGAGTTGGTACTGAG